>NC_048225.1:47235346-47383694 GCF_002007445.2 Ailuropoda melanoleuca
TTTACCCCAAAGATACAGACGTAGTGAAGAGAAGGGCCATATGCACCCCAATGTTCATAGCAGCATTGTCCACAATAGCTAAATCGTGGAAGGAGCCGAGATGCCCTTCAACAGATGACTGGATTAAGAAGCTGTGGTCCATATATACAATGGAATATTACTCAGCCATCAGAAAGAATGAATTCTCAACATTTGCTGCAACATGGACAGGACGGGAGGAAATAATGCTAAGTAAAATAAGTCAAGCAGAGAAAGATAATTATCATATGATTTCTCTCATCTATGGAACATAAGAACTAGGATGATCAGTAGGGGAAGAAAGGGATAAAAAAGGGGGGTAATCAGAAGGGGGAATGAAACATGAGAGACTATAGACTATGAGAAACAAACTGAAGACTTCAGAGGGGAGGGGGGTGGGGGAATAGGATAGACTGGTGATGGGTAGTAAGGAGGGCACGTATTGCATGGTGCACTGGGTTTTATACGCAACTAGTGAAGCATCGAACTTTACATCGGAATCCAGGGATGTACTGTATGGTGACTAACATAATATAATAAAAAAATCATTAAAAAATAATAATCACTTTAAATTTAAATGGATTAAATTGTCCAATCAAAGACAATGAGTGGCTGAATGGTTTAAAAAGAAAACCAAGGATATGCTGCCTACTTGAGGCTCATTGTAGCTTTAAGGACACTAGCACTGTAAATGAGGGGTTGGAAAAAGATATTCCATGGAAATGGTGACCAAAAGAAAACAGAGGTGTCTATATTTATATTAGAAAAAATAGACTTTAAGTCAAAAACTCTCCCAAGAGATAAGAAGGCTGTTATATAATCAAAGCGGTGTCAATTTATCAAGAGGATCTAACAATTGTAAATACATATAACCAATATCATAGGACCTCAATGCATAAAATACTTATTGACAGAACTGAAGGAAGAAATAGACAGTAGTACTTTAATACCCCACTTTCCATAATGGATTGATCATCCAGATGTAAATCAATAAGGAAACAGTGGACTTGGATAACACTGTGGATGAAATGGACATAACAGATATGCACAAAACATTTCAAAATTTAACAGCAGTAGAGTACACATTCCAGGTACTCATGGAACACCCTTTAGGATAGGTCATATATTTACCACAAACTAGTCTTAACACATTTAAGAAAAATTAAATCATACCAAATGTCTTTTCTGACCATAAAGATGTAAAACTAGAAACCAGTAGCAGAAAGAAAATTGGAAAATTCACAAATATGTGAAAATTAAATAATACACTTCTGAACAACCAGTGGTTCTAAGGAAAAATCAAAATGTAAATAAAAAGAAATATTTTGAGACAAATGAAAATGGAAATACAGCATGCAAAATCTTAAAGGATACAGCAAAAGCAGTTCTATGAGGGAAGTATATAGTGATAAATGTCTAGAATTTAAAAAAAAAAGAAAGATCTCAAGTAAACAACCTAACTTTATACTTTAAGTAACTAGAAAAAGAACAAAATATACTCAAAATTAGCAGCAGAAAAGAAATAAAAGGCACAGAGACTAGGAAAACAGTAGTAAAGATCAAAAAAACTAAGAGCTGGTATTCTGAAAAGAAAAACAAAATTGACATCCCTTTAGCTAGATGTACTAAGAAAAAATAGAGAAAAATCAAGTAAATAAATTATAAATGAAAGAGGAGATATTACAGCTGATATCACAGAAATAAAAAGGATTATAAATGACTACTAAAGCAATTATGTCAATGTAGGATAGGATATGTATCTAGTATAACCTAAAAGAGATAGACAAATTCCGAGAAAGTTACAGTCTACCAAGACTAAATTCCTAGAAAGTTACAGTCTACCAAGACTAAATCATTAAGAAACAGAAATTCTGAACAGACCAATAGCAAAGAAAGAAAGTGAAGGAGTAATTTTAAAACTCCCCCCAAAAGAAAAGCCCAAAATCAGATGGCTTCACTGGTGAATTCTACCAAATATTTTAAAAAGAATTAATGTCAGTCCTTTTCAAACTCTTGCAAAATATTGGAAATGATGGAACACCTCCAAACTCATTTTATGAGACCAGCATACCCTGATACCAAAGCCTGAGAAGGTACTATAAGAAAAAAAAAATTAGAAGCTAATAATCTGGAAATGCTAGCAAACCAAATTCAGTAGCACATTAAAAATCCCACACACCATGATTAAGTGGACTTTATCCCTGAGATGCAAGGGACAGGCATTCAACATAGGTGAATCAATCAAAGCAATATACCATATTAACAGAATGAAGATAAATTTCCAAGTCATCACAATAGATGAAAAAAAGTATCTGACAAAGTGCATAGTCCTTTCATAAGAAAAATTCTCAATAAATTAGGTACAGAAAGAATGTACTTCAAAGTAATAATGGCCATATGACAAGCCTACCCACAGCAACACACTCAGTGGTGAAAGGCTAAACGCTATTTTTCTAATAACAGGAATAAGCAAGAATGCCTGTTCTCATCATTCCTATTCAATATAGTACTGGAAATCATAGCCAGAGAAATGAGGCAAGAAAAAGAAATAAGAGGCATCCAAATCATAAAAGAAGAAGTAAAATTGTCTGTTTGCAGATGTCATAATACCATACACTGAAAACACTAAAGACTCCACCACAAAAGTATTAAAATAAACAAATTCAAAAAAGTAAAATAAAAAAATAAACCAAATTCAGTAAAGTTGCAGGATACAAAATCAACATGCAAAAATCAGTTGTTTCTATATACTAACAATGAATTATGCAAAAAGTGATTTAATAAAATAATTCCACTTAAAATAGCATCAAACTAGTGAAATACTTAAGAATAAATTTAACCAAGGACTGAAAGATCTGTACACTGAAAACCATAAAATATTGATGAAAGAAATTGAAGAAGATAAAGAAAAATGGAAAGATATCCCTTATTTATTGAATGAAAGAATTAATATTATTAAAATGTTCATACTACAAAATGATATACAGGTTCAAACAATACCTTCAAAAATTTAAATGAAATTTTTCAAGGAAATAGAAAAATAATAATAAAATTCATATAGAACTGCAAAAGATCCTGAATAGCCAAATTAATTTTGAGCAAGAAGAACAAAGTAAGAGACCAAATACTACCTGATTTCAAAATATGGTACAGAGCTACTTTAATGGAAATGGTATGGTACTGGCATAAAGACAGACATACAGACCAATTAAATAGAATAGAAAGCCTAGAAATATAGTCAACTGATTTTCAACAAGATATATAAGTGTATATATATTTATATATGATGTATTATTTATATATAATTTATATACGACATTTATATATTTAATGAAGTATAATTCAGCCATAAAAAGAAGGAAATCCTCCCACTGTGATAGCATGGATGAACTTGGAAGACATCCTAAGTGAAATAATCGAAACACAGAAAGACAAATACTTCATTATCTTACTTAATATGTGGAATCTAAAAAAATTGAACTCCTAGAAATCAAGAGTAGAATGGTGAGCACAAAAAACTTTGAGTGGGAGAAATGGGGAAATATTGATTGAAGGGTTCAAAGTTTCAGTTGTGCAAAATAAATAAGTTCTGGAGACCTAATATATAGAACAATGACTATAATGATACCACATGGTATACTTAAAATTTGCTAAGACAATAGATCATAATTATTCTCATCAAAGGATACACAAAAATTAGTAACTACATGAGGTGTTATGTTAATCAGCTGGATTGTGGGAGTCATTTCACAATATATATGTATATCAAAACATCACATGGTTCATTGTAAATACGTACAATTTTTATATCTCAATTACAACTTAAAGCTCAGGAAGAATGAAAGTTCAAATCCAATAATATCAGGATTTTTGGGGAAAAAGAAGGAAAATAACTGTAAACTGGAGGTATTAAAGATTTCTTAAAAATTAGAGGAATTTCATTAATTATAAAAGAAGAAATTTAGGGGGTCTTATGTTCAGAAAATATAAGGAATTCCTGTAACTCAGCAATAAAAAGACAAATAGTCCCATTAAAAAATGAGCATATAACTTGAACAACCACCTTATAAATTATAACAGAAGATATATCAATTGCCAATAATCCTTTAAAAATTCTCATCATTAGTCATTAGGGTAATGCAAATTAAAATCACAATGTGGTGTTACTTCACCTATTTGAAAGGTTAACATTAAAGATAAAGAATCCAAAACATAACACCTGTCAATGCTAAATGTAGTTGAGGCTATGGAGCTATTGGCACTTTGAAAAATTGCTCATGGGAGTATAAAATGATAACCATTTTGGAAAATTCTTTGGCTTTTTTTAAATTTTTATGAAGCCAAACATACTGAGTACTCCCAAGATTTCCAGAGTCAGGTATACATGTCCTATGAAATGTGGTTAGGACCTATGAATATTGTTATGGATAGTCACTCCTCTGATTAGGTTACTTCATATATGACTGATTTACGAGACCAACGTGAGATTCATCTATTGGCTTTGACAACTTTGAAGCTGCGGTATTGTGAGTTGGTGACATGGCGAAGGCCTGTGCGGATCCTATAGAAGTTAAAAGTAACCTCTGGTCGACAGCCAGCAAGAAAATGGGAACTTTAGTCTTAAAACTGCAAGGAATTGAATCCTGCCGATAACCTGGATGAGCTTAAAAGAACTCTCAAGCTTCAGAAGTGAATACAGCCTCAGCTAATGTCTTGATTTCAGTATTGCTGGACCTAAGCAGAAACTTCAGTTGTGCTGTGCAGACTTCAGACATACAGAAATAGTAAGATAATAACTGTGTATCATTTCAAGCTGCAGTACTTGTGGGAATGTGTTAACCAGCCTTAGAAAACTAATGCATACTTGAGTTTTCATCTTTATCATCTTTCTCTCTGACAATGTGATATTCAAATTGTAAAACATTGTTTAGTATATCTGAAAAGAAGGAGTGAAGTGGCCCATCATGTTGTGATTAATCCCTGTCTTCACAGAGTCAAAATACCAGATTTTCAAATCCTTGTTCCAAAGGACTGTATATCTTATACACATATCTAATTTGATTCACATCCCAAGCAAGAATTTGTAATTAATTTTTCTGGGCTCTCACCTCCACCGAAAATATATTGTTCTGAATTACGTTTTCCTGTCCCTGTTAACTCTTATTCTTCTCCAACATTGAATCTCATTTACTTATTACTAGCACAGCGATCTAATTCTTCAGATCTTTTTCTTCTATTTCTCTCTTCTTAATGGTGCCTTAAAAAAATGTAGGGCAAATTTAGAAACATTTCAAAGTTTAGATTCATTAAAATGACTGAGCATTTTATTAATGAAAATTGGAATGGGGCAAATTGATTTTAGGTGAGGATCCAAAACATCTACTCAAACATACAGATTAAATTAATACGCTTTTAAATTACTCCTCTGAGTTACTCAGCTTCCACTTCTCTATCCAGGGCTCAGTGGATAACTGAATACCAATTTCCAACAGGAACAAAAGGTCATCAATGAAAACCTTTTAGAAAAGTGCAGTCATCACTACTTCCTCACTTTCAATCAAGACTTGCTCAGGCTCATCATTAAACAATACTTCCTGTTAAGCTATATTTCAGACAGATTCATGTGATTCTGTTCGTATGCCATCTAATTTGGATCAGGGTTTTGGTTGGATTTTTGAGGTGACGCACGATTCAGTCAATGGTTTAGTTAGAAAGCTTGCTGTAATAGAAGGCAGGGATCTGGACTCTTGCTTTGACTCTCTCATTTTTCTACACGTTTTTTTTCTTTTGATAGGATTAATTACAATTATAATTTATTGCTTGTGTTTACTTATTTAATATCTAACAAAACCGTTTCATGAGGACATGGTTGTGACTCTTGCTTACTAGTGTGTTTCTAACAAATAGTGTATTGCTATTTATAGAATGGACATAATCTAATCATTGAGATTAAATAGTTCTTGACTTAAAACATTTCAGGCACCAGATTAGGTGTTTTTTTTATTATTGAATATATTTCTAAAAACACCCTATAGGATAAGGGATAAATATCCCATTCAAAAATTTAATAGAATTATTCCTTGATCATGTTGTTTGTAAACAAAATACAAAACCAGATCTGTGGTGCCAGCTTTCCAAGTCAAACCTGGGAACATAGGCATTAACTTTGTTAGGGAATCTAGCAGTGGGTCTAAGTAAGATTCTTTCCTTTTTTCAACAAGGTCAGATGAGAATATGGAAAGCAGAATTTTATGATGGTCCCACAAGGTTCCTGATAGTTAATGTACACATACTTTCTCCCAATTATTCAACTAAACACTAATGTAGATAATTCTGTGAAGGAATCTTGCAGAAATAGTAAGTCTCCAAATAAGATAAGTTTACTTTAAAATAGGGAGATTATTTAGGTGGGCCTGTTAATCTCATGAATTCTAAAATCAGAGTCTATTCTTTCTGTGTACAGAAATGGAAGTCCAAGAGATATGCACCAGCTGGCCTAGAAGAAACCAAACATTTCTGTTGCAAACAGCATATGGGGGCCTTGTGACAGGATACTGTGGGAAGCCTCTAGGATCTGAGTGAACCAACCAGCTGTTAGAATGTGAACAATGACCTTAGTCCTATAGCTGCAAAGAAATCAGCTCTGCCAACAACCAGTGAGCCTCAAGAGACAACCCTATGCCCATATGATGACTTTAGTACTGGCCAATTCCTTGATTTCAGCCTGGTGAAACCATGAACAAAGTACTAGTTTTGTGCCTGGATAGCTGATACACAGAAATGTGAAATAATAAATGGGTATTGTTATAAACCAGTACATCTGTGGTAGTTTGTCATGCAATAATAGAAAAGCAATAAATAGGGAATGCTTTCAACTTATTGAGAATTGTCCTGGGAGTTGTAAGCACTGATTTGTTTTCATGTCATGTTAGAAAAATGGACAATGAATGGTGTCGATGACAAATGATCCAAATTTGCATCTTTAGCTAGAACCATCTTAGATAGTATTAAACAAATATTAGGTGCTCAATAGTTTTGTGAAATAAATGAAAGAATGTTAAGGATGAAACCACTTTGAATTACATTCTAAAGTAACAGGAACAATAATCATTTTTTTATTTTATTAAAAAATGAGAATATACCATTTTTTTTAAAGATTTTATTTATTTATTCGACAGAGATAGAGACAGCCAGCGAGAGAGGGAACACAAGCAGGGGGAGTGGGAGAGGAAGAAGCAGGCTCACAGCAGAGGAGCCTGATGTGGGGCTCGATCCCATAACGCCGGGATCACACCCTGAGCCGAAGGCAGACGCTTAACCGCTGTGCCACCCAGGCGCCCCGAGAATATACCATTTTTATCACATCATATGCACTATTAACATGACAACCCTATCAGCATGACTTATAAAGATGTTAACTTTGATCATTTGATTAATGTATAGCTTATTAAGTTTCTCTACTGTAAAGTTACTGGGTTTTTCCCTGCTTTTCATATTGTACTTTTCTGGAAGGAAGTTGCTATGAGCAACTTACACTTAAGAGGTGGAAAATTATGCTCTACCTACTTGAGGGAAAGTATCATCATAAATTATTTATCTCTATCTTTTATATCTAAAAAACCCATAGCTCTAGTCTAATCATAAGAACACCCACCTTTCCAATCAATTGAAGGACATTCTATTAAATACCTGATCAGTGCTCTTCAAGGCTATCAACGTCATCAAAAAAAAAAAAGGGTGTTCTAAAAAATGGTCACAGTCTAGAGGAACCTAAGGAGCCATGAAAACTAAATTTAATGTGTATCATGGATCACTAGATCAGAAAAGAGACATTAGGTATAAACTAAAGAATCTGAATAAAGCATGGATTTTAGTTAATAAAAATATATCAATATTGTTTCATTATTTATAACAAATGCTCTATATTAATAAAAGATTTTAATAAAGCAAATTGGGTATAACATAAATGGAAGTCTGTGTAGTATCTTTGCAATTTTTCTACTGATATAAAACTATTCTAAAACAAAAGCTGATTATACTCAGTAGAATGAGAAGACAAGCCACAGTCCAGGAGAAAATATTTGCAAAAGACACATGTGATAAAGAACTCATAAAAGTCAATAATAATAATAATAATAATAATAATACCACCCACTTGAAAAATGGTCCAAAGTTGTCTTAATAAACGTCTCACCAAAGAATATATGCAAGATGGCAAAAAGCACTTGAAAAGATACCACATCGTATGTCATCAGGGAAATGCAAATTAAGACAGCAGTGAGATACCACCCTATGTATTTATTAGAATGGCCAAAATTCAAAACGACAACACCAAATATTGGTGAGGATATGGAGCATCAAGAACTCTCATTAATTGGTGGTAGAAATTCAAAACGGCATAGCCATTTTGGAATATAGTTTGGCAATTTCACGCAAAACTAAACATACTCTTACAGTACCATCCAGCAGTTATACTACTTGGTATTTGTCCACGTGAATTGACACCTTAGGTCCACAAAAAAACTTGCACACACAATTGCCAAAACTTGGAAGCAACCAAAATATCCTTTAGTAGGTGAATGGATAAAAAAAACAAAACTGTGGTACATCTACAACAGAATATTATTCAGCACTAAAAAGAAATGAGCTATTGATTCATGAGAAGATATGTTTTAAACTTAAATGCATATTATTAAGTGAAGCCAATCTGAAAAGGCTACACACTGTATGAAACCAACCATATGACATTCTGGAAAAGGCAAAACTATGGAGAGAGCAAAAAAATCAGTGGTAGCCCAAGCCTAGATGGAAGGGAGGGATGAATAGGTAAAGCACAGAGGATTTTTAGGGCAGTAGAGCTATTCTGAATGGTACTGCAATGGTGCAATGATGTCATTAAATATTTCTCAAAACCCATAGAATTTACAAACACCAAGAGTGAACTATAATGTAAACTATGGGTTTTGAAGGATAATGACATGTCAGTATAGGGTTGATTGAAAAAAAAAATACCACTCTTTCAGTGCAGGATATTGATAGTGTAGGTGGTTGTACATGTGTTTAGACAGGAATTATATGGGAACTTTCTATATTTTCCAGTCAATTTTTTCTGTGAACCTAAAACTGCATTCTAAAATAAAGTCTATGAAAACAAAACAAAGGTGTATTAAACTGAAATGATCAAGAGAAAACCAGGAGTGTGGTTTAAGCCTGTAAAAGTGTGAGAGAGTATTGGGTCTCTGATTGTGAATTCTAATAATGCCAATTACAGAGGTAGGGGAGGGAAGGGAGAGATCAAGAGGAGGGGTGAGGAGATGAGTGGTAGGTAGGGGAGGGAAGGTAAGGAGAAGGGAGGGCAGGGTAAAAAAATGAGATGAGATTGGGAAGTGGAAAGAGTAGGGCTAACATTGGGAAAATTATATAATCTCTCTTAGCTTCAGATTCCCCTTCTGTAAAATTGGAATAAAACTATATGCCATAGAATTGTTGAAAGTTGTGAGAATTACAGCAATGCATCTAGCCCAGTGCTTAGTCCAAGAAAATGGATTAATAAATGATGTGATATTCTTCTTTGTATTATTATTACAATTTGATACTTTTCAAAGAAAAACATTACAAAGACTTGTCACGAGGGGAAGGTTGTAATCTTTCACAAAGCTATTCACATAGCATATTTATTTCTTAATTTTGGAATTAGACTTAAACACAGATATGAGGGCACCTGTTTGCTCAATCAGTTAAGCATCTGCCTTCAGCTCGGGTCATGATCCCAGGGTCCTGGAATTGAGTCTCACATCGGACTTCCTGTTCAGCAGGGAGTTTGCTTCTCCCTCTCTCTCTCCCCCTGCTTGTGCTCTCTCTCTCTCTCCCATGCTGTCTCTCAAATAAATAAATAAAATCTTAAAAAAAAAAAGAAACACAGATATGAAATAGGTATAGAATTGTTGTTAGGGTTAGAATTAATATCAAATACATAGAATTATGGGCCTAGATTTTTTTTAATAATATATAAATTGGGACAAGTAGCCAGAGTGCCCAACTGAATTTGGCTCAAAGAATAAATGAAATTGTCTCATGTAATGATGAAAGCAGAGTAGTTGGAGGGAAATCATGTCAGGAATCCGAGTCTACTTTTCTATTTCTTTTATGTTTGTATGTTGAGCTACGTAACAAGTTAACTCCAGCAGTTCTGGTCATTAAATTCAGAATCATTTTCCAGAGCAACAAAGACTGTCTCTTCCTGGATCTCATTTCTAGGAAAAAGAAAACTTTTCCAGCAATCACACAGCAGATTTGGAGCTCATGTCCATTCCTTCACTAATCCTGGCAAGGGCAACAACTTTACCATGATTGACAAAGAATAATCCTCTGAGGTCTCTGAGTTTTGGGGAGTCATGGTCTCTACCATCTCCTTGATCGCATGTTTGGGAGAGAAACAAACATAAAAAGATGAACTTACAGTGTGATGAATACAAATGCACAAAGTAATAAGGGCAGTGGACAATGTCCTTCCAAGTTTGGTATTCTAAACATACTTTAAGGCAGAGGACACATAATACCTAGTTCATTTTGAGCAACTCTGTCAATTTTTCTGAAGAAAAGTCGTCATTTGCAAAAGAATGATGAGACAGAATGTGGTAAGAAATGAGACTCTTTTAGTAAGTCTTTGCCTCAAAGTTAATTTACTCAAGTGAAAAAAAAATAGCAGTGAAGTGTGCTAGAAAAGCTTTATCATCAAAAGTGGCTTATAATTTGATAGTTACTTTCACCTTTATAAGCCTGACCACTATCCATATAAAACAGAGAAGCTTATAATAACTACTACTCAGAATTGCTGGAATAATCTAAGATGTAATGCATATGATGGTATTTTTAAATACAAATGAGAGGAATCATCGCTGAAAATTAGGCTGTTTTCTTTTCCTATTTCGTTTTTATTGAATCAGCACTGTATTCCTCAGAATAATTATGTCAGTACATTTTATCCTGAAACATTTGTGTGAATAAAAGCATAAATTGTTATATCTAGTTAAAGGCGTAATAGGCTTTTTGATTGCATTGTTCTGGCACTTTTTGCTTCAAATACCTACTATTTTGTTTTTATTCATCTTAACTAATAACAATAATTAATACATTCTTAAATTATCTTGAATAGACAGATTGTTGGGCATTCTAAGTTGATAAATGTCTCATAAATGAATGCAACTTGTTTTTACTTTCTTTTAGTGCAATTTGTGTGTGAAAAAGATTTCTCAGAATTTACAAGAGCAAAACAAATTGACTAATTTTGGTAGGCTAATCTAGTGAGTAATAATGAAAAGAATGCAGTTTTAATATTTTTGCTTTTCTTAAGAAGGACACATTTGAATATGACTAATATCACCAGACTATTTTATGATTTTTCTTTGATGCTTTTTAAAAATTTCAATCTTTGATTTTATAACCAATTGTTTAATAGATTCATTGTTTTGGGGAGCTGAATATATAACTATTATATGCCTTTTTCTAGTACTAATTCTAAAGCCATGTCAGATTTCCCAGCCATGTTTGTACACGTCTCCATTACTCTCTTCTTTTCTACCATTCTGTGCCACTGAGGTCCTCAGCAAGCCTAGGAACTGACACCACAAGAAGAATGACCTGAAAGGTGTAGAATTAGATAAACTGTGGAAGTAAGCAGGGGTATGAGCCATAATTACTTGTTCCTTTGGATAAAATGGTCCTTTTCAAAAGCCTTTTCACAGCCCCTTCTCTATTGCAAGTACCTGTTTTCTAAGATAACACCCCCATCTATCCTGCCCCTAAAAAGTGTACATGGAATTCCCTCCTGAATCATGATGATTTGACAATCAGTTTTCTGATAATTTGTCATATTTCTTGTCACATTTCTTCTCTGTTATTTACACTGGAGGATATGTGTCCTACAAATCTTACGAGTTTCTTCTGCTTTCTGACCTTAACTTTTATTAAATTGGTCTTCCATCAGAATTTAAGTTTCTACTTTGCACCAACTGTTGCCCTAATGTAGGACATGGAGATAAATGTGATTGGCTATTTGTGTTCAAGGAGCACCTATTGTATCAGTGGTGACTGAAATGGAATAGAAAACTGAAGCATCATGTTATACATTCAGGGGCAAAAATAATGAAATAAGCACTTTTACCACCTATAGAAATAGCAGTCACAGATTACTAGATATTTCCCTTCATTTGGTGCAGAGAAGACCATGCTGAAGCCCGGTTCTTCCAGTTACACTAGAAAGGCAATTGCTTGGGTATAGGTGGAAATAGAAATTCCAGTGGCCTCTTTGGCAAGGATGAAAAAGAAGGGAAAACAGGGAGATTTGGATATATAAACAGGTAACTGGAGAGCTTAAGGAGCAGAGAGAGAGTAGGGAAGTATTTTTAGCAAACTTCTTGTTTGTTCAACTTTCAAAAGAGAGATCAATGTAAAAAGTAGTCTTAGTAGTCAACTTTGCCTAAAAAAGTCTCCCAACCTACCATCCTAATTATTCTTTATTATTCAGTTTTCTGAACTTTACTTTTCTTCATGGCCTTAACAAATTTCTAGACTTATTGCTAGGTTGTTTCCATGTTTTGGAAATTGTGAATAGTGCTTCAATAAACATAGAAGTGCTAATATTTCTTTAGATCCTGATTTCAGTTTTTTTGTTTTTGTTTGTTTTTTTGTTTTTTTTTTGTTTTTTTTTTTGGTAAATACCTAGAAGTGTCCATCAACAGGTGAATGAATTAAAAAATGTGGTATATACATACATGGAACACTATTCATCCTTAAGAAAGAAGGACATTATGCAATATGTGGCAACATGGATAAACCTTGAGGACATTATGCTAATAAAATCAGCCATTCACAGAAAGGCAAATACTGCATGGTTCATCTTATATGAAATATCTTAAATAGTCAAATTCATAGAATCAAGAGGTGGAATGGTGATGACTGGGGACTGAGGGAGGAGGAAAATCAATGGGCATAAAATTTCAGTTAAAGAAGATGAATAAGCACTGAAAATGTACTATACAACATTGTACCTATAGCCAACAATAATGTTTCATACACTTAAAATTTTAAGAGGGTACATCTCATGGTAATTGTTCTTACCACAATAAAATTAAATAAATAAATGGAATAAAAGAAGTATTCCTAGGTTGTAAGTGGATCTCCTCTTATATTCTCTGAGATGTGAACTGCTTTGACACTGGTTTTGGCTTCTGATTTCACTTTGAATGAAGCATCATTCAAATGAAAGTAAGCTAGGATAGTCTTAGCTTATATTGGTTTTATCAACAGCCATTTTATGGAAAAGTGAGTGAAGTCATGAGAGGTGTCCCATGAGACATGGTATCTGATCAGGGTAAATAACTTTAGAGAAGGTTTAAAAAGAGGAAGGTTAGGCGTGTAAGGTAAAGGAAATAGGAAGTGTAAAGGCTCAGAGGGATATAATTAAGGATGATGTGCTCAGTAAACACAACTAATTTTATGAGGCCAAAGCATGAAATTCAAGAATTCAAGGTAATGGATTGGAGTTGGGGTGTGTGTGGGTGTGTACACATCTAGGAGGAAAGATGAGTATTTAATCTCTTGCTATATACTACGGCATGTTTCTAATCTTTTACTATTATAAACAATGATGCAATATGTAACACCATACATATATTTTGTTTATGAGCAGGCATATCTTTAGAATAAATTTAAGGAAGTGCCTTTGGCAATCAAAGGGAAAATGCAAATATTATTTTGAAAGTTATTGTCAATTTGCCGTACATAGAATTCATTCCATTTTTATTCCCCAGAGCAAGTGAGACTTTGACTGCTTTGTCCCATAGCCTTGCTAATAACTTGTTAGCATACTTGAATTTTTGTTAATCTGATGGTGAAAAATAGTAGTATCTCTGTTGCATGTCTTTTATTATGAATAAAGTTAAACAGCGTTCATATATTTAATGATCATCAGTGTTTGGTTTTTTTCATGAACTATCTCTTTATGTCTTTTGAACTCTTATTTCATTGGATTGTTTGTTCTTCTAAATTTCTGGAAGCTGTTTACACATTAGAAATTTTTTCTCTCATATGAATTTCAATTATTTTTCCCAGTTTGTGGTTTTTAAAAATTTTTTTACTTGAATGTAGTTGATAGATAGTGTTACATTAGTTTCAGGTTTACTGCATAGTAATTCAACATCTCTATATGTTATGATCTGCTCACCACTAGCATAACTACCATGTGTCACTATACAATATTTGACTTTGATTATTTTTTGTCCATGTAATTAAAAATAAAATCTTATAGTTTAATTAAAATCAGGTATTTATATTATTAATATTTAATAGTAAAGTCTTTATAGTTTCTTCACTTAGAGACTTATCTAGAAAGAACTTCACCATTACAAAGATATTTGATAATTTGCCCAGGTTTTCTTCTAATTCTTGGATAGGTTTATTTTTAAATATTATTTAAACTGATATATTTCAATAAATCCTGATGCTTATAAAATATATCACTGCCAATTCCAATGTCATGAAGCTTTTTCCCTAGGTTTTTCTCCTAGGAATTTTATAGTGTCAGGTCTTTACATTTAAACATTTAATCCATTTTAAGTTAATTTTTTTCCTTTTTTTAATGTTCAATTAGCCAACATATAGTATATCATTAGTTTTTGATGCAGTGTTCAGCAATTCATCAGTTGCATATAATACCCAGTGGTCATCAAAACACATGCCCTCCTTAATACTCACCAGTTAATTTTTATAGATGATATAAGGTAAGTGTCCATTTTCATTCTTTTGCATGTAAGTCTCTAGTTTTCTCAGCACCATTTGTTGAGGATACCATCATTTTTCCATTGTGTATTTTGCACCTTTGTCAAATATTATTTGACCATATATGTGAAGGTTTATTTCTGTTCTCTCTTCTCTTATATTGGTCTATTTGTTAGTCTGTATGCCGATATCATACTTTTTTGATTACTCTAATTTTGTAATATGATTTGGAATTACAAGATCTTTGTTTTCCTTTCTCGAGATTATTTTTGCCATTTGAGGTGTCTTTCAGTGTCATATGAATTTTAGAATTATTTTTTCTATTTATGAAAGAAGTGCCATTAGGATTTTGATAGGGACTGTGTTCAGTCTGTAGATTGCTTCAGGCAGGATAAGCATTTTAACAATATGATGTTTTCCAATCCATGAACAACATGGGATGTCTTTTCTTTTTCCTTTTTTTTCCTCTCGTTAATATCTTTCATTGGTGTTTTTAGTTTTCAGTTTACACATTTTTCACTTAGTTAAGTTTATATCTACATATTTTATTCTTTTTGATACTGTTGTAAATGTGATTGTCTTTCTGATTTCTTTTTCAGATAGTTTGTTGTTAGTATCTAGAAACACAACTGATTTTTGTGTATTGGTTTGTATCCCACTCTGCTGAATTCATTTATTAGTCCTAGAAGGTTTTTTTAATTTAATTTTATTTTTTTTAATGGAGTCCTTAGACTTTCCTACATATAAGATCATGTCATCTGCAAACAGATAATTTTACTTCTTTTTTGTTTTGGATGTCTTTATTTCTTTTTCTTGCCTAATTGCTCTGGTTAGATTTTCCACTACTATGTTGAGTAGAAATGTAAGAATGTGTATCCTTGCTTTGTTCCTAATCTTAGAGGAAAAGCTTTCAGTTATTCGTTATTGAGTATGATGTTAGCTGTGGACTTTAATGTGGCTTTTATTATGTTGAAGTGTTTCCCCTCAATTCTGTTTCTTGAGTGTTTTTTAATCATGAAAAGGGTTTCAATTTTGTCTAATGCTTTTTCTCTATCAGTTGAGATATTTATGTGTCTTTTTTTCCCTTTCATTTTGTTAATGTGGTGTATTACATTGATTAATTTTTGTATTTTGAATCATCCTTGCATTCCAGGAATAAATCCCTCTTGGTCATGATAAAGAATACTTTTAATATATAAATGAATTTGGTTTGCTAGAATTTCGTTGAGGATTTTTATATCAATAATGCATATTGCTCTATAGGTTTCTTTTTTTGTAATTAATTTGGTTTTGGTATCAGAGTAATGCTGGCCTCAAATAATAAGTAAGTAAATATTCTTTCTTCAATTTTTTTTGAAAGTTTTGAGAAGAATTGATATTAGTTCTTCTTTAAATACTTGGTAGAATTTTCCAGTGAAGTCATCAGTTCAGGAATTTTCCTTGTTGGGAGATTTTTGATTCTTGATTAAATCTCCTTGCTAGTTACAAGTCTATTCAAATTTTCTATTTGTGATTTAATGTTAGTATATTTTGTGTTTCTAGGAAATTTTCAATTTCATCTACGTTATCCAGTTTATCGGCATATTATTTTTTTCATATTACTCTCTTACAATCCCTTTATTTTTTATTTGAAGTACTAAAATAATACACTAAAAAGGACATCAAAGCAAAACTTTTAAAACTGGTATGAACTTATGATAAAAGCTCTCAACAAAGTGGGTCTAAATAGAACATACTTCAACATGATAAAGGCCGTGTATGAAAACTTCACAGCTAACATTATATTCAATAGTGCAAATGGAGAGCTTGTCCTATAAGAGCAGAAACAAGATTTTTATTCAACATGTTACTCTAAATCTTAGCCACAGCAATTAGACAAGAAAAAGAAATGAGTCTTGTATACTGCTAAAGAAGTTAAACTCAGTATTTGCAGATGACAGGATATTTTACATTAAAAGCCCTAAAGATCCTACCAAAAAACTATTGGAAGAAATAAGTAAACTCAGTAAAGTTACAGTATACAATAAATACAATAAAACTAACACAGAGAAATTAGTAACAGTCCTATACACCAATAACAAAATAGCAGAAAGAGGAATTAAGAAAACAATTTCATTTACAGTTGCACCAAAAAGAATAAAGTACTTAGGAATAAACTTCACCAAAGAGGTGAAAGACCTGTTCTTTGAAAACTATAAAACAGTGATGAAAGCAATTGAGGATGACACAAATGAATGAAAGATATTCCATGCTCAGGGATTAGAAGAATTAATATTATTAAAATGTCCATACTGCTAAAAGCAATTGCAGATTCAATGCAATCCTTGTCAAAATACCAACTATTGATTTTTTTATAGAATTAGAATGAATAATCTTAAAATTTTTANACATCTGGAACTCTACAAATGAACATCTCCAGCGCTGAGTATTGAGGTACGAAGCGGGGACCCGTGAAACCGCGCACAGATATTGGAAGATAAACGGAAGGGGGAGGGAGCCGCCGTGTCCGGTCCCGGGAAGCGGTAGCCACCTTCATGGGGGAGCGGGCGGACCGCGGACCAGCACCCTTGAGACAGCAGACTGAGACCATGAGCCAGGGGCACGCGCTACCAAGCATCTCACGGAACTCCGGAACTCCGGTGTGCTCACTGGAACCAGACTGAGAGCGGGAGCTCCAGGAGCGCGCACAGGGCGGCTGGCGGCTGGCGGGCCACCTGCACAGGGGAGCAGGCGGACTCACAGACGGCACCCAAGAGACAGCAGACTGAGACCGGGAGCTCCGGGAGCGCACGTGGAGCGGCTGGCGACTGGCGGCTGGTGGGGTTAGAAACACAAAGGACAGAGATGTGTCTTAAAATTTTTGTGGAAGCACAAAAGACCCCAAAGAAATCTTGAGAAAGAAAGACAAAGCTGGAGCTACCACAATTCCAGATTTCACAATATACTACAAAGCTGTAGCAATCAACACAGTATGGTACTGGTACAAAAACGGATACATAGATTCATGGAATAGAATAGAGAGCCAAGAAATAATCTAACAGTTACATGGTCAATTAATCTATGACAAAGAAGGTAAGAATATACAATGGGAAAAAGATATACTCTTCACCAAATGGTGCTGGGAAAACTAGACAGCAACATGCAAAAGAGTGAAACTGGACCACGTTCTTACACCATACATAAAAATAAACTCAAAATGGATTAAAGACCTTAATGTGAGACCTGAAACCATAAAAAATTTTAGAAGAGAACCCACATAATAATTTCTCTGATATCAGCCATAGAAACATTTTTCCTGGATATGTCAGGTAAGGCAAGGGAAATAAAAGCAACATAAACTATTGGGACTCATCAGAGTAAAAAGGTTTTGCATGTGAAAGGAAACCACCAACAAAACAAAAAGCAACCAACTGAATGAGAGATGATATTTACTAAATGAGATATCTGATAAGGCATTAATATCTAAAATGTCAAGTACTCATACAACCAACACCAACCCCCCTCCAAAAAAAAAAAAGCAATCTGATTGAAAAATGGGTAGAAGACTGATTGGATTTTTTTTCAGAGAACACATACAAGTGGACAACATACATATGAAAAGAAGCTCAACATCAGTAATCATCAGGAAAATGTAAATCAAAACCACAATCAGTTATCACCAGATACTTGTCAAAATGGCTAAAATTAAAAAGACAAGAAACAGCAAGTGATGGCAAGGATGGGGAGAATAAGAAACCCTCTTACACTGTTGGTGGGAATGTAAATTTGTGCAGCTACTGGAAAAAAGTATGGAAGCTCCTCAAAAAATTAAAGATAGAAATGCGATATGATCCAATAATTCCACTACTGGGTATTTATCCAGAGAAAATAAGAGACACTAATTTAAAAAGATATATAACACCCCTATATCTATTATTATAAATAATAGCCAAGATATGGAAGTGACCTAAGAGTCTGTCAATAGAAAAATGGATAAAGAAAATGCAGGGTTTGTATATATATATAATAGAATGTTGCATAGCCATAAAAAGGGATGAGATCATGCCATTTGAGACAACATAGATGGACCTAAAGGGTATTATGCTAGGTGAAACAAATCAGACTGACAAAGACAAATAACATATGTGGAATCTAAAAACAAATGAATAAGCAAACAAACAAAAAGCAGAATCAGATCTATGAAGACAGAGAACAAACTGATGGTTGCCAGAGGGAAGAGAGGCTAGGGGATGGGCAGAATGGGTGAAGAACAGTGGGAGCCTTTCAATTATGGCATGAATAAGTCATGGGAACAAGAGACACAATATAGGGAATATAGTCAGTGATTTTGTAATAGTCTTTTGTGGTTATAAAGAGTAGTTACATTTGGGGTAAGCATAGCATAATGTATAGATAAGCTGAATCACTATGTTGTACACATGAAACTAATGTAACATTGTATGTCAATATACTCAAATTTAAAAAAAATTAAGAAAATTGATTGTGCTATATTAAAAAAACCAAAGTGTTTAAGATATAAAATAAAGCATACAGTTAGAAAGGAATAATTTATAATTATAAAGAATTGATACATATATATTCAAATAGATACAATAATTATACATTTGTATGAGTGTAATAACATAGGTTCAAATATAAAATTAGAAATTTATGGGAATATAAGTAAAAATAAATGCAGTGTGGCATGGTAGAATTGAACACACATTTTTTATAACTTATCAAACAATAATCAGTTCGAATATAAAATATGTAAATATAAGTAAAAATAAATGCAGTGTGGCATGGTAGAATTGAACACACATTTTTTATAACTTATCAAACAAACAATAATCAGTTCGAATATAAAATATTTAAATAATATGACTTAAAATAGGACCTAATTTATATATGGAATACTTCATCAAATTCTGTGATGTGTGTGTGTATTAAGGTACACATGAAACATTTATCAAAATCTACCATATTCTGAACCACCAACCAGACAGGTCTCAACAAATTCACATATTGAAATCTTCTGCTGTATTCATTGGTCACAATACAAATAAGTTAGAAATCAAGAAAAACAGTGGGAACATGTGATATCTCTTGAAGCCTTGTACAGAATTGGTACACTGAAACTTCCATCCTCATTTTATTGGCCAAGCAAGTCATATGATTAAATTAAACATTGATAGGTTGAGGAAATACATTCTATACTTTGTGTGAGTGGTACTGCAAAGTCACATGACAAATGTAGATATTCTAATTCAGGGGCAGTGGGAAAAATGATATGTTAGAGAAGATATATCGTATTATGGCATTAGCAACTACTAATATCAGTATTTAGCGAAGAAATAGGATGAGATGGCAGAGTTTTGATTAATGGATATGAGAGAGGAAGAAAGACTAGGATCATACCTGAAAAAAGGCTGGGAGTGCTTATCCAAGGACAACATACTTGACTGAGCATTTTCTTTTCTTCTTTTTTTTTTATTTAAAGTTTTTATTTATTTATTTGAGAGCAAGAGAGAGCATGTGCACACGAGTCAGGGGGAGGGGGCAAAGGAAGTGGGAGAAGCAGGCTTCCCACTGAGCAGGGAGCCCAATGCGGGGCGGAGCTCAGGGCTGGATCCCAGAACACTGGGATCATGACCTGAGCCAAAGGCAGATGCTTAATGGCTGAGCCACCCAGGCACCCCTAGTCTAGCATTTTTTAAGAGAAATGTTTCCCAACCAAATTTTAAGCAATCTCAATGTCTAGACATAAAGGGACTTTGTGATAGTGTTGGAACTAAAGCTCAAGTCTTTTCCCCCCATTTTCGTAGGAATAATCACTAACAGTTGTAAATATTTGATAGTTGTGAATTTTTTTGTACGTTATCTGATTTTCTCCTTTAGGAATGCTTTAGGAATGCTTTAGCATTTATTACTGAAACTGTTTAAAAGATGAGCAAAATAGCATAACAGAGAAGTGAAGTACTTGTCCAAATTCACTTAGCCATTAAAAGATCAAGGCTAGGAGTCAAACTTCTATCTTCTGATACTAGTCGCAGAGCTTTTACAGTCTCTGATAGTTACTAATTCAGATTTGAACACATAGAAAATGTTAAAAAATATCTTCNAAGTGAAGTACTTGTCCAAATTCACTTAGCCATTAAAAGATCAAGGCTAGGAGTCAAACTTCTATCTTCTGAATCTAGTCGCAGAGCTTTTACAGTCTCTGATAGTTACTAATTCAGATTTGAACCATAGAAAATGTTAAAAAATATCTCTATAATTGAATTTATACAAATGAGCAAATACTGCTTTTGTTCTGTAAGAAGGGAATAAATCTCAAGTCTGAAGGAACTGTTTCCTTTCACAATTCTACCCTTTTTGAATATGCAGAAAAAAATAATCTTTACTTTCTTTCAATTTTGCCCATGTACGATCAGAAAATAACAGCAGTTTCTCAAATTTGCAGTTGTTAGTATATAACAAAGTCTCTTTTTTCATGCTACAACTAAAGCAAATACCACTATTATCTCCATCTTATAAAGAGGAAATAGACAGATGGCCTATAAAAGCTTGTCCAGTATCAAAGCAGCAATATTAGAAGCTGAACTAAAATTTCAACAAGATCTGTTCTATTNCTAAAATTTCAACAAGATCTGTTATTTTTTTTTTTATAAATTCCATTCCATTTGTCTGTGATTGTTTAGAATACAGCCTCATACGTGAAATTTCTTCCTTAACTCTAGAGAGATGATTACACTGAGACCATTTAATTGTAGTAATCTTAATGTCTTCATTAAAATTTGTTATATTCTAGACAAAATATGCCCATGTTTTCTGGCAGTTCTTAAAGTTTTTAGGCTGCTGAGTTCCCATGGGACCTGGCTGAAAACATTTAATTAAGAGGTAATTGTTCCAGCATATGTTAATTTTTACTTTCTTAAGTGTTTATTAGTATAGATTCTCTGTTAAAATCCCCCACCTCCTTTTTTCTTTTTCTTTTTTTTTAAGTGTTGTCTTGTTTTCATTATCCTGCAGGAAGCAGCATCTTTCTGTTCCTGGCTTAAAATTTTATCTGCTGACCCTTTAGGAAATGGTGCCACACATAGCAATAGAAAAAGGGGCAAGGAAAGGGAATCCTTCACTCCTAAAATACCCTTTTTCTGCTCTTTGCAACTAGAGAATTATTCCAGTGCTCCACTACCAAATTCCCCAAAACATGTTCCATATACAGAAAAGAGCTTCAATGAACAATTGTGTTGAGACACACTGAATATAACCCTTTCCCTTTTAATATTTCTATTGCATATGTTGAAGCTCTGAGAACTCTACTATAAGAAATTTGGTCAGTTTTAAAATTCATAATTTAAAGATTTATAAAGAAAAATATTATTTAAAAATTTCCTCAAATGAGTAAAGAGAAAATTAATAAAACTCATTGTGTGTGAGATTGTGATTGGCAGAAAAGAAAATCATTTTGTATACTTTATAGACCACAATTTTGTTAATAGCACTTGGGTCTGATAAAATGATCAGAAAGGCAGTCAAACCTTTAAATAATGACTTTATTTATAATGAAAGTGAAGAAAATATAAGTTTTCAAAATTAAAAACTAGTACATAAATTAGAGCTAAGCTTCATGGTAAACACTCTCTAGCTATTAAAATATTTTGTGCAAAAATAATATTGTATTACTCAAAGAGTGTAAAAAAATGAGTATTTAGCATAAGCTAATTTAACCAAGCCAGTATTGGGAAGTAGGGTATTCTAGGTTAGAGGAAATAGTACGATTCTTAGATCTCACACATGCTCATAAAGCAGGAACTTAAGATTTATAGGGCCTTCAAAGGAAGGTTAGAACTAGAACCTGTGGGTGAAAGCCACATAGAACATAACTTTGCTCTATATCAGAGAGAATTTAAAGATAGATTATGTGATATTGTGGCTACCAATAAATAGCTGGCATTTATCAGACATATACACATCAGGCTGCTCTAAATTCTTTATATAGTATTACTTATTGAATCCTACAACAATCCNCCTGTGGGTGAAAGCCACATAGAACATAACTTTGCTCTATATCAGAGAGAATTTAAAGATAGATTATGTGATTTTGTGGCTACCAATAAATAGCTGGCATTTATCAGACATATCATACACATCAGGCTGTTCTAAATTCTTTATATAGTATTACTTATTGAATCCTACAACAATCCTTTGAGTTAAGTACACTCATTATTCCTATTTCATAGATGAGAAAACTAAGCATAGAGAGATTTCCAGGGTCACATATCTTTTAAGTGGTAGAAGCATGATTGGAACCCAGATAACACATAGCTTCAAAACCTGCTCCCTTAGCACATGTAATAGTTGTTCTGTGAGGGAAAGAGTTTCTTATCCCTAAAAATATTCAAGCAGCAACCAAAAATCTACTTGCCAGACGTGTAGTAGAAGGGNCATAGCTTCAAAACCTGCTCCCTTAGCACATGTAATAGTTGTTCTGTGAGGGAAAGAGTTTCTTATCCCTAATATTCAAGCAGCAATCAAAAATCTACTTGCCAGACGTGTAGTAGAAGGAAATTTAAAGCATGTATAAGGGAAGTTAGACTCGAAGCCTGAACTTGTGATTGTATAAAATTTCTAAAATGTGTCTTAAGAAAAAAAATAATAAACTAAGCTTAATGATTCTGCATGCTGTTAAGCATCTTAGACCATAATTTCAAACAGAGCTAGATATGTCAATGCAAATGGTGGGTATTCATCATTTATGAGGGCTAAATAATATTCCATTATATGTATGTACCACATCTTCCTTATCCATCTGTTGAAGGGCATCTTGGCTCCTTCCACAGTTTGACTATTGTGGACATTGCTGCTATGAACATTGGAGTGAAGGTGCCCCTTCTTTTCACTACATCTGTATCTTTAAGGTAAATACCTAGTAGTGCAATTGCTAAGTGAAGCAAGTCAAGCAGAGAAAGACAATTTTCATATGNGACTATTGTGGACATTGCTGCTATGAACATTGGAGTGAAGGTGCCCCTTCTTTTCACTACATCTGTATCTTTGAGGTAAATACCTAGTAGTGCAATTGCTAAGTGAAGTAAGTCAAGCAGAGAAAGACAATTATCATATGTTTCACTTGTTTGTGGAAGGTAACCAATAACCTGGAGGACCATAGGGGAAGAGAGGGAAATATGAAGGGGGAGAAATCAGAAAGGAAGATGAACCATGAGAGACTATGGACCCCGGAAAACAAACTGAGGGTTTCAGAGGGGAAGAGGGTGGGGGGAGGGGGTAACAGGGTGATGGGTATAAGGAGGGCATGTGTTGTATGAGCACTGGTTGTTATATGCAACTAATGAATCATTGAGCACTACATCAAAAACTAATGATGCACTGTACAGTGGCTAACTGAACATAAATATATATATATAGTACTATGAATGTATCAGCTAAATTTGAAGCTCCAAAAAATAAATACTTCTTTGTGAACTGACAAAAAAAAAAAAAGAGAGAGAGAGAGACAGAGCTAGGCAGCATAAATCAACAATATACATTTGCTAAATTGAGTAAGTTTTAATTACTTTATATGTATCTCATTGAGAAAATTGAGAACCAGACTGTTCGTGTTTCACCAAATTCCTCTTGCTGCCAAACTCTTCTTACTTTCACAGCATTTATCTACCTTCCTCCATTTGAATGAGTGCTCTGACTCTTTCTCCATCTATTCAAGGCTAACCGTCTCAAGTATTTCAGTAACCACATTTTTTGTTGCCTCTTTCCCATTAACTAACTTCCTTCTTTCTTTCTCTCCTTCTTCCCTTCCTCCCCCTTTCTCTCCTTCCCTCCCCCTTTCTCTTCTTCCCCCTTTCCCTCCCTCCCCCTTTTCCTTCCTTCCTTCTTTCCTTCCTTCCCCTTTCTTTCCTCTTTCCTTCTCTCCCTCTCTCTCCAACTCTTCTCTTATTTCTCCTCTCCTTATCTTTCTTTTCTTTCTCTAACCCCCTCCCCTCTGCTTTCTCTCTTCCCTTACCCTTTCTCCTTCATATGATGAAATATTTATACAATGAAATATTTTCGTGGTCCTAAAAGAAAATGCAGTATTGATACATGCAACAACATGGATGGGCTTTGAAAATGTTATTATAATTTAAAAAGTCTGTCACAAAAGACCACATATTGTATGGTTCCATTTATTGGAGATATCTAGAATAGGCATATCTAGACAGATACTAGACTAGTGGTTGCCTAGGGCTTGGATAGGGTCAGAGGATGTAATGGTTTGGGGATAATAAAAGTATTTCAAAATTAGACAGTGATGATGGTTGTNCTCTGCTTTCTCTCTTCCCTTACCCTTTCTCCTTCATATGATGAAATATTTATACAATGAAATATTTTCGTGGTCCTAAAAGAAAATGCAGTATTGATACATGCAACAACATGGATGGGCTTTGAAAATGTTATTATAATTTAAAAAGTCTGTCACAAAAGACCACATATTGTATGGTTCCATTTATTGGAGATATCTAGAATAGGCATATCTAGACAGATACTAGACTAGTGGTTGCCTAGGGCTTGGATAGGGTCAGAGGAGGTAATGGTTTGGGGATAATAAAAGTATTTCAAAATTAGACAGTGATGATGGTTGCAAAACTATGAACATGCTAAAAACACTGAGTTGTACACTTTAAAAGGGTGAATTTTATAGAATGCATATTATATCTCAATAAAGCCGCTATTAAAAACTATGTGTGTACATACATATATACACTAATTGATATATAGACTGCTTGAATTTTTTTGTAAGCTTACTGGTTTAGGGATCATGGGAAAGATGATCATATATTTTCTTCGCAGAGAGTATTAATAAAAAAAAAAAGCCTTCCCAATAGAATTAGGACATGGTTGTTGTTATTTATTTTTATTATAAACTTTTCAGAATTTATAAAATAAATGGGATCATTTAAGGCCTCCCATTTTTAATGCATCTTTATATTAAGGACACAGTATCTTTTTTTTTTTTTTTAAGATTATTTATTTATTTGAGAGAGAAAGAGAGGGCAAGCATGAGCAAGGGAGAGTAGCAGAGGGAGAGGGAGAAGCAGACTTCCTATTGATCAGANATTAATAAAAAAAAAAAGCCTTCCCAATAGAATTAGGACACGGTTGTTGTTATTTATTTTTATTATAAACTCTTCAGAATTTATAAAATAAAATGGGATCATTTAAGGCCTCCCATTTTTAATGCATCTTTATATTAAGGACACAGTATCTTTTTTTTTAAGATTATTTATTTATTTGAGAGAGAAAGAGAGAGCAAGCATGAGCAAGGGAGAGTAGCAGAGGGAGAGGGAGAAGCAGACTTCCTGTTGATCAGGGAGCCTGATCCCAGGACCTTGAGATCCTGATCTGAACTGAAGACAGACACTTAACCAACTGAGCCACCCAGGTGCCCAAGGACACAGTATCTTTCTGATCATTCTGAGGGAGTTCGAACACCCTTTTGTGATAGAAATACCTACTTTGTAAATTTGGCTTTGATACTAGATGTGGGTGTGGCCTTGGGAAAATTATCAACCTTTCTGAATTTTAGTTTATTCAGATACAAAATTTAATTTAGTTTATTCAGTGTATTCAGATACAAAATTTAGTTTAGTTTAGTTAGTTTAGTAAATTGAATTTATTCAGATACAAAATGAATATAAGGGTCACAATTATTTCTGTAGCAATTATATATGTATGTAAACTCTTCTCAGTCCTTCACTTAAGTTTTCTGAGCTTTGGTTTCTAATCTATATAA
Source organism: Ailuropoda melanoleuca (assembly GCF_002007445.2). Taxonomy (NCBI): domain Eukaryota; kingdom Metazoa; phylum Chordata; class Mammalia; order Carnivora; family Ursidae; genus Ailuropoda; species Ailuropoda melanoleuca. The sequence continues at coordinate 47,261,916 of NC_048225.1, forward strand.
TGGTCTAGTCTATCAGTCTATAAGTGTTAATTTAAAGTAGATACTGTAATTAAATCTGTTTGTGCAGGGCTTGGCACAATAAATGGCAGTTCAAAAATAAAAATTGTTGTTGTCACACATAATTTATCTCATACATGGCACCACATCCTGGCACACATATCTCCCTTATCTTATTTCTGTGTCCTTATCCCTTTGCCTATGCTATCCCCCTTCCCCCAATTTGGTGCCTTGTATATACTCAGCTTTGTCTTTGGAAATTTTGGCTAAAAAAAATGAATTAAGTGGTGTTTTCTACAGATAAATACTGGTAAGTTTATGCACTAAGTTCCTCACTATGTTAAATTCTGTGGGGTATGGAGTTGTATGTATCTTTCTGAATAGGGCCTACTATGTTATTGGAGAATAAGATATGTATACACATAAGTATAATACAAGTTGGAAAGAGATCAGTTCCATGCAGAGGTTTAAAAAGATAGGGGAAGGGATTTATAGCTGAAATGAAGGGATAAGCATAGGGTATCAGAGAAATCTATAAAGGGGGAAATGTATGGTAAGCAGAATAATGGCCATACAAGATGTCCACACCCAAATCTCTATAACTTGTGAAAATATTAGTTTGAATGACAAAAAAAGAGTTAAGGTTGCAGGTGAAATTAAAGTTGCTATTCAGCTGATCTTAAATTATCCTGGACTGCCAAATAGGCCTAATATAATCACAGGGGTCCTTAGATGCAGAAAAGGGGGCAGAAGAGTCAGAGGGAGATGTGATTATGGAAGAAAGGCACAAAAATATGCGATGTTGCCACATTTGAAGATGGAAATGGGCCACCATCTAAGCCAATGGGCTCCCTCCACAAGTTGGATAGGGCACGGGCATAGATTTTTTTTTTCTAGAGCCACCAGAAGGTTGCATAGCCACTCTGAATCCTTGATTTCAGCTCAGTGAGATCCATGTAGTACTTCTAACATTCAGAACTGAGAAATTTTTTTTCCCCTTGGTCAAGTTACTTAATCTCTGTGAGTCTCAGGCTTCTAATCTGAAAAATATAATAATAGTCCCTAAATCATAGGGATGATATAAAAATTAAATAAGACACAATATTAGGAATGCACTTACTGTAGTGCCTGCCTTATTGCACATACAATGCAGTCTTTTGATAAAGAAAAAATAATGTTCAAACCAACTCATCTGCAAAAAATTCAGTCTGGGATAAAGATATGTATGTTATACAAAAAAATTATATATACTATGGAAAATATTAGATGCCAGCATTTATATAAGTTGACTTCTAGAGTACCAGGAACTATGAAAAGTATGTTTTTCTGGAAACATGGAAATTTCACACCTTTATTTTTAGAAAGATAACTTTCTTCAAATGATTCAAGTCATTGTGAGGAAGGAGCTGACTCTGCACCTTCCGAGCAATAGACGTAGACAAGATAATGACACAAGTTCTTTGTCATCCTTTACATCATCCAGTGTATAAGAAATGGGAAAAAGACAATTCATTTTTCACAGCTCCTTCATGTACACTTTGTGTGGGCTGGATTCTCTAATGCTTTATTTCAGGCCATTTCCAGCTTTTCTCTAAGATCAATATTTTAAACACAATAGATTCTGGATGTGTGTATAGGATTGAGCGTTCATGTGTGGTTGTGATATTGTGTTCCATTTCTAACTTTTCTACTGCTGATATAACTGAAAAACAGGAGAGATAGATCTACAGAACTCTAAAACAGCAGGCGATCAATAGCAAAGCAAATCCAATTAATTTATAAGAGATGAAACTACATGAAGGACAGGGAAAAAAAGATGGTGAAGGAGAGAGGAAGAGAAAAATATACCTAGGTGATTGGTCCTGGAGATGCCCAGTTGCTGAATAAGAATCTTCAGAGCCTACTGATTTCTTCTTCTTTTGAAAAAGAAGATTACAAAAATACTATTCAAGATACAAATATGTTTCTGGGAAAGAGAAACTCAGCAAAGTAACATCTTTTCATTTAGCTACCTTTTTGTCCATGTATCCCATAGGGAGTATTTAAAGTGCCACTGTAGTCAAGGGAGTGGGCGCAAGGTAATCATAATAATGAGAACCCAGTGAATCCATGAGATTATTCTGCCAGCACTGAAGTGAAAAGGAAGAGAAGGAAGATTGAGCAGCCTCTAATTTTAGAGCTGTCCGAAAAATATGATCTGGTAGAATTGTGACAAACATTTGGACTCAGTATTGATAATCTTGGGGGTACAGTCTAGACCCCTTAGTGTGGTCTATCCTCCAACCCCTCAGCCTACACTTAAGATTAAGGTGAGGCTTTCATCAGTTGCAAGCATTCCCAGTCATTGCTTACTCTACCTCCCATTCATCCTCCACTCCAGCTGTATCTACCTTTCTGGGAACCTGCCTTTCTCACCAGAAGTGCCTTTTCCGCAGTTTTTTCCTGGATGTTGACATGCAGCTATCCATCCACTGCCCTGTTCTTACAGATCACTCAATCTTTCATTCGTCCAACAATGTAACTGAATGTCTGTCATGTAACTTACTTTATCATTCAGTCACTGCTTACTATGTGCCAGGCACAGGAATTACACCCTGATGCATCATATTTTGTTTATTCTTGAAAAAAATCATTATAAGAATCATATTTTTTATCCCAATTATTTATTAAGAGCACATGGTTAGAAAGTGACAGGGGAAGAACTTGAACTCTTTTATTGGACTTGAAAGTCCATGCCCCACTGAAGTCTGGGGCTGGGAAGAAGTACTGGGGACACGGAGCCCAAAACAGCCAGCCCCTTCCTGGAGTGCCTTCAATTTTGATGGGACAGTCAGGGAAATCGATGATTTCTATATTGCGGAATGAGAACCTTGGTTGGGTGAAGGGTGTTTTGGAGTATAGGAAAGGAATAGGATCTTGGCTGGATGTTGAACATTATCTTAAAAACTGAGTGGAGAGGCCCAGAAAATGGGTCCTAGCAGAGCTGAGAGTATGTTAACAGACATGCCTTTGGAGAAGGACAGGTGGTTTACTGGTATTGGAGAATAGGGTGGCAGACAATTAGTTGTTAAGGTAGTGTGATATGTAATATGTTAGAGCTTTTCAGGACATTATAAAGGGATACAGAAATGGGACATTTAGAATACTCTCATAGTGTGAGAGGTCAAGGATGACTTTGAAGTGTGGGTCAACCCTGCTTTGTGCTAAAGGAAAAAGTGAAAGTTTTCAAGGAAAAGAGAGGGAGGACATTTTAAACAAAGAAACATAGATATAAAGAAGCTTCCTGAAGGCAAGGAACCATGAAACAGTGAAAGGAAACACTGAATAGTTTGTTTTGTTTGGGGGTTTATTTATTTTTTTTTTGAAAGGTTGAAACAAAGTATATTTCTGGGGACATGGTGAAAAATGAGAAGTTCAGATTACAAAAGTCTCATGTGCTAAACTAAGCTATTTTTAAGTAGTCCTGTAAGATATCAGGAAACTTCTAAGAATAATAAGGAAGGAACAAAAATGATCAAATTTGGGTTCTGGAAAAAGGGACCATTTGCTCTGATAGTCGTGTAGTAGTAGGTGGAACAAAAGGGGATGGTCTTGAAGACAAGAACAATCAGGGACTCCGTCATAATCTAGAAAAAAAAATGATAAGGACATGAAAAATATGGTGGCGAAATGGGCAGCGGTGGAGAGTTTTTAATGGCCTGGTAAAGAGGGAAAGAAAATGACTCTCATATTTCTGCTTGGGTGACTGAATAGTATTATTGAGGTAGGAAATTCAAGAACAAAAGTTGGTTTGGGTCCAAGTTATCTCAAAACTAGACATGACTAGTTTAGAATGTGTGTGGAACATTCAAGTTGACATGTGCAGAAGGCTTTTGAAATCTAGAGGTCAGTTAAGATAAAGGCCAAGAGTGTGCATATCAACAACTGTTCCTTTCTCTCTCTTTCTTCTTTTTCTGGAACCCCTGTAATGCAAATGTTTGCTTATTTGATGTTGTCTAAAAGATCCTTTAATCAATCCTCATGTTTTAAATTCTTCTCTCTTTGCTGTTCACCTTGTGTACTGGGAGACATGATACAGGTGGTAGCTAATGCTATGGTATCGTTTTTTCAATATATACCAGTCTGAAATCAGGAAGTTTTATACTCTAACTTACGTAGTGATGTATGTTAATTATGTCTCAAAAATGCTGGGAAAAAAACTTCTGAAAAAAATAATCCTTCATTTCTCTACATTTGATCCTAATCAGGTTATTCTTGTTCCCTTTCTGAACAATTCTAATTATACATTAACCATTAGAGGATTCCTAACGCCGCATCTCATATTTAATGTGGAACTACTTGATTTCACAAGCCATAAACACAATATGCCAACAAAATCTCAAGGAAACATTTTAAATTCATGAATACTTATGATTGTAAGGAGAGATTAACCTTTTTTTTTTTTAAGATTTTATTTATTTATTTGACAGAGATAGAGACAGCCAGCGAGAGAGGGAACACAAGCAAGGAGTGGGAGAGGAAGAAGCAGGCTCATAGCGGAGGAGCCTGATGTGGGGCTCGATCCCATAACGCCGGGATCACGCCCTGAGCCGAAGACAGACGCTTAACTGCTGTGCTACCCAGGCGCCCCAAGGAGAGATTAATCTTTCTCAGTACTAGTATCCAAAAAGGAAACAAAACCTTTATAATTAATTTGATGGTTTTCTACTCTCTATTTTTCTTCTGGTACCACCGGCATCTTATCGGCCCAACCAAAGCTCTGATTAGAGCCAGGGACACATTTAGATCCTTAAAAAGCTTACCATTATCATAAAACTCTCCTAAGTTCTGCAACACCCAAGAAGCTGCTTCATCAGCCACTGCAGATGCCTTGGATAAGGAGTCTCTTCTCCAGAGTGCACCAAACTGGACAGATGGCGACATGAAGTGGCCTTTGTACCGCACCATAGGGAGCTGCTTCACATGCGTTGTCTTGATGTTATCCTCATGATAGATTTCTGAAACAGGGATTATTGTCACTTTTTTTTTCCCTTATTTAAAGCCAAGAAATTTATTGGCTATTATCCAAACTATTTTCTAAGTTAAACAACCCCAAACACTGCTCTTACTTGCTTCTTGATTTTAGCCATTTTTTCTCCAGAGAACTGGGGCACATTTATAAGAGTTTCTTGTTTGTTTCACCTTTTTATTTAAATTCTAGTTAGTTAATATATAGTGTAATATTAGTTTCCGGAGTAGAATTTAGTGATTCGTCATTTACATACAACACCCAGTGTTCATCACAACAAGTGCTCTTCTTAATACCCATCACCCATTTAGCCTACCCCCTCCCCTCCAGCAACCGTTTGTTCTTCAATAGTTAAAAGTCTTGAGGGGATGACAAGAACAGACATTTACAGAATTATGTGATGCTACAAGAAGGACAACCCAGGAGGGTACAAGATGGGAGGTGATGGATGAGTGATTTTTGATTCCTCAAGAAAGAGTGTCTGCACCACTTCAATTTTTATTGTACTAATGGAGTGAAGCTGTATATCTAATTTCTTTTTAAACCTAGATTAGGAGTGATTCTAAAACTCACCAAAGAATAACCAACAACAAACTTTTTGCCCTCAGCCTCAAGTCTGTAGAAGTTTAGACTACCAATTGCTTTCTCTCTAAATCGAAAACTAAGTTAGAAGCCTTCTACTAGAATTAATGTGTACATTTTAAATTTGCTTTCCTCAGTTCCCATTTTGTTATAAAAATCAAAAGGCCTCTAGAGGTCGCTGAAGGGCTAATTTGAAAGTGGGCTTCTTCCCGGTTTGTTTCTTAGTTAAGACTGGGTGTTATATGCAAATAATGAATCATGGAACATTGCATCATAAACTGGGGATGTACTGTATGGTGACTAATATAACAAAATAAAAATTATAAAGAAAAAAAAAGAGTCATTGTAAAGGATTATGTGCATCCTAAAACAAGTGGTAACAAGAAATCCCCTTTAACTCTTTGCCAGCATTTTAGCTACTCATAGACAGTTAGGACTTATTTCAGTATAATGCTGTTTCTGATGGAATCAACAATCTAGTCCCATAGCTTCTAGAATAATCCTTGAGACTTTAGGGAAATCCCCATTAATTTATTGTCTTAAATACCTCCTTCATTGATGAAGCAGGCACTATGACCCTTTAAGTTCAACTAAAGCCCGGATTGAAAATGTGATTTGCCTCAAGTCATTCAAATGGTTAGCTGCAGAGCAGAGATGAGAACTAACATATTCTGACTTCCTTCCTATTCTGTTTTCTTTTCTCTCATCCAGAAACTTGAACTCTGAGTTCATTGCAATTTAATGAACTCTTACCTGACACATGCTAGCCATGTGCTATGATGGGCATTGAGGTAAATTATGGTCTCTGACCTAGTGAAGACACATACACAGATACTCAGGAAGAGGTTACATAGTAAAATAGAGGTTCCACCTTCTAGGGAACATTGGGTGCTATGGGAGCACTTGTCTAAACCAGAATACCTTTCTGGGTATTTAGAGATATTTTTCTGCATGAAATGATTCTTGAGGTGATGAAAAATTTAGTGAAGATTTATCCAGAAAAAGAAGATGGAGAGACTGTAAAGGAAGAGTGGATCAAAAGGAGGGCCATTCTGGGGCACCTGGGTGGCTCAGTCGTTAAGCGTCTGCCTTCGGCTCAGGGCGTGATCCCGGCCTTCTGGGATCGAGCCCCACATCGGGCTCCTCTGCTGGGAGCCTGCTTCTTCCTCTCCCACTCCCCCTGCTTGTGTTTCCTCTCTTGCTGGCTGTCTCTCTGTGTCGAATAAATAAATAAAATCTTAAAAAAAAAAAAAAGGAGGGCCATTCTGGGCAGACAGGAACAGCAGCAATAAGATTGCGTCTTAGAACAAGAATGTATTTCACATGGTGTTGTTGGTTTTTTTTCCGGGGGGGAGGGATTTTTAATTTTTTAATGTTTTTTAAATGTTTAATGTTTTTTAAATCCTAGCTTCTTCTAAATGAAGTTTTCAGAAAGCACCAGAAGGTGCAAATTCAAATGACTATCACAACTAGGCATGTAACCTTATAGGTGAAGTCAGCCCAATATAGAAAAATTGCAACCAGTGTTAATTGTGGTGAGTTGGAAGTTCCTTTATAAGCGAGAAGTTGCTGTTCACTTTGTATGAATTAATGCCACAGGGTCCTAGCCTTGCCAGATATTTCCATTTTTCAGGAGACCTCCAAATGTGGATTTTTATGTGAAATCCTCTGAATTTTTATCTGTTGGTGATTATATACTTCAACTTTAAGACCCTGTACAGGCCAACAATGCATATCAAATTCATGAGCTTTAAAATGATTGCAGGTGTCATTGTATTACCCGATTCTGGATAACTTTTCTTTGCAAAATAAAATCACATACATAACCATAGTAGAACAGTCACTGAAATGGGAGTCAGGAGATGTGAGCTTTGCCTGTAAGTGATTTGTGTTATCTTGAGCAAAGCAATTTACCCAGTTTTCTCAGGTGAAAGTCATGAATTGCCTAAGTATACAATTAGATTAGCTAGTCAAGGTATTCTAATACCGATATTTATGAGTTTTAAGCCTACGAAGGCTCATGATATATTGTTAGATAGATTTTTTACTTTCTTCCTTGTTTTCACCTTCCCACTTTGCAGCTCTCATGTTGCCCTGTTAGGTATTTCTGCCTCAGAATAAAGTATGTGGTGCTTGGGGAGAATATTCAAAAGCATTAAAATCAGGGACAGCTGTTTCACACTGTATACCTTTCCCTGCTCACGTTATACCCTTCACCAGTTATTCATTGTTGATCTTTGGATAAGTCTATGAGAACTAGTTTGAGAAAAGTAGATGTAATACCATAGCTACTTGAATATATAAGGTTAGACTATAGGCCTGGTTGGGATCTCCTCCATGACAGAGATGCAGTGGATTCTATCAACCTTCTGCCACCAAGAACTGTTTGCACGAGGATTCTTTGCTTCTTCCTTCTACTATAACAAGGAAAGCTTCCTACTTTATAATGCTAATCCCCCCATCTGGACATTACTTTGTTCCCTCCCACCTTTTCAGAAACTTTAAACTTCTATTCTTTGATATTCCATTTGTTTCAAACATCCCCTCTTTGAAGGATCTTGCTCACTTACATTTAAATATATCCAAGTCTCTCCGGCTTATTACTGACAACAGTTTAAACAATGTAAAATTTACTTAGATTCACCAGTCCATATAGCTACTACCCTTTATAGATTACACTCACGGCTTCTGTTTTTCATTTCCTCACCAACCTCATACTCCTTACCCCCTTTAATGTGGATTTCATGCTTACCACAGCACATCAAAGTCACCATTATTCTTGGTGTTAAACCCAATGCATGCATTCAGTATTCATCTCACTTGATATTTTGGAAATTTTTAACACTATTGGATACATCTCCTTTGAATGCTCTCTTCTCACGACTTTTAAGACCCTATACTCTCCTCAAGTTTCTGTTTAATTTTTCCTTTTCTTTTCTTTTTGGTTATCTTTTTACAGTCTCTTGGAGAATGGGACTTACAGAATGTCCTTTTTAAATTGAAATATACACCTTTTAAACATATTCTGGTTATTGTTTGCCAGTTATACATATCAAAATCATCTCTCAAAAAAATCTCTGTTTAGAGATACGGTTGTATCTTGGAGGAGGGGTGCAGGTCTCCTGCATATCTTATTCTCTCTGCCCCCATCTCTATTTTGCGGATGCTCTAGTCGGGTGAGAGCGGCTGAGACAACAGGGATTCTCTTCCCCTATCAGCTCCCAGTTTCTGTCCCACATGCAACAGGCCAAGAATACTGATATCCTGATTTTCCTTACACTTGATTCTTTTTTGGATTGAGGATTCATGCCAAGAGGGGCAAGCTGGGAAGACCAGAGTTTACTGTTCCACTCCAATTTTCACTCACAGGGTAGAGGGGACATTCTGGTAGAAGCACACCACAATTCCAGTCCCTCATCTCAATGTAGAGGGCTGAGATTCTGACCAAGAAGTAGTGTTTAAGGACTAGTAACTCCAGCTTTGCCTGAGAGCATTTACTTTGAATAGGACATGGAGAAGTTCATCCCTAAACTAGGGAAAGAGGCATCCAAGAAGGACTCTCCTGGGATTCTACTCATCCCTGGGGGTCTGGAAGGCTGGGACAATCAGAGCAGGAAGAGTTGAAAGCATCCTCCACACTATACACATTAATGACCAGAGGGTGGAAGCCCAATGTCTCAAGAGATCTAAGCACAACCTTTGACCAAATGCTGGCTGAACAATAAGGTACTGTGATCCAGGGGTGACTACAAGGTAGTCAGGCTCAAAAATAAAGCCATATTTATCATTGGTGGTCTGGAAAGCTGAGCATATGCCCAAAGCTGTACCCTCTCCAGAGCAATCAGAGAGGGGAATTCTGAACTATTAGTCCCTGACTGGATGTGGGCAAAACTATAAACTCCCTGGGCTATAAAATCTGTCTCCACATCCCACAAAGATTCAGTGGTAAAGGGTGAAAATCTTCCCGGCTCAGGTGGCATAAGCACAGCCTTGTTGCATTAGCATCAACATCTTAACGCTGATACAGGAATGACCCCTGGGAAGCCATGCTGAAGGTAAAAACAAGGGAAAAATATCTGAATTGACACCAGATAGCTATTCAAATCTATATAAAACAACAACAACAAAGAGCTCTGGTAAAAGTAATGATTAAAAAACAGTATAATTACATATTTATTCTCCTTTCATCTCTTAACTGACTTAAAAAGCAATTGCTTAAAACAATATTCATGAAATTGTTTTGTTGGGTCTTTAACATAAGGAAATGTAATATATTTGACAAAAACAGCACAAAGGGGGTTGGGGGGGGAGTGAAGCTATCTTGCAGTAAGGAAATAACACCAGATGGCAACTCAGATCCACAGGAGTAAACAGAGAGAGTTACAAATGATACATAAGAAGGTTAATGTTTTTAAAAAGAACTCCATAAATATTATTGAGCCCTCCTTTATTCTCTTAGCTTCTTTGAAATACATAAGTATATAGAGCAATAATTAGAATAACATATTTGGGAGATTTAAACACATATAGGCTTAATATGTATGATAATAGCACAGAAAAAGGGGAGAGAAAGGAATAGAAGTAATGTTTTTAAATCTTATTGGGGTGAAGTTAGTGTAAACTTGCAGTAGATTCTGATGTTATGCATGTTGTAAGACCTAGAACAATTGATAAGAAAATAACTTTAAAAACTAGTTAAAATTTATTAAAGGAATTTAAGTAGTATGTTAGAAAATATTCACTCAGTGCATGTGGTGGTAAAGGAGGAAAAGAGTTACAAAATAGTCATGAGCCATAGAAAACAAAAAGCACATTTGCATTTGTAAATCCAAAATAAGAATGAGAGCATTTAATGTGAGTGATTTCCACAACCCAATATAATGACAGAGGTTGTCAGACTTCATTTTTTATTTTTATTTTTATTTTTTTTAAAGATTTTATTTATTTATTTGACAGAGATAGAGACAGCCAGCGAGAGAGGGAACACAAGCAGAGGGAGTGGGAGAGGAAGAAGCAGGCTCATAGCGGAGGAGCCTGATGTGGGGCTCGATTCCATAACGCCGGGATCACACCCTGAGCCGAAGGCAGACGCTTAACCGCTGTGCCACCCAGGGCGCCCCTAGACTTCATTTTTAAAAATCTAGTTATAGATATGTATTATAGACTCAAAGTTACAAATAGTTGAAAATAAAAGCCCAGTAAAAGCTACCCCATGCAGACAGCAACTATAAGGGAATTGGAGCCGTCATGTATCTTGGGCCTCTCTGACTCCATAGCCATAGCTTATTTTCCTTTACTTTGCCTTAAATCTATTTTTCTTTTTATATACCTATGGGCTATTTCATCTCAGCCCATCATTGCACTATTTCCTGTCAAATTTCTAAGGAAATCTTTTCTAACATAGGATTCTAAGTCAGGTTCACTGTCAGTCGGTCTCAGAGACTAACCAGGGAGTTGTTCATGATTTAATTATAATTGTAATTAAATGAACAGTTATATAACTAATTTGTGATATCTTCCTCATCTGGTAGGATGGACCACATTAAGAGCAGGAACTAAGCTGGTTTTGTTCTTTTCTATATCTCCAGCATTCAGCATGAAGCCTGGCATATATTAGTTAAGTTTATCGAAATGAGTAAATAAACAAATATGGAAATGACCCCAGAACTTACAGGAAATTTACCTCATCTGGAGCAATGCCTCCATTCTCCCCCCAATCCCATGGGTCACAAAGTGAGCAAGAAGGTGTTCCTCATAGCCAGTATTTCTTAAAGGATCATCAATTGAATGGTGTATTGGGGTTAATGGGATACTGGCAAAATGCGGACTCCCAAGCCCTGTTCTAAGTTTATTTTCAGTAAATAGAATGGGCCTATGAATCTTTTAAACAACACTTCATGGGATTTTTCTTCAATTTCCCTGTACTGCACATGCTCATATTACCATAGATGGTCAAAGAAATACTCACTAACTCTTGACTAAAGAATGGACGCTAGGCAGACAGAAAATGGGGTAAAGACAGAATTCACAAGTGCAAAGGCACAGCAATAGGAACCAACTTAGCAAATTTGGTAAACAGGAATATATAGCTGAAGCTCAAAGCATCAGACCGCAAAGATGAAGCAGGGCATGAAATAAGGCTACAAAGTTAAACATTCTCCAGGTCACTAGCAATTAGCATGTCATGAGAAGATACTTAAATTTCAACTTAGAGATTCACATAAAAGTACAAAAAGTTTCAATCTGAAAACCACAAGGCTGAAAGACTGGTTTTCTGCTCTGACTGTGGATGTGCATGGCTAGGAAAAAACTCCAGTAAAGAGCAGTACAGCTGACTGGCATCATTCAGAGACTCTCGTTGCCAGAAGAAGCTTTGGAGCCCATTCAAATTTCTCATTTAACAGTGGAGGAAACTGTCCCAAGAGAAGTGATTTTCCCCTTGGATGAACAATGATTACATTTTGGTGAGCTGTGTGAAACAGTCTCCTACCTCATGGTCCAGTGCTTTGAGTTGTGTGTGAATCCCTGTAAATAATACTTTGTATTTAAATCTCAAGTGACAAAACTTTTGAGCACTGAATGCTCTGGGTTAGATGTGGTCCAAATTGTCCCATTTAATTATTGTTTGTTTGTTTCCCAAAAACTTTTACCTTATGAAATTACCTTAAGAAATGTTTCTTATTTTGGACTTATAGGCTTATCCTTGCAAAAGGAAAAATTCTCATTATATTGAAATAAAATAAAAACCTGCTGAAATTGGATATTTATGGGTTCTAAATATAATATATAATTCAATATGTATGCGTGTATGTGTATGTATATGTGTTACTAATAAATGCCCATACAGTTTTAGCAATAATATATCATGTGCAAATTAGTGTCTGAATTAATGTTGTGTGACTACAGCTGGAAAAAAGGAACCTATTTTATTACATAATAAAATGTTTTTAATTGTCGGAGCAGAACAGCTTTATTACATGCATTATTTTCGGAAACGCCAACCTTTCCATTGATCAAAAAATGTTATCAGTCATAGCAAAACTGAAGATAAACTAAAGAATAACACTCCTGAAAGGGTGAAAGAAAGTGAAATAAAGTGACACAAGTATGACTTTGAATACAAAATGGAACATAATTAAAGAGCAAGTTGATAGCAGAGCTTACACACATTCAGCTTTTTGAAGTTAGTTGTTTATATCAAGAGCTTTGAAGTGTTAGCTTGTGTTTTTATTTAAATTCTGAATTGAGGGCTTCTATAAAATTACAAAAACAAATTTCGCCAAAATAAAGCTAGACTCATTCTCCCTCTTTTTGTTGGTGCTTTAATTGAAGATGCTTTTGATGCTGTGTATGCATCTTTAGATTTAAATCAAAATTAACTACCCAAGATGGTTTCTATGTTAACATTAATCTTTTACAAAAGTTTGCATATAATATATATATGAACAGGGAGAGGTGGGAGAGCTTGGAAAGAAAACAGAAAGTAAAGAATATAAAGGCTCCTTTCCATGAAGCATATTGGTGAGAAACTTTTGGCATAATCTTCAGTTAGAGTGAAACTCAAGAGCAAGCATTTACCCAAAAGTTCCCTCTGGTGGAGCAAGCTGTATAATTGTCCTGGAAAGCTGAAAGATTTGGGGAATGGAATTTGTGTGGTTCCTGGCAAGTGACATTGATGGATTGGAGAAAGTAAATGAAAGAGTGTGGATGATAAATCTCCAACTAAGAACAACGGGTGAAAGCCAAACATACAAGAGACTTTTATCTACTAAAGTCCAGAAAAAGCTAAGGATCAGGTTACAGAATTAATTATGAGAGTGACACAACTCTGAGAAGGTTGAATTTTTAATCCTACTAAATTTACTATGCAAGGTCACAGCCCTGGATAAAGTGATGTGGGGGCTCTTAGACTTAGGATGAGGTTATACAGGTCGATGTACTTAAAAATCTTGAAACTTCACATCACCTGGAACTCTGTGCCTGCAGAAGTAACCCATTACTTCTAAGTAATGCTAGTGCATCCCAGCCTTTCCTTACTTAGAGACAACGTCAGTGTCTTGACCTTGCAAATCAACATGTACTTCACTCCTGACTGCAAGACTACAACACGAGGGTGAAGTCACCACATAACCAAGTGTAGGAAAGTACTGGATCTATAAAGGGAAGAAAGAGACAGTATGTGGAAGGAGTTGCAGAGCCTAGTTAATTTATACTGGGAGGTTCCAGGAGTATGTAGAGGATTGTATTCTAAGATTGCTGGGTTAAGGAATAGAATAATAAATTTGAGTAAGGGAGACTTATAAAAAATCTTTGCTCATGAGAATAATCTTCTATGATACATGATTTAAAATAACTGGGCAACACCTAGGAATGTGATGTTTACCCATTGCTAGGATGATACTTAGAAGTTTGGGGAAAGTGATGCCCTATAGAAGTGAAACAGAAATGCCACAACTGCTATATCAGATGGTAGGGAAAGAGATCAAAAGGTGACGAGAAATGATCGTGTTGGAAGAGATGTAATCCACTAGTGTTCTATAGTCTTTGGGAGAGCTTGGAGGCACTTTGCTTACTAAAGCAAATGCACAAATGAGAGAGGGGCAACACTCAGAAGTCAGAGTGACTGCCCACCGTAGGTCAGGACAAGTAAGACTTGGTAGAATTGGGATTCTTGATATAAATGACAATGGCAGAGTCCTGAAATAATATTGTAGTGGCAACTGGAGGTGTTGAGACACTGACCTTTAGAGAGATATGGAGTTGCCTAACTGAACACCACACCCCTATGAACAAAACAGGCTGAAAGTTGAAGCAGTTATGCTCAAATTTTGTAATCAAAATAGATCAAGTATGTAGGATCAGGAGGTTGAGGACAGGTTCAACAATAAGTCATAATTCCTTGCCTTGGTTTTGGATCTGGGATAGTTTTCAAACTTGGGTGTCCCTGACTGCAGAAGCAGCATAGCCCCCAGGAGGAAGAATCCTGAAACATGGTGTACAGGGTAAGGACTCTTCCTTCTATCAAGAATAATTAGGAATACTGATGATAACCAGGATAATGTATTTGGAATGCACGTAATCCACTGAGGCATCTTTTGGGAATTCCTTGAACAATTTTATTCGAGGGTAGCACTGACAATCTAAGAAAGGCATGATGATCAGGGTTTATGACTCCTCAGGGATAAAGGGCCTCTGCAACAGGTGAGTCACCTAGACTAGAGGTATGTGGTGAGGGTGAGAGAAGTCTAGTATGAGTAATGGGAGAGATGATGGGTACCAGCTACAGCCTCAAGACTAGCAGCAGTGTTGCAGTTTGCATCACTAACGCTCCTCTTAAGTATTTCTCTAGGGAAAGTAATGAACCAGAATCATGGAAGAATTGTTCCCAGAAGTTATTATATAAAGAAAGTATGTCCAAATGGGGTAGATGTTGTTGTGTTGTGCCACCCAGATCTCCTACTCAGGACAACACTCATTTCTTCTGCTCAAGGGAGTATGATGGCTGCCAGCTCCTAGCTGAGTCCCTCTGCATACATTAATCATAGCTGAATGGATTAGCCTTGCCCAATGTCACTTTCTCTCCAAGGGCAACCTACATCCAATGACAGGTTGACATAAGGTTATAAAGTCCTGGTCACTTTTGCTCACGACAGGATAATTTTGAAGCACCAGGCTAGCTTCAGAGCTCTTTATGGGATCAGTTAAGACCTTTACTATAATTGCATTGTAGTTCAGCACTTTGCTCTGCCCCGTCCTACTTACTGCACTCTCCAAAGGTGTTGATTATCCCCCAGGATTCATCTCAATATATTGCCTACATGCTAATCTTTCAGAGTATGTTTCCTGAAGAAGGGTGAATTAGCATGGAAAATAATTATATCAAGAGAAAAGGTAGGATAAAAATGATTTTTTAAATATTTTCAACTGTGTGAAAAATACATAGAAAATTAGAAGAAAATATATCAAAATGTAATAGTAACCTCTTTTGAAGACTACAAGTATTTTCTTCTTAAAGTTCTTATATTTTAAGAATTTTGAAAGTTTTACATCAGATGTCATTATTTTTACAATAATAAAAACTAGTATTTTAATCATTCATGTTCCAGATGTTCATGTGACTATAGACTATATTATATTATATTTGAACTACATTCATAGGGTGGTTGCATTTTGTTTAGAAATATCAAATTCCTGATTTTATTCATTTGTATCCCTGAAGGGATAATTTAAATATTCTTTCATCTTTCAACCTTCATAGAAACTCAGAAAAATGCAGTATCTATCTTTATCCCTTTTTCATTATGAAATTTATAATAATCCTGTTAAATTAGAAAAGGTTAATATTTCTGTATTTAAAACTAGAGAACATTAAAAAAACAGTTCCAAATTTATAGTATGCAAATTCTCTTCAACACACAATTAATTTATGATTCATTGAATAGCTCTGATATTTTGAATACAGATAGATTTATTAAAATGCGTGGGCTATAATTTAATGGCTGGTTAGTTGGCACTGTTCCTAGTTCCTTATTGTTGAACTTTAAAAATATGTTTTAATGAACAATTATCATTTTGTATTCAAAAAACACATTATTGAGCAAATAGCTAGAAAACATTATATTACCTAGATCATGTAGATTTTTCTATTCTTCTGGTGATGGAAACTAAGATATATTTCTTCTAAAATTTAGCCCTGTGAGGAGAGTTTGTTATTTCTGAACTTGTTTACATAGTTCCAAATATATGAATGACTACAAGTACATTTTCAGAACCAGTCATGGATCTGTGGGTTTAATTAATTATGTGACTCTCTAATTTTATTTTTCTAATTCCATTTTATATTCATGTTTTTGGTTTAATTAATACATAAACCCACCATAACATGATAATCGGGTCAAAATAACTGAATTGCACAAAATGTGAACTCATACTATGGCAAGGTTAATGACATGACTAAGCTGGGTCTATTTGTTACTAGACCAGGAGATTGGTCATGTCTTCATGTAATCTAAATTCACTCCAGGCCTTCTGTAGTATGATGTAGCCTGGTGGTAGATGTTCATTCAAGCTTAAATATTGATTGGTAAGATTCTGGGTCTTTTGGCTGTTGGCATTTCTAGAATGCAGGCTGCAAACTTAAGGAATCTCATGGAATTTGGTGAACGTTTCTTCATCCTGATCTAGGGACCTGGAGGCAAGAGAAATTGGAAATATGGAGACCCATTTCCCTGCCTAACCTTATCCTTCAGTTCATCTCCTCCATCCCTACCACTGAAGATTAAAATATTAGCTCACTACTATTTAAAAATGGGAGCTGGTCATAACTGCCAGTCACAAAACACCCTAATTATAACATTTCTGAGCATATTATCTTAAGGTTTTATAGTGTTAGCATCCTACAATGTGCAAGACATGGTGCTGCCAGCTTTAAAGTTGAACAGAGAAAATATATAGCCAGCTGTAATGATGCTTTGGATTGCCTTAGTTATTCTTTAAGTCATTTACTCTTCCATCAACAAACATTGCCTATTTTGTTCCAGACACTGTGCTATCCCTTAATAAACAAAAATGAAAACAGCACATTCCTTACCCTCAAATTGCTCATTCACTATTGTCAAGAAAAGGTTGTAAATCAACAATTCTGAATTGAGTGATAAGTGCTCTGGTGTCAGTACTAAAAGCCGTAAGAATAGAGTGAAATGTTTCATTGTAAGCGAAAAGAAAAAAGACATGTGGGAGCTAGTAAGTGATGGGGCCAAATAGGTTAAATGGGCAAATTATATATATAATATAGACCATCCACAATTGAGGCGATAATTTCTTATATAGAACTTTCATGATATTCTAATCCATATCTTATGTAATGGAGGGATGGTGGTAGGTGTGAGATTGGCTTTAGAGTAGTTAGCAATTATATCTGTTTTTTAAAATAGTGGTTAGATTGATGTTAACCATTGGACCACTTTCAAAGTGCTTTTTAACCTACTATTATATAGTAGAGTGAATGTCAATTTGTCTTCCTTTTCTCAAACAGGTACCTCATTTTTGGATGTTCACCCAGAACTTCTCAATTTACTTGGAAAGCACAGTAAAGATTGCTCAAGAAGAAAAACCTGTGTATAAAAATGAGGAATCCAGTCTTCCATACAGTTCTAGATTAGGTTTGAAATCCAAAAAGCTTTGGCTACCACTGTAGCAAACTAGTTTTCTGGATCATATTCCTTCTTCCTCTGACCCATTTTGTACAGAGGCTAAATCCTATCCCCAAACCAAGAATAAGAATCTAAGATGCTGTAACATGTGTATGTATGTACCTTGGAGAAAAATATAATGAGGATTCAGAAAGAGTGGCATTATGCTTTTCTTCATGTATATACCATTAGAAGATAAAAATACCCCTAAAAATCTGATTTTTTTTTCTTATTGGATATGTGGATATATTTTGAAAGTAAAGTCACTTTTGAAAAATATATATATTTAGTGTATTATTTAAAATTAGTCTTGGGAACACATAATAAAAAGTCAATATAACAAACATATAACATAAGTCCAGAGGCATGTAGGTCAAAGCTGATATAGCAGCTTCAGTCATCAGAGCCCTGGCTCCTTCTGTCTATCTGATCAACTACACCAGTGCTGACTTTCAAACTTAGGAATACCTCATGTTTCAATATGGCTGCTGGAGCTTCTTCTTTGTCATTTTATTTTAGGCCGCATGAAGGGAAAATGAGGGAAAGTCAAAAGGTAATTCTGTCAGCAAAATGGCTTCTCTTGAAACCATCTTCCTAGAAATTTCACAAAACTCTCTTATTCATCTCTCATTGGCTAGAACTTTTCACATGTGGGGGACTGGGATAAGCTGATATTAAGGAGAGCGCATATTGCATGGTGCAGCGGGTGTTATATGCAAATAATGAATCATGGAACATTACATCAAAAACTAAGGATATACTGAATGGTAACTAACATATCATAATAAAAAATATTATTAAAAAACTATAATCTTAATAAGGCATATCATTAATTTGATATCTAGTGTTCAGTTTAGTCTAAAATACTCATGAATCTACAATGGAATAGTAATCAGACATAGGAAAGAATGGAATCTTGCCATTTGTAACCAAATGGATGGACCGAGAGAGTACAATGCTAAGTGAAGTAAGTCACACTGAGAAAGACAAACACCGTATGATTTCAGTCATGTGTGTAACATAAGAAACAAAGTAAAGAGCAAAGAAGAGAGAAAGCAAAAAACACACTATAGAGAACAAATAGATGGTTACCAGAGGGGAGGTGGGCAGAGGGATGGGCAAAATAGGTGATGACAATTAAGGAGCATACTTGTAATGGGCACTGAGTAATGCATAAAATTGCTGAATTACTATATTGTACACTTGAAACTAATATAACACTATATGTTAGCTATACTGGAATTAAAATTTTAAAAATAAAATAAAATTAAAAAAAAAGAACATTTCACATGTTAACAGTAGTGGCAAGAAAAGTGAGGGAAACAATCAACAAAACTAAAAGGCAACCTTTGGAATGGGAGAAGATATTTGCAAATGACATATCTGATAAAGGGTTAGTATCCAAAATCCATAAAGAACTTATCAAACTCAACACCCAAAACCAAACAATTCAATTAAAAAATGGCCAGAAGACCCGAATAGACATTTTTCCAAAGAAGACACAGCTGGCTAAAAGACACATCCTCAACATCACTTATCAAGGAAATACAGATCAAAACCACATTGAGATACCACCTCACACCTGTCAGAATGGCTAAATTAACAGCAGGAAACAACAGAAGTTGGCAAAATTATGGAGAAAGGAGAACCCTCTTAACACTGTTGGTAGGAATGCAAACTGGTGCAGCCACTCTGGAAAACAGTATGGAGGTTCCCAAAAAGTTAAAAAATAAAAGAAAGGTTAAAAGTAAAACTACCCTACCACTCAGCAATTGCACTACTGGGGATTTACTCAAAGGATATAAAAATACTGATTTGAAGGGGCATACTCACCCCAATGATTATAGCAACATTACCAACAATAGCCATATTTTGGAAAGAGTCCAAATGTCCAATTACTGATGAATGGATAAAAAGAGGTGGTATGTATATATAGTACACACACACACACACACACACACACACACACACACACCGGAATATTACTCAGCCATCAAAAAAGAATGAAATCTTGCCATTTGTAATGACATGGATGGAACTGGAGAGTATTAGGCTAAGCATAATAAGTCAAAGAGAAATACCATATAATTTCACTCATAGATGAAATTTAAGAAACAAAACAAATGAACATAGAGGGGTAAAGAGAGGCAAACCAAGAAACAGACTTTTAACTATTGAAAACAAACTGAGGGTTACTGGAGGGGAGGCGGGTGAGGAGATGGGTTAAATAGGTGATGGGTATTAAGGAGGGCACTTGTGATAAGCAGTGGGTTTTATATATAAGTGATGAATCACTTAACTCTACACCTGAAAATAATATTACACTCTATGTTAACTAACTGGAATTAAAAAAAAAAAACTTGGAAAAAAATACTGGCAAGAGAAGATGATAATGTAATAACTAGATGCATCACAAACTCAAAATGGATTTTCCTACTAAGAAAAACGGGGAGAATGGAAAATTGCATTGTGCATGCAAAATAACTTTTTTTTTTACCATAAATTGATACTTTTGTCTTCAAGTATCAGGAGATCTAAGTAAAAGTGACTCCAACAATAAAGATTTTTTGTAATCTTAGGTAGAAATAAATAATAAATAACAACATAGTGGTTAAAGTTTTGGTGGTTGCATCATCCTTAATGTTAGCATATCCTCTTGGGCAGGTCTCCACATGGTCCCATTCCAGATTTCATGTGCAGACTGCCATGTCCAGAGGCAGAAAATGATGTTTGTTCTATTTATGAACTGAGAAGAAAACTTCCCTGCAGCTTCCCAGCAGTCTTCCTATCATGTCTCATTACCCAGCACTGGGTCACAAGCCTGTGCCTACAGGACCAGCTACTTAATTTTCAGGGCCAAAGTCATAATGAAAGTGCAGGGCTTCTTGCTCAAAATTAAGTATTTCAAGATGAAAGTGACAGAGCCCTAGACCAAGCATGCGGCCCTTCTAAATAAGCCCATGAGGTTGTTCCTTTATGCCTCAACAGATCAGCTTGCAGGGAGAGTGAACACAGTGTGATTAGCTTGAATTACAAAGATTCACACCCCAGGGCTAGAAGAGGTCTGTCTTTCATGAAGGATAAGCCCCTTGTAGAAGATAGTAAACAAAGTCAGGGTTCTGTTGTGAAGGAAAATGAAACCAGTGCTTGTATAGACAATCCCAGTTTGTTACTCAAAATGTGAATTTGGAGTTATGTTCTGAAGGGAGAAATCAATGTTGGCCCCCAAATACCACAAATCATTCTGAAAAATAAATACATCTAATTACTTTAACAAGTCCTATTTAAATGAAGACAAGTAAGAAAAAAAGACCTACTAGATTTTTTGATTATTCATTAACTAGTAGCAATTAAAGGGTATCCATAGATGTACTCCTGGTGAGTTATGTAATTAGGATTATTACATAGTTATCCCTATCAAGACTGATGAAAACCACAGGGATGACAAACATGGGTTGTGATCTGAGTCTGTTTTCGAGATGTATTGCAAACCTCCCTGAACAGGAGGTCATTCCAAAGCAGATATAATCAGGTGTTGTCAGTGAAATTTCTTTTCTATGGACTTTCAGTTTAGTATTCTCCAAATTAGAAGTTCTATCAATGTGTAACTGTGACCAGGCAAGGAGAAGAAAGAAGGAAAGTTCGCCTAGTGAATCTGTTACGTACCAGACCCTTCACTTATGCTACTCCATTTAATGCGTACAGAAATCTTGGGAAGTAGATGTCGTTACTTTTATTTTGTGGCTAAGAAATAAGTACCATTTCCAAGGGTAAGTAAAGGACAGCTGGGAATTAAACTCAGGGGTGTCTGACACAAAGGTCAAACTCTTCCAACTCTACTATATGGCAATATGATTTTTAAGATACAGACTCATCTTTAGAAATATATAATCTGAGATTGTGGAAAACTATAACCCAATTGGCACGGTTTTATTGAAGCAAGTCTATCTTTTCAAATAGCTGGGGGTTTTTTTATGCTTACCTTCCATTTGTGGGGGAAAAAGTTTTTATTTTAATTCCAGTTAGTTAATATACAATGCTATATTGGTTTCACGCATATAATATAGTGATTGAACACTTCCATACATTACCCACTGCTCATCACAGCAAGTGCCCTTCTTAATCCCCATCACCTGTTTAACCTAACCCCCCACCCACCTCTCCTCTAGTAACCATCAGTTTGTTCTTTATAGTTAGGAGTCTGTTTCTCGGTTTGTCTCTCTCTTTCCCTTTTTGCCCTCTTTGTTCATTTGTTTTATTTCTTAAATTCCACATACAAGTGAGATCATATGGTATTTGTCTTTCTGACTAACTTATTTTGCTTAGCATAATACTCTTTAACTTCATCCATGTCATTGCAAATGGCAAGATTTCATTCCTTTTTGTGGCTGAATAATATTCCATTGTGTATATATACCACCTCTTCTCTATCCATTCATCTACTGATGGATACTTAGGCTGCTTCCATATCATGGCTATTGTAAATAATGCTGCTATAAACAGAGGGGTGCATTTATCCTTTTGAATAATATTTTTTGTTCTTTGGGTAAATATCCATTAGTGTGATTGCTGGATTGTAGGGTAGTTCTATTTTTAACTTTTTGAGGAAATTGCATAATGCTTTCCAGAGCAGCTGCACCAGTTTGCATTCCCACCAACAATGCAAGAGTATTCCCCTTTCTTCACATCCTTACCAACACCTGTTGTTTCTTGTGTTTTTTATTTTAGCCATTCTCACAGGTATGAGGTTATATATCATTATTTTTTTTATGTCCAGTTAGCCAGCACATAGTACAACATAAGTTTTTGTTGTAGTGTTCAGTGATCATTAGTTGAGTATAACACCCAACGCTCATCCCAACATGTGCCCTCCTTAATACCTATCACCCGGTTACCCCACCCCCCAATCCCCTTCCTTAAATTTACAAATTTTACAAATATCTTCTTCTCCCATTCCAAAGGTTGTCTTTTAGTTTTATTGATTGTTTCCTTCACCGTGCAGAAGCTTTTTATCTTGATACAAGTAGCCATTCTTCATCATCTCAAGATGTAATGAAAATTCTGTCTTTGCTACAAGTATAGGCAAACCAAGATGGGAAGAAATCCATTAACACAGCCACCAAGGTGTTTCAGGGGTGATTTAGTAAGAAAGATTAGAAGAATACATAAGCAAAAATGGACTTAATTATGGAGGGCATGGTAAATATTGACATATATTTGCAGAACGAAAACACTAAGGAAGCCGGATTAGCTCCTGTAGCATTAGGGGCAAAAATTGGAACTAAGGTGGATAGTGAGGGAATAAAAGAGGAGCCAATCATTAATACAGTCCTCTGCTATGCAGTTTTTAAAAAATAAAGAATAATCTTTCCTCAGATTGCTGGTTGCCAGAGGTGGTGTATGGGGGTAGAGGAAATAGGCAAAGGTGTTCAAAAGATAAAGATTTCCAGTTATCTGATAAATAAGTAAAAAGCAATAAGGTAAATAAGTTCTGGGGATGTAATATACAGCATGATGACTATAGTTAATAATATTGCACTGAGTATTTGAAAGTTGCTAAGAGAGCAGATTTTAAAAATTTTTCACCACACAGCCCCATACACTCACACACACACAATTGTAACTATATGGGGTGATAGATATGTTAACTAATTTATTGCGGTAATTATTTTGTAATATTTACATATGTCACAAATTACATTGTACATCTTCAGCTTATTCAGTGTTATATGTCAAGTATAGCTCAGTAAAGCTGAACCAAAAAAATTCTTTCCTAAGCATGAGTCTTATAAAGCATTTAGATTAGAGTTGACTGACAGCTATATAAAAGAACCATTTTAAATATAGAAGACACTTAAAAGCAATGGTTTTCTACATTTTATTAGGCAGATAGTAAGTAGTTAGGGTCATTGATTTGGTTTGAATTGTGTTCTTCAAAATTTTGTATGTTGACATTCTAACCCCAAGTACCTACTAACGTGACTTCATTTGGAAATAGAATTGTTACAGATATGTTAGTTAAGATAATGAGGTTATTAGGGTGGACACTAGTCCAGTATGACTCATACCTTTACAAAAAGAGGAAACTTGGCACAGAGACAGATATGCATAGAAGGAAAACAGTGTGAAGAGATTCGTATCAGAATGATTATTCCTTTTCCTGCTGCATTTAATGTGCTTTTAGATCTATCCACTGAGTTGTTTTAGTAATCATATTTTTTGGTTCTTACATTTCAGGTGTGCTCTTTTTCAGATATATGGTCACTTTTTATTGTTTCCAGTTACCTTCTGAAATTTTTATGCTTGTCTTGAACACCTTGAGCATAACATGCAAATTAATGTTACAAAATATATCATATAATTGCAATATCTGGGTCCATATCCACTCTTTGTTTACATTTCTCTCCTGGTTTCATAGTAGTCCTCCCTTTTCTATGGGGGATACAGTCCAAGACCCCCTCCCCCCACCAGTGGATGCCTGAAACTGCAGATAATACCTAACCCTATATTTATATATCTATTTGAGAAAGAGAGAGGGGGTGGTGAGAGGGCAGGCACAAGGAGAGGGAGAGAGAGAGAATCTCAAGCAGACTCTTCAGAGTCTGATGTGGGACTTGATCTCACAGCCCTGAAGTCGTGACCGGAGCTGAAAGCAAGAGTAGGACACTCAACTTACTGAGCCACCCAGGTGCCCCAATACCAAACCCTATACATACTATCTTTCTACCTATACATACTTACCTATACATACCTATACATGCATACCCTTTTACCTATACATAGTACCTATGAAAAAGTTAAATTTATAGGTTAGGCAATTAACTACAATAAATAAATAGAAACATTATAGTAATATGCTGTAATAAAAGTTATGTGAATGTTGTCTCTCTCGCTCAAAATATCTTATTGTACTTCTACCCTTCTTTGAGATGATAAGATTCCTATGTGGTGAGATGAAGTAAAATATGTAGACACTGTGATGCAGCAGTAGGCTACTATTGACCTTCTGATGATTTGTCTGGAGGAGGATCTTTTGCTTCTGGACTGCAGTTGACCAGGAGGAACTGAAACTCTACAAAGTGAAATTGCTGATGGTGGCAGGGGGACTCCTATACCTTGTGTTACCTGTTAGCTGGTATGCCTGATGTATGTTTGATCTTCTATTTAAAAATTTATCTAAAAAATTAAATTAAGACTACAGGATGGTGTTCTCCTCTAGAAAAGGAGAATATCATGTTTATGTTCCCAAGGTGCCTGAAGACTGGCAGCGAGGAAACAGTGTTTCCAAGTTCTAGGCTTGAGGTTTTCTCAACCATTTAAACAATGTGAACAAGGAAACAAGGGGTAGGTGTGAAAGGTTTTTTTTTGCTTGTTTGCTTTGTTTTGCTTTACTTCTGAGACACACAGCCCTTTCCAGTTTCATCATAAAGCACAGGGTTTTTTTTTAATTGAAATATAGTTGAAATGTCAGTTTCAGATGTACAGCATAGCAATTTGACAATTATACACATTACAAAATGCTCTCCATAGTAAGCATAGTTACTGTCTGTCACCAAAGTTATTACAATCTCTCCCTATGCTGTACTTTTTTATCCTCCTGACTTATTTCATAGCTGTAAGTTTGTACCTCTTAATCCTCTTCACCTATTTTACCCATCCACTGACTCCCCTCCCCTCTGGCAACCACTGGTTGTTCTCTGTATTTATGAGTCTATTTCTGCTTTTTGTTTGTTTTGTTTTTAATTCCACATGTAAGTGAAATCATATGGTATTTGTCCTTCTCCGATTGACTTATTTCACTAATGTATAATAGTCTCTAGGTCTACCCACGTTGTTATGAATGGCAAGATTTCATTCTTTTTTTTTTACAGCTGAGTAATACTCCATTTAAGTATATGTAAGTTTATATATATTTCACACACACACACACACACACACACACCCCACATATTCTTTTTCCATTCATCTGTGGTTGTTAACTTAGGTCGCTTCCATATTTTGGCTACTGTAAATGATGCTGCAGCAAGCATACAGGTTTGTATATCTTTTCAAATTAGTGTTTTTGTTTTCTTCAGGGAAATACCCAGAAGTGGAATTGCCAGGTTGGATGGTATTTTTCATTTTTTTGAGGAACCACTGTACTGTTTTTCACAGTGGCTGCAACAATTTATATTTTCACCAACAGCATTTTCTCTACACGTTCACCAGTGCTTGTTATTTCTTGTCTTTTTTGATACTAGTCATTCTGACTGGTGTGAGGTGATATCTCATTGTGGCTTTGATTTACATTTTTTTATTTATAATTTTTTTATTATATTTTGTTAGTCACCATACAGTACATCCCTAGTTTTTGATGTAAAGTTCCATGATTCATTACTTGTGTACAACACCCAGTGCACCATGCAATACGTGCCCTCCTTAATGATTTGCATTTCCTTGATTAGTGATGTTAAACGTCTTTTCATGTGTCTGTTGACCATCTGCATGTTTTCTTTGGAGAAATGTTTATTCAGGTCCTCTGCCTATTTTTAATTGGATTAATTTGTGTTTTTTTTGTTTTGTTTTATTTTTTGTTTTGTTTTGGTGTTGAGTTGTATGAGTTCTTTATATATATTTTATATTAGTCCCTTATCAGATATATCATTTACAAATTATCTTCTCCCATTCACTAGGTTGTCTTTTTGTTTTGTTGTTTTCTTCACTGTGCAAAAGCTTTGATGCAGTCCCACTAGTTTATTTTTTATAAAACATACGTTCTTTACCAAGCTCTACAACTTTGTCAGGAATCAGATTCTAATTTTTTTGTACACTTGGCTTTTTTATTTTATTTTATTTTTTTATTGTTATATTATGTTAGTCACCATACAGTACATCCCCGGATTCCGATGCAAAGTTCGATGCTTCATTAGTTGCGTATAACCCAGTGCACCATGCAATACGTGCCCTCCTTACTACCCATCACCAGTCTATCCCATTCCCCCACCCCCCCTCCCCTCTGAAGTCTTCAGTTTGCTTCTCATAGTCCATAGTCTCTCGTGTTTCATTCCCCCTTCTGATTACCCCCCTTTCTTTATCCCTTTCTTCCCCTACCGATCATCCTAGTTCTTATGTTCCATAGATGAGAGAAACCGCATGATAATTGTCTTTCTCTGCTTGACTTATTTCACTTAGCATTATCTCCTTCAGTGCCATCCATGTTGCAGCAAATGTTGAGAATTCGTTCTTTCTGATAGCTGAGTAATATTCCATTGTATATATGGACCACAGCTTTTTAATCCAGTCATCTGTTGAAGGGCCATCTCGGCTCCTTCCACGATTTAGCTATTGTGGACAATGCTGCCATGAACATTGGGGTGCATATGGCCCTTTTCTTCACTACGTCTGTATCAGATTCTAATTTTTATCACCCTAGTCACTCCAGGCAGCCCAGAAGCACAGAATACCTCTCTCCCCAAGATGCTTCTCAATAACAAACAAATACTCCTGGGACTAAAGCATTCCTACTCCTCTCTTTGGGATCTTGACATTTCCTAGATCTTGACTTTACTAATTGCTTAAGGTTTGATTAGATTCTTGTTGCTTTTTATGGAAGATACAGTTTTTATTTCATTCGTCTTTGAACAGTTTCTTCAATAGAAGAGTTGCTCTAAATTATATAGTCTGTAATTACCAGAAGCAGAATCATCAATTTTCTGTCCATTACAGAATATTCAAAACTTCCTGAAAACTTACTTTAGTAATAGTGCAAAACAAGAAGTTTGGCAAGTAACTTTTTAAATAATCATAATTTTCTGTCTTCAATTAAATTATAAATCATCATTCAAACTCTCCATAGTAACTTTCATGACTGGCACAGAGCTAGTGGATTCTTAAAAAGTGAATTGAGGGGCCCCTGGGTGGCTCAGATGGTTAAGTGTCTGCCTTCAGCTCAGGTCATGATCACAGGGCCCTGGGATTGAGCCCTGCATTGGGCTCCCTGCTCATCAGGGAGTCTGCTTCTCCCTCTTCCTCTGCTGTTCCCTCTACTTGTGTTCTCTCTGTCAAATAAATAAATAAATAAATAAATAAAGTCTTTAAAAAAATAAAATAAGTGAATTGAGTGAAAGAATTAATTGGTAAATGCAATCTATTAGGTCATAATTAAATTATGAAATTTCACCAGCTAGAAAACTGGAGTAGGGCAGGTAGTAAAATTTTTCTATCTCTACTTTTATTACAAAGGAAAAAAAAGTAAACTTTGTAACAGCACTACATTTGGATGACAAATGCCTTTTCCTTTTCCCTTGTATCTAGGTATGGTGGTCTCAGGCTCTGATTTTATATATTAAGACTAAGAGTTACCTTAAAATTTCTGAGAAATTTCATAAGCTCTTACATAATCAAAGTCTAAAGTTGAGTTTCTTCCTCCTTTCAAATCAGCTCACTTGAAACATCATCTCATCAATCTGGACGTGTTCTCAGTATGTCCGCCCATGGAGAACGGAGGCCTTTCTGTTGGTTCCTTACCTAAACTCACATTCCCACTTATATTTATGGTTTTACATAATAGAGATCATGCTGCATATGCAAATTTTTTCACTTTAAAGTTCATTATGAGCTTTTTCTTATGTCATGAAATATTATTTGAAATCGAGCTGTGCGTCATATTCTCTGGTATATATGTACCATACTTTAATAATTATCTATTTGGGAGAAAAATGAAGTATTTCCTTTTTATTCTGCAACATAAATAGCTGTTCAATAAATTTATTGGCACATAATCTTTGTCCAGTTTTTGTCTGTTTTATTAGTGTGGAATTATTTCCAGGGGAGGAATTGCAAGCTAATTATTATGTGAACTTGTTAAAGGCTCGGCCTATTCCAAAATACTTCTCCACAGGTTGTATTTACAGTCTCTCCAACAGTTAACGATAATGCCATTTTTATGCCACAGTTGACAAAATTAATTCTTTTAAAAATTGCTAATTTTTAAAATTGCTAAAATCTTTTAAAAATTGCTAATTAAGTAGATTAAAACAATACATCATTATTTGAATATATGTTATTTTGACTACAAATGAAATGTTTTGTTGTATTTTGGCCTGGTAAAATAATTTGTAACTTTTGTTTCACAATGAATGCTATTAGTATGAATAAATGGATGGATTATAGAATATAATTTGTGTTCCATTCATAAAGACTTCACTGGCCAAGGAATCTTGAAGATATATTTTCTGTGTGCCTTAGTAGTGACCAGAAAAATGAAAAGGTCTACTGAATTTGTCTGAAAGCCAAATTGTCTTACTCAAAACCATGCTGTCATGAAAATCCATCAGAGCTGGACAAATGTCAGGTTTAGGATGTGATGAAAATCCATGTGCACAGGACAATAGCATTTTCTAGAAGTAAATGAGAGCCAAATACCAGTACAGATGGTGTCATAGAAAAGCTGAAGGACAGGATGTGTTTGAGATTGCCTGGGCATGGAGCTGAAGCTGCCCCTGCCCTAAAGTTCTTAACCTCAAGCTGATCCAGGTGGCAAGGCCACTGTTCTCTGAAGATCTATCATTATCTAAAATTTAACTCTCAGATATGAAATTTATTCAAGAGTGTGATGCTGAAAGCAGTTACACTTTTATGTAACTTCATTTTACATAAAATGTATCTAATGTGTATGTAAACTATTGGTAAATTTTCTTAAACTTTCCTCCCTAAATTTTCATGTTTTGTTATAATTTTTCAGCACTGTTATAATAGAAATAAAATAGACTTTTAAAAAGGAAAATTATATTTTAATCTTAGCTCTGTCACTTTCTTACCTTTATGATTAGGCTGACTCCCATTCAGCTGTAAGCTTCAGTTTGCATATATTGAGATGTGGACAAAATTCTATTTGCCTTTCATACACGATTGTTTTGATGATCAAATGTGACACAGATAAAAGAATATTTCAAAATTTTAAAATGTTTAAGAAGCTTGAAAACAAGATTTGTCTTCACATAGTCAGAAAACTCCATTTTTGAAGTAAGTCGTAGTTTACAGTGCTACAACAATTGAGATATGACTTACAAAAATCAATCGTACCCTTGCTGGGTATGAGAGGGTAGTAGTAAAGACTTTCAGCTATCTCCTGAAGAAACAGGCACATAATAGCAATAGACTGTGAATTCTTGAAGCTTGTCTACTTATTTTTAAATACCAAGTTTTAAATCCCTTTTTGGGTGGAGGTCCCTGTAGTGATTGGAATAGCACTGACCTATCAGCTTGACATGGTGACAGCCCAAAAGGCATTGTCACAGGGATGGGTGATATTTTAAAATGATCACATGTTAACCATTAATCTGGTGCTGAGTCTTCTCTCTGCCTGGGACAAAGGCTATGTAGCAGCTGGAATTCAGAGCCGAGTCAGGGCATCCAGCAGGTATTTCGGACACAACACGTGCCTTTGGAACAGCATGGTCTTCCTTGATAACAGATGTTACAAAGGCATCCTTCCTGTGGGGAAAGGTGGGGAGATAAAGAGCAACACTGAAAAGAAAAAAAAGGCAGATCTTTTCAAAGATAGCTCAGCCTAGCCTAGCTCTGCTTCAATTTCTTTCATAAAAAAGGAAAGAAAGAAAGAATAAAGAAAGTTTATCTTCCATATATTCAATCGCTAGAGATTAACTGTCATTTCATTGGGCAAAATGTGTTTTGTACAATTTCAGTCCTCGGCTACGGGGCTGTGGGAATTCTGGGGCAGTGTTCATATTTTTAAACTTTTGTTTGAAGGAAAATATATACATGACACTGATTTTCATTTTCTTTATTGAATTCTTTATGATCAAATATTTGAGAGTCCAGCTAAAAAGATGCAGATAATATTCTTTTATAACTTTCCTGCCCTTTGGTTAAAATGTCATCTATATCATCAAACTTTTTTTTTTTTTGCTCTCCAGTCTTTCCATTTGAATTATTGCTCCAATTCTCTCCTGCTCTTCCTCCCCATTCTTAAGTCTGAAGATGATTCTGATATCCTACTCATAAATATACTCCCCTTGTTTCCATGTCTCCTTTGAGCATGAGAGGAAACTGCTGTTAAGTGTGAGCTTTGGAGTCGGGCAGATCTGGGTTTGAGTCTCTACACCGACTCTTAAAATCTATGCAACTTTATTTAATGCCCCTAAGACTTAGTTTCCTTATATGTAAAGTGAAGAGGATGACAGTACATATTTCAAAGAGTTGTGAGAGTTAAATTAGGTATGGGATATGAAGGGCTCAGTACAGTGCCTGTCATACTGAGACATTCTTTTACTTAATTCACTACAGCAATTCTTCATCAATGTAAGTCCTGAGTGCAAGGAGAAGTCTTGCTTTTTTTGTTTACTGCTATACCTACATTGCCTAGAATGGAATTTGGCACACAATAGGTGCTCAATAAATGTTTTGTTGAATGAATGAAGAAAACAGATGAATAATCTCCATTTAAAATCTCCATATCACTTCCTACCCTTCGGCTCCCCTTTGAAAGGAAAGTACCTGCTGATACAATAATTAAGAGCCAGCCTGCCTGTTTTTGTATCTCAGGTCTGCCACTTACCAAGCTGTAAGATCATTGACAAGTTTCTTCATCTCTTTCTGCTCAGTTTCCTCATCTGAAAAATGTGGGTGATAAAAGTAGTCCCTATGTCATGGGGTGATAAGGATTAAGAGTTAATACTTTCAAAGCATGTAAGGCAGTATAGGTTACGTCATGAGCACCGTGCAAGCATTTGCTACTCTTGTAGTCTGACTTACCCAGAATTTTGCTCGTCATTGTTTTACACCATTTTTCTGTCCTGGCTGGATTTTTTATGGTTTGTCATGTATCTCTTATTTACTCTTATTTCTCCAAACTGAACTATGGGGCTGGCACACATTAACTGTTAAAACACATGTGCTTCAGATGAATATTCCTCCCTGTGGC
Organism: Ailuropoda melanoleuca; assembly: GCF_002007445.2. Lineage (NCBI taxonomy): Eukaryota > Metazoa > Chordata > Mammalia > Carnivora > Ursidae > Ailuropoda > Ailuropoda melanoleuca. The sequence goes on from NC_048225.1 coordinate 47,293,618, forward strand.
TTAAATAACTCTTCAAAAGATGTCTTGGCAATTGTACTCATTCCATTGCTCAGAGCCTCCCACATACAGACCTCTTACTTGGGCATCCAGTTGTTCATTTCCAGTAGTGACTCAGAAAACTCACTATTGGTACTTATGACCTGCTTATAAATGCTCCATTCCAAAGACTATGTTACAACATCTCCTAGAGTTATTTTATTTCATGATACAAGAAAGTACCAATGCCACTCCCCCATTCTACATTGTAATTGTCTGTAAGATTAAGACTTTGCTACTGTTTGTTGGGCCTTGGGAAAATTACCTAATCTTTCTGTACCTCCCTACATTTGTCTGTAAAATGGAAGTTCCAGTAGAATCCTTGAACACTATAACAAAAACTTATGATGTACCATATACTGGCTAACTGAACATAATAAAAAAAGAAAAAGAGAAAAAAAGAAATTGCATTTTCTTCATTTTCTGTGGTTTCTGTATTTTGTGACTCTATTTTATAACAATATGCCTAGAGCAAGGCTTATCCCCAGTCAATGCTCACTAGGTCTGACTTAATTATTATTCTAACTGCTGTTGAAATTTAATCTCTTTGAGGCCCACTTCAAGTCTTAGCTAATTGTATATAGGTTTACTACGCAGACAGGTAAACTTGTTTAACATGTGACTATTACATTTGGATTGTTTCCAACAAGGGAAGAACACTACAAGGAATAATTCTGCCTCTGCAAATCCAGATGTTTGAGCCCAGAAAGTATTTGACACTTTGAATCCTGATCTGATTAATACGGATGGTTTCCTGCATGTTTAATAGACTGTGTTTTCTTTAGTATTTCTTCAGTATTTACATAGGCCCTATTTTTTATATTATTTCATGTTTACCACACTGATACTTTTTATGAATGTAACTTTCTTCCTGGAATGACCTGCCATTGATTTCCATTTCATTATCAAAATCCAAGTCAGATGACATTTTCTCTAGTCTGTCAGGAACATCCTTTCACTTTTGGGCTTTACCTAAAAATTGCATGTAAATTGCACATGTTTAATTTATTGCATTGTCAGTATTTCTGCAGTGTTAACTTACATGTCTGTTTTCTCATGCAAAATTTGCTTTAGTCATTCCCAAATCCACAGTATATAAGAAATGGGCTCCCATATGATAAGTGCTGAACAAATGCTTATTGAATTAAACTGGATTTTCAGGGGATGCCTGGGTGGTTCAGTTGGTTAAGTAACTGCCTTCGGCCCAGGGTCCTGTGACGGAGCCCTGCATTGGCCTTCCTGCTCAACAGGGAGTCTGCTTCTCCCTCTCCCTCTTCCCTGGCTTGTGCGCATGCTCCCTCTCTCTCTCTGTCACTCATTCTGTCTCTGAAATAAATAAACAAAATCTTTTAAAAAATAAACTGGGTTTTCAGGAATAGATTCTATTAATGACAAGAAAAGTTGTTAATGTGCAAGCCCTTTAATTAAGGTACAATTAAAGAGCGGAATTATTGAAGAATCTACTGGATAATTTTAATATTATGGCAATTCATCTATTTTCATGCATGTGAAATTATCTCCGAGAGCTGAAACTTGTTTAAGACTTAGAAATGAGGTATAAGGAATTTATGCACTGAAAGGGGAAAGGATATGTGAATGAGATGACCTCAGAGGTCCCTTGGGAGCTTTCCTTTATTAGTAGATACAAGATATAATCATAAAGAAACAAATTATAAAACAAAAACTTCATAAGATATAGATAATAGTAAGTAACATTATTTAGAAAAGATAGTATGCTATAGGAGTTCAGTATAGAGTTTGATTTGGAGGCAAGTCTAAGAGGTAGTGTGCCATGTGTTTGTAGAGGCAATTTCTGGCACTGATAATCCAATGGCCAACCTGATGCCTTGGAGCTTCAGAAGGGGCAGTGGTCCAGAAATGCTGGCAGAGGAACCTGCACAGGCCTATTCCATCACACAGTTGAGAGCTGTGGGCCACCAACACAGTGTCAGTGTTTCATGAACCAAAATCAGAACTGTGTTGAACAAGTCTTAATCTTCTCTTAGGAACACTGAAACAGGAACATTGAGAATAGGGCAGTCCCCCAAACACAGCACATGCTTCTAATCCATACAGTGCTTTTTCTTCCCTTGTTTGGTTTTCAGCCTTGCTCAACATTTAACTCCATAGTGACGTGGTTCTCAATAAATGTTGCCTGAATTTTAAAAATGAACATGTAAACGTTATCACCACAGTTTTTATAGTAGTAAGAATTTGAAGAGTGTGTATGTTTATTTATTCAACTATAAAACATGTATTGAGCACCTACTAAGTTTTGTAGCTATAAAATAAGCTACGCAAGAGTTTTTTTCTTCTCTTCCTAATAATCGAAGTGTCACAAAGTCACATCAGTTCTACCCAATCAATATCTGTGCCATCCTCTTTATTCACACAATCGTAATTCATGTACTTATTACTATATGTCTAGATGAGTGCAGTAGTGCCTAATTGTCTTTCTACTTTGACTCTCTTTACCTGCTAAGCTACCCACCACATAACTGCCGGAAGATCTTTATCCCACATAAATCTGATCATGCCATTCTCCTGCACACACTTCCTCACTGGTTCTTTAAATCTCCCTTCCTTTTGTCATCGTGCCTGGTTCTTTTATTCTAGTGCTCTTCTCTGCACTGATATATTTTAGTGTTCTTGCTATTCCACAGAGCAGAAACAAAGATCTTCCATTTGTCATTCTCACTCACATCTCTGACTTTTTAAAAAAGACTTTATTTTTAAGAGCAGTTTTAGGTTCATAGCAAAACTAATTAGAAGGTACTGAAATTTCCCATATGCTGCTTCCCCCAAACAAGCACAGCTTATCCCCCATTATCAGTATCCCTCACCAAACTGGTGCATTTACTACAATCAATAAACCTACTCATTATTATTGTCAAATATCTCTGTTTTTTTTTAGTTGATCTCTAATATATTTCTGGGTTCTTTTATAGATATGTTATTCCCATTTTACATTAAATCTAGGTTTTAATTCATTAAAAAAAAAAACTCATTTGAGCTTTTTCCAGTCACTACATGAGGCACTGGGATTATAGTGTCGAGTAGACAGATGCAGTCCCAGACCTTGGGTGCCTATGTGTTAGTTTCTGACACAAACACTCTCCTTTACCAGAATTAATATGGTGAGTAATTAATTGGTGATGACTGCAAAAAAGTTCAAGAAACAGGTGTGCTTACACGTTTCTAGTATTCTCTATTTTTTGACATATGTTTTTAGAAATGTCTAATGTGTCCCATAAAATAATAATGACACCAGGGGACACACTATGCCTCCTTGGGCTGGACTCACCTTTCTAATTGGATCTGGCCTATTAAGCTATAAGGTCTGTGTTGGTCATAGCCTTTCTCCTTGCTGTCCCTGATCAAACTTGAACTCTTGCCCCATATTTCATGACTTAGTCCTAACTATTTAAGTTTCTGACGTCTTAGGGATTCATACCACATGTTTGGTGGAAAGCTCAGATTAATGCTTTCTTCTATTTTTTTGGTTTCTTTTCTGTAATATAATTATATCTCCTTAAGACTAAACTGACAAATTTTTCCTTGGGCAAACGGTTCTCCAATTTGGCATAGTCTCTGAAATCTATATGTGAATCTGTATGTATCCTTGCCTATGGTACCTTGTTTTGGTTAACTTCAGCCTCATGCACGGGTCCAGAACACTCACAGTGCTTTCCAGATCTTTCCACTGTTTCATTGCTTTGGGCAATGTAATATATTTGAAATATGGAGGACAAGCATTTTACCCTTTTCCCTGCCCTTTCTGTTATTAATAATCGCCATGACTTTTCAAAGTCTCACCCTTCTTCCTCCACCCGCCTCTCCCTGGAAGTGTCCTGTCTCCTGTCTAATTAATGACCATAGTTTACAGACAGTGCAGCTGTCTACACATATGGTTCATTACCCTTAAGACAGAAAACGATGTAAGAGTTGAAGGTTTCTTTCTCAGGGTTCTTTGGGCAAGTATGAAAGATGAAATCATTAACGTGACTTTTAACTAAAACAGGTCCTTGTGGTATTGCATCATCTTGTTGCACTTCTAGTGCACTCACTAGAGGCCTTATAGCTTTTAAATCAGGATTTATTAGCTTTTGTTTATAGCCAAATTTACTTGGCGCCAGAGAGAACTGAAAAATAATAATAAAACACTTCACATTGTATCTGAGTTTTTGAAATGTCTCACATTTGGGGTGAACTATCAACAATAAAATGAATTAATTAGAAAAGAGGACTCAGTATTTTCCTAGAAAGACAACAGGCTGATTATGAGAGCAGCTGACATGTTTTAGAGATGGGTGGCACTTCCAAGTCTGGTGAGAGGGAGAGTTCTTGGGTGCTTTATAGAGTTGCCTTTATTCATTCATGTGACACATAATTATTCATACTATTTGTCAGATACAATGTTAGGTGCTGGGTTCTAGTAAACAAGAGCTACTCCTTGCCCTCTAAGGAATTAAGGAATTACTTGCTCTTTTGATGCTAATAAGATTGTTTTTTCTGCTTTTCAGTCCATCTTCCACCGTCTCATAGGAATTCCTGGTAATTGTGAATCCTGATGACTCAGACGATCTCCACCAAGTCCCTGTCTTTAGCTTCTGCCTTACCCAGGCTCTTATGCTGGCCCTTAGTTACTGCCACGTGACTCCTGCTGGTTGGTTTCATGGCCAGACCCTGTGCCATGCCGCCATGTCAGGTGGTACAGTCACCCTCATGCCCACAAGCTAGTGAGGAGGGAACTAAACATGGCCTGTGTGCCTGGGGCAGCCCTGAGAAATGGCTGCTCACTAAAAGTGATATCATCTTTCTCTGTCTTTTTGTCTTTGTCTCTGGTTCTTTGCCCTCCACTGTGTTGTTTTACTAAAGATCTATTCTAAACTCCCCATCTTGCCTAGAACTTTAGCACCCAAGATGCTCCAGTTCATGACTGAGGGATTCAGATCCTGTCTCTATTCTCTGATGAGATCTTCTCTTCCCTTTCATCGTTCATTTGTTAATTTCCTTTCTGTTCACCCTTTAAATGAGGGGTTCAAAATCTGGTTTCTATAATCCTTAAAAGGTCTTTGACTTCATGAAGTACATGAGCTCCTGGAATTATATCCACAAATTGTTTTATGTGTGCTTATGCCATTTTCTAGCAGAGAATTCACGACTTCTTCAGATTCTTAAAGTTATCCCCAAATATACTCTAACAACAAATTTGACCCTTTGTTGTTTTCACTTTACTTTTTAAAAATTTTTTTTATTATAAACTATGTTAGTCACCATACAGTACATCCCTGGTTTCTGATGTAAAGTTCGATGATTCATTAGTTAAGTACCACACCCAGTGCACCATGCGATACGTGCCCTCCTTACTACCCATCACCAGTCTATCACTCTACATTTTTGTCATTCTCTGAGCTATTGCCACTATGCTTACAACAGTCACTACCATGTAAATACCAGTCAGTCTCCAATTGTATCTCCAGATTAGAATTCTCTCATGCTCAACTTCAACTACCTACAGAATATTTTACTTCTAGGAATCTCATAGGCTACTCATATCCAAGCTCAACATTTGGTCCTATTGTTTTCCTGTAACTCTTTTGCCTATTACTTCCTCTGATGTTTTTGTTTAGGGTTATCTTTAGCGGTGATAGATAAAACAGAAATCTTGAGTTTCCCTCTTTTCCTCACCACTTCCTTTACACTGGTTTGTAGATACCACATATTATACCAACTTTTTGTATGCTACCTAAATCTCCTTATCCCTATATCCTTTGCTACTGCTTTAGATAAAACCTTTACTTTAAGACTATTAGCTTCTGTCTGTGTTTATTTTTGCTACCCTCCAAAGTATCTTTCCCATACTGGCCAGAGAGATAATCCTCAAATGCATGTATAATGATGTCAATTATTTATTTAAAATGCTTTAATGTCTCCCTTGCTTACAGGATGGGATGATAAAAAATGCTCTTAACACTTGCTGTAACATATCCATGATCTGATTCATATCTGCCTCCCCAGGCTCATGTCTTGGTTACTTCTCATGTATATTGGTGTCTCCGATGCTTTAATGCTTCTTGTACTGCAACACTTTAATGCTTCTTGTACTCCCATTCAACATGGGGCTTACTTCTTTTCTCCTTGATTCTATGTCCAACTATGTGACATGCTTTAACTAAAGAGATAGTAGCATATGTGATACAAGCAGTATCTTGAAAATCACTTGAATGACTAGCCTGATTTGTTTTTGTTCTTCTGCTGTCATCATAAGAAGGACATGCCTAATCTATCTTGCAGGTCCTGGGTGAAGGGTGTTGAATAAATAGAGCAGACATATTCCAGCTTTAAGTTGCTCTTAGCCAAACACTGCCTAGAACATAGTCCTCTGTAAATGAATAAGCAAGCCTAAATGTCATAACCAGAGTCCCACAACTTAATGTTGTATGCCCCTGAGTTTTGGTGTAGTTTGTTACAAAAGCAAACTGATATATTTGCCATAAAGCTTTTTGTACTCTGGCCCTATTCAACTGCTTGGTGGTACTCAAAGCTGTAAACCCTTACACTTAGGATTCTTTACTTTGATTCCCTTCAGATTTGTGTCTGCCTCGTAAATTCTTACTTATACTTTGTGACCCAAACCAAGCTTTTCTTCCTCAGTGAAGCTTTCTGTGAATCTGTCAAGAAAGTTGTCATTTTCTTTTTTTCGAACATGTGGCATTTTCTACATATTAACCTTCATTTACAGCTTATCATATGTCTTTTTCCTCTACAAGTCTGAGTACCCAAAGGACAGGGCTGTTTGTTTAACTTCAGAAAAGGTCAGGAAAGCATTCACAAAAGAAGATATATGTAAGTTGAGCAATGAAAGATGAAGATGAACAGGTCGGCAAGAGGTGGATCAAGAAACCCTAGGGAGCCCAGGGAGCTGATGTAACTGAAATGTTTGTGAATAGATAATCACATTTTTTCTTGATGTTTCTTCTGCTTCTCAAGTATAATGGAGGCTGTTGTTCAGTACAGTAAAGAGAGCTATTCCAAAGGCACAGTCCTGGATGTGCCCTGGAACACTGTGATTTTCTTCCCTCTGAGCAGGAAAACCATGTGCAGCATGGTCAGCACCTGCTTTTCTCTGGGCATTCTGTCCAGCTGTCCAGTCTGTGAGAGATGGTGACATTTACAACCATTACAAGGCAACTGTCCTGGCTGCTTGCCACAGTGGGGCCCATGTCCAAGTGGCTACCATCTGGCAGGGCATCTGCTCAGCCACAGGGAGGGCTTTGGATACAGCAACATGCCCACAGAGAAGACATTGCGCTCTGCCCTTTGGAGGAGGAGGACACATTGCATTTCCACCCATGCAAGAGATGAACAGTGAGAGTAACACAGAGGAGGCCCTTTCCATTGTGTCTGTGATCCTGCATGGCCTTCAGGTTGGGAACCCTGACAATATGTTTAGAATGTACTTGATGAGAACTTGATGAGAAAAGCCAGACGGAGTGGGTTCCCATTCTGGCTACATTACTTTACCATGCGACATTGGGACAGGTTACTTAACCTGTCCATGACTACCACTGATTCCGTCAGTAAATGTCAGCTACTTTTGTCTTTAGATAACACCTTAGTGTTTGTCATATGCTCTGGGAATCTGAGGCTGCCAAGGATTTCCATGCAATGCCCTTCAATGACACTGAATTCCTACTCTAGTTGACATTATGCTATACCCCAGCCGTACTAAAATACTTGTATTTCCCTGAATTTGTAACATGTTTACTGACACTTCTTGGTTTTTGCACACGATCCTCTCTCTGCTGGAAAAATCTCATTGCCTCTTTATCAAGTTAATGCTTCATCATTTAAGATACTTTTAAGATCTCCAGGCTACATATCGCCATAACTCTCTGTGTACTGACCCCTGATATTGAATGGATGGATGGATGGATGGATGGATGGCTGGCTGGATGGATGGATGGATGGATGGATGGATTGATGGATGGATGGATGGCTGGCTGGATGGATGGATGGATTGATGGATGGATGGATGGATTGATGGATGGATGGATGGATGGATTAGGTGCTTATGCATGATGTGTATTACTCTCATTTAATTAATCCTTAAACAGTCAAATTAAGTGCTGTATTACCTTCTTGAAGATTAGAAAAAATCTATCTGTTCTTGTTTCAAATACAGATTGTGGCCCACAAGGGAGGCAGTTGAAAGCCCAATCCTAGAGAATGAGATTGGAACAATCACATGCTGCTTTCCCATCCAGACCTCCTCCAGCATGATTATGTTCAGCCAAACTGACCAGCTGGAAAGAGCTGATTCAGGGAATTGGTTATTGGTCCAATATAGACATTTGTTTGGCTGAATCAGACCATGTTTAAGATGATTTTAGTTAAGTGGAATTGTGTGTACACGCTGTCACTGGATTTAGGAATAAAGATGAAGCCATTTGGCCCATAGAATTCTGTATTTTTTTGTTAAAGCTGAAGCCAGCCAGCCTCCTAGGCAGACAAGTGATTGTCCAGTGTATGAAATTTGAAGAACTCTATGGGGCTTACCTGTCCAGAAACAAGTCTCTCTCCAACCTGAGATCAGACCTAAAATTCTTACCATTTTATCCAGTCCTTGAGTTAAATTTGTATCTCTAGAAATTTGCTGTGGTAAGATAACTTTGTTAACTGAAATTGATAGTATCTTAACCAATATAATTAAAATAATATGAACATTAACACATTTGTTCATTTAACAAGTAAACCTTTCTTACATTCCATGTATTAAATACCTTTCTATTGATACATGTTCGGAATAGTTCAGTGAACAAAGCAAATACAGATTCCAGGAACTCATAATCTAGTAAGGAATCACAAAAGCTAATGAATGAACATACCATACAAGCCGAATGCAAACAATATTGGAAGGCAATAGGGGCACCTGTGTGGCTCAGTCTTTGGGTGTCTGCCTTCGGCTCGGGCGCCTCTCCCACTCCCCCTGCCTGTGTTCCCTCTCTTGCTGGATGTCTCTCTCTCTGTCAAATAAATAAATAATAAAAAAAATCTTTAAAAAAATACTGGAAGGCAATAAATGCTATGAAAAAATTAAATAAGATACTTATTTTTATAGTTTATATAGGCCTTTCATATGTCATGTGATCCTTCCATATACCTTGAAGTAAGCAGAGGACATATTATTTCTATTTATAGATGAGGAAATTGAGGCAAAAAGGCAATAGGGTGTCAGGTCCTGTCTGGTCTTACTCTTCCCCATACCTTGAAGTATCTGAAAACACTCATTAGCTTACATTAAATGGATATTTAAATAAATCCAAGAAAGCATTCTTGGGATGAATATCAAATGGTCTTGGTCTTAGTCTGGGTCAAATTTGTAGACTAGTTCTAACAATATGGCACCTCTTACCTTTTAGCTGAGACTCTAACTTCCTAGTTTATAGATTAGCGTTAGTACCTAATTCTTGTTCTTAGTGTCTTCAGTGCCTGCCAGATAATCTTGAGAACTAGAGTTCTGCTGGCATGCTTGCTAGTCACCCTTCAGGGCCCCATGATTCTAGGCTTGGGGTCTTCTCCCTGAACCTCTGCCTACTAGTTGTGGCCTTGATTCATATGGACATATACACTCATGAAAGATGCTCTTGGTTATGGTGTGCTGAGTGAATTCAGTGTAAGGGCCCTAGGAATGGGCAGGCAGGTCCAGAGTGGGGGAGTACCTCAAACTAGAGGCAAGACAGGAACTCAGAGTCAGGACAGAGATCTAAAAGGGACAGAAGTAAAGTTGGCAGGTAAACAAATGATATTAAGTAGATATAAAGAAACACATTTAGAGGAATTATAAAAATTATTCAGGGACTTAAATGATTATCTTAATGATAAAAATGAGATATCATTAATAATAATTTACTCTGATTTTGTGTTCCATTTATTTGTTGGGTACTAGAATATATACTTGACATATATATTTTAATCTTCCAAAGAATAACTTAAGTAATATGACATCTTTAAAAGCTGAAATTTGGCTCAGAGAAATTAAGTGATTTTATGAGTTTCAGAGCTAATAAAACAAGGTTCTAGAGGTTCTAGAACCAAATTATGGATTCATACCAAATAGTTTTATGCCTTGATCAAGTTTCCACATATATTAAAACAATAGAGCTAAAAAAACTTACCTTAAGGGGTTGTGGTGAAGTTTAAATAAAATTATGCATAAAAATAGCAGCCCAGATCTAGCATATGGTACACATTCAAGCTATTTTGTAATTACTATTCTTATTGTGTTCCTGCATCAATGTTTACCCAGTTGGGTCTCACTCAGACTATAACAGAGTTGCTGCCCCTCATTGTGATTTAGGGCAGGTGAGTGGTCAAATTTATAGGCAAAATCTTACTGAGTGCAATTCATGAGTAGCTCTATGGCTACCAAAGAGAGGCTAGAAATACATTAGTATTCATGATGCTATTTGTCTTCCTATTCACTAGGAGGTGTTTTGAAATTGGTGCTTTTACTCGGTTTCCAGTTGTTTCTGTTATGTGTTTTGGTGTCTGCAGAATGGATATTCATGTCACAATTACTTTTGGTATTTGTAATACACAGAAAAACCTCTACATATTGAGCCATGACACTTCAGTTCCTTACTTGTTGTTCTTATATTCCATTGTGGGAACCTTAGCACATCAGTTCCCCTTGGTGTAGTAGAGATGTCGGTGGGGGGGGGGAAATGTGCACAATTCTGGTTCTATTTCCTGCTAGCCATATGAACACAAATCACTTAACTTCCTGGAATTAAAAAAAATTACATGAATAGATTATATTTCCCAGGGTTGTGAGGTTAAAAAGAATAATACATTAAAAATGACCAGCATATAATATAGGTGTTTAATAAATCTAATTTCCTTTCCCTACCATCTTAAACTCTGAGCCATCAGAGAAATGATGGGATTAAGGAATAGCGGCCTGCTATTTCTCTCTGTCTCTCTCTTCCTTCCCTCTCCATCACCTCCTCCTCCTCCCTCCCTTCTTCCTTATGATATATTTGTCAGATAACCCTGTTCTCAAATCTGGAATACCAATGCACAAAATACATACAGAGAGCTGCTCTGACAATCACATAAGCAATTTTCAAACCTAAAACTCAATGGCCAGAGCAAGTCACATGGCTTGTCAGACTAGCAGAGCTCTACAAGCTTGCGTGGAAATAGGGTGGATTCAATGAGAGAATTGGAACTGTAAATGTAATCAATTTACCAGAAATAAGTTGTAGGTCCACAAGTTGATTCACAGATTTTCACTGGCATTTGTTCAAGATGATGGAATAAGCACACTCACATACCAAATCCTGGTTCTGCCCCTTATTATCTTGATACTTGACCTCTCTAACTTAACATTTTTACAGAAGGGATAATAATATAATCTTCCTTGTAGGGTTATTGTTGGGATTATATAAGTTAATTTATATAAAATGCTTAGAATGGTGCCTGATACCTAGCAAGCACTATATAATGTTAGCAATTACTACATATTATTATTATTAATAAGTATTATTAATTTAGTATCATTATTATTATCAGTCCCTTAATTATGAGCACCTATCTATATATAAACAAGTATATATTCTCTGACACCATCAACAGGTGGGGACTGTTTAATGGGAAAATGGAAACCTATGGCCAAACCTATGGTCAGTCTATTTTCACAAATTTTATTTGCTTGAAATTTTTTTTCCTTCCTTGTTATTTCTTAATGATTTTTTTTGCTATATATAAAGTTTTAGTTTGACAATATGTACTTTTTATTTTCATTCAGTGCATTCAAAATATTGATCCATTTTCTTCTGGCTTGCATGGTTTCTGATAAGCATTCTCTGTCATCTTTATCTTTATTTCTCTGTGTGTACTATGCTTTTTTTTCTGCCTGAATTTAGCACTTTTTTCTTTGTCACTGGGTTTCAACAATCTGATTTGATACCCCTTGGTGTGTGTGTGTGTGTGTGTGTTTGTATGAATGAGTACATGCATGCAAGTGCTTGTATATATTTACCCTTCTTGGAGTATATGGAGGTTCTTGTATCTGTGTTTACAGGTTTCTTTACATTTTGAATATTTGGGGACAGTATTTATTCATATATTTTTCCCATTTCCCTTTTTGGGACTCCAATTAAGCATGTTATATTACTTGATGTCATTTCACAAGTCAGCGAGGCTTTGTTAAAAATTTCACTCCCTTTCTGTCTTTGCTTAAGGTGGTTAGATTTTATTGCTTTGTCTTCAAGATTGTAATTTTTTATTCAGCTCTCATCTTTTATTTTCCATTTCTTTCCTCATTATGCTCATGTTTTCTTTTAAATACATCTATCTACTTATTTGTAATGGTTGCTTCAGCATTTTTGGTCTAGTTCCATCATTTAGTACCTTTTTGTTTTGTTTCTTTTGACAGGTGTCTCAACTAGTTATTGATAATATTTTCTGGTATGTGATTTGCCCAATTTTTGACATGGTAGGTTTACATTATTGAAATTTTGGACTTTTTTGTCTTCCTTTTTAAAGAAGTTGCACTTATATGCATTTATTTGCTGAAGAGTTTGATCCCTTCAGTACCTCATTTTAACTTTTGCAATGCTGAATCTGGTGTAACCATCACTCCCATCATAGTTTGGTCTTACTTCTTCAGCAACACTTCTCTGAGTTTTCCCCTGATTGCCTCGGATGATCACTAAGGCCTCTCCATGTTGAATGATCCAACACCAAGCCTCCACAGCCCTGTGTAAGCTTGGGGAATTGTCCAATTTATGTCACTCTGGTGTTTCTTTGACTAAAAATGTAGTTTGAGTTTCCACATGCATGCTTTTGTTGGATTTCTAGTTGTTTTTCAGTGTAACTCTCTACTTTATGGGAATCTTCCTTACTATTCTGAGCCACCTAAGCCTTTCTGAGGCTGTGATTTCCATCTCCATAACTCAACAAAGTCATCAGACTCTGTTTAGATTCTCTGTCTCTACCCTTGCAGTCTGAATATTGCCTTCAGGTAGAAATCCAAAGAAAATATAGGCTTATTTTATTTTTCTTCTCTAAAAATAACAGCCCTGAGGTTCCTCATGTCCAATGTCTGAAAACACCTCTCTTTTGTCTAGTTTCCTAGTTCTTTACAGTTGGAGACTATATATCCAGTACTGCTAATCCATTTTAGCCAGAAGTAGAATCCAGGTTTTTTTGGTTTTTTGGGTTTTTTTTTTCCATATCTGTATCCATTTGTTTTAGCATTATTTATTGAATAATCTATCCTTTCCCCCACTGAATTCTTTTGGTGCAAAAAAATCAATTGATTCTATAAATGTGATTACTTAAAAAAACTATTGATATATTTGTCTTTTATTATGCTAATACAATTATGTTTGAGTATTGTAGCTTTACAGTAAATCCTAAAATCAGGTAGCCTGAGAATTCAAGCTACATTTTTCTTTCTTAAGATTGTTTTGGCTACTAGAGATACCTAATGTTTTAATTTAATTTAATATTGAGTTGTTACTCCTCAATTTTTTGCAGAGCTTTTGATTTGTATCATGATAAATATATAGATTAATTTATGGAGAAGGATTATTTTAATAGTATTGAGTTATCCAAATAATCAAAATTGTATCATTCTTCATTTAAGTCTTTTTATTAGGTCCATTTAGCTGTATTTTTAATTTTCCCATGTAGAAGTCTTGTACATTTGCCATTTCAATTATTCCTATGTATTTGATGTGGGTTTTTTGATGCTATTATGGCATTTTTAGAACTTTATTTACCTAGAATTTTATTTGGAAATTATTTACTGCTAGTACATGGAAATATAATAGATTTTGTTTGTTGACCTAATATTTTCTCACAGATTATCTTATCCAGTTTAAGGTCTTGCCTCTACGTGATAGATGCCACCTTAGAAACACCCATCCAACATCCCATCCCTGGACATCTATTATCATTTACATCTAAGTGAATGTATAAAAAAAAAGAGAGATAAGAGTTCCATTTCCATCTCCCTGAAGTCCTTTCCTGGTTTCCTGCTTAAAATTAATTTATTTCTCTATGAACACTGTAATATAGTTTATTTTTCAGCTGGAACCCTTTTTAAGTCAAAAAGAGTTAATTTAAAAAATGTAAGTCAGCATTGCAAATACAGTTGAAATGATTTTTTCTATCCCTGTATGCATTCCACCTTGTAATATGATATCACTAATTCTTCTATTAAGAGGTGGAGTTATTTATTTCTCCATGCATCGAATCTACTTTCTACCACTTGAATATGGCCTGATTTTATGACTTACATTGATTAATAGAATATGACAAAGTGGCATGTGGAAATTCCAGGCGTAGACTTCAAGAAGTCTTGCAGTTTCCATTCTATTCCTCTCTGAATGCTGTTCTAAGACCACCACTTGAAACAGCTAGTCTAGGATCTTGGAGGTTGAAAGGTTGTGCATAGCAGAAATAAGCTGGCCTTGGAGCTTCCCTAGAACAAGCAGCCAATAGCCAGAAGCAAAGGAATGATTCTAGAACATCTAGCCACAGTAAATTATCAGATTATTTCTTCTTCATGAAGAATTTAAAGTGAGACCAGAAGAATTAAAATTGTATTTTAAGACACTACATTTTGGAACAATTAGTTAAATAACACTTGTATGGCTGGGGATAATCAGGGTAAACCAAGTATTAGGATTAGTTTAATAATAATTTACATCATCCTTTTTAGGAAGATATCATTACCCTTTTCACACAAATTTATGTTCTTTTTCCTCATCTTACACATTTAATAAACATGTCTTGAGATGTGAGGTGTTGTGTGTGTGTGTGTGTTTTGGGTGTGTGTGTGTGTTTATTTTGGAGTAAGGGGTTCCAATGATCAGAAATTGCAAAAGATGTGGAGGACAAAAAGGATAGTTGGTTCTGAAAGATCTTTTACACAGGGCACTGTTACTTCATCCTTCTTCGCAAAAAAATAGCAACCAAACAAAATAAAATACGACAAAAGAGTTCCTAGTGACTTTTTTCTGTCTTTGACCCTAGTAAAATATTAAGGATACAGTACCAGTTTCAAGCTTTTTTACTTTCCCTTTTCCCTTCTGTAGGCTGCCACTCCCCTCTCTTTTCATTCTTTGTCCAGATGTAGTACAATACATTCAATAATGATTTTCCATGCAAACTGACAATTTCATGCCAGGACAGTCTTTGTCAGATTAGATCCAGATCACTTTGACTAGAGCCTTAGGTATTCCCAAACTCCTCAAACCCTCAGTTAGAGTTGATTTCTTGTTTTGTTCCCCGGATGGCTAATCACATTCATGTAAGTATAGGTTTTTCTAATTTAACTCTCAGAAGATATTCCTACTGTTTTTATGGGTAAATCCTGATATCTTCAGTGCCATCTTGGTTTCAGAAAGGAGGTATGCTGGTCTTTTACTGCCTCTGAGTCTGAGGAAAAATAAAGAAGCTCACCTGACTGAAACGTGCTTATGAGGTCTCTGAAGAAGGTTGCAGAAGCTAATCCATTATACCCACAGTACAATGGTGAGGGAGCAGATATTTATCAGGTGATTGATAGTTTCTGAGAGATCTCTACAGGGTATTAGGCATTAGACTTTTTACTTACATTTATAATCAAAATGTGGAAGGGAAGACATGTAGCTCAGTGACTTGATAGAACTTAATTTCTTTCCTTATAGTGTTAGGGCTTAATAACAGTTGTACAATTATGTAAATCTTAAGACCATGCACAAACACGCACGTACACACAAACACGTACATGCATTTCCTACAAGACTGGGTCCTTCCACTACCTGCTGTTAGAACTGAAACTCTGGGTGACTGGGGAAAAGGTATAAGGATTTTGAGTATAAACAGTAGGCTCTTATCTTAGAATTGGTCTCTCTTGCCTGCCCTAAACAGTGTTTATTCTTTCATTCTCTCTTTCTGAGTGGTAAGATAGGAAGGACGAAAAATGGAGTCGTTTAAGAAAAAAGAACTAATGACTACGCTAAATATGCTGATAAAATATTAGCCTTAGGACAGGGTATAAAATGTATTTTTGCAGGTGATCAATTGCTTATACCAACTTACCTAGACTACATTGCTGTTCAAAGCTGCAACCCCAGTAAGATGTTAAAGAGCATGAGAAAGCATCTGTGTGGTATGCTTTGGGGTACGCTGTGGGGTATGCTCTGTATTACTTACCCAGAGAACTTGTCAAGGAGCCCAGTGGAATGAAAGTTAGTGATCTTTGATCCTGTTTCTATCTCTCTTTATTCTCTATCTTTGTGTCTCTGTCTCTTTCCCCATTTCTCTCCATCTCTCTTTTCTTTTTAAAATCTATGACCTAGGGGCGCCTGGGTGGCACAGCGGTTAAGCGTCTGCCTTCAGCTCAGGGCGTGATCCCGGCATTATGGGTTCGAGCCCCACATCAGGCTCCTNAAATCTATGACCTAAATTTGATCTAGGAAATATTTTTTGCTCTGCCTTTGCTGTCTTCTGTAACTATTTGTTTCAAAGTGGGTTATACGCTGAGGTCCATCTAAGAATGATAACTTGATTTTAGAACTTGAATCTGCATTTAGAGTGTGATGAATATGTACATTTAGACTGTTATGAATATGCAGTTGAAATTATTTATTAGTACTTGTTAAAATATTAATAATGGATTGAGAATAATGGAAAGAAGTTGAAACTAAAATACGTGTTGCTTCTACAAAAGTCATTGGGGTCTTGCGATANCTATGACCTAAATTTGATCTAGGAAATATTTTTTGTTCTGCCTTTGCTGTCTTCTGTAACTATTTGTTTCAAAGTGGGTTATACGCTGAGGTCCATCTAAGAAAGATAACTTGATTTTAGAACTTGAATCTGCATTTTGAGTGTGATGAATATGTATATTTAGACTGTTATGAATATGCAGTTGAAATTATTTATTAGTACTTGTTAAAATATTAATAATGGGTTGAGAATAATGGAAAGAAGTTGAAACTAAAATACGTGTTGCTTCTACAAAAGTCATTGGGGTCTTGCGATAGAGCTCTGCCCTTCTACTTTATCACTGGTGAGCAATGTTATGCTTGGTCAGGAAGTCACAACTCTTGTAAAACTTTATTAGTGTTCAAGATCATTAACAGGAAGCAGAGAGGAAAAAGAAGTAAATACAAAGTGTCAGTTTCAGACAGTCAGAGACAAGTTCATTGAGCTGTAAATTAAATCAAATGCCACAAAATNGCCACAAAATATGCAGATAGTAAAAATGTCTATTCTCTTCAAAGCTGTTAAACTTTAAAAGGTCTTTTCAATTAAAATGACTGAGATGAGTATTGTGTCATGTTGCTATGGAAAGGGCTTGTAGAAAAGTCAGAAGGCATTGGGTATAGGAAAATGGCTGGGGAATTTTTTTTTATGTATATAAAAGGATCCACTGGCAATAAATATTTGCCNCAAAATGCCACAAAATATGCAGATAGTAAAAATGTCTATTCTCTTCAAAGCTGTTAAACTTTAAAAGGTCTTTTCAATTAAAATGACTGAGATGAGTATTGTGTCATGTTGCTATGGAAAGGGCTTGTAGAAAAGTCAGAAGGCATTGGGTATAGGAAAATGGCTGGGGAATTTTTTTTATGTATATAAAAGGATCCACTGGCAATAAATATTTGCCAACCCTGTCAACTACATGCTCTAGTTCCCTTTCCTTGTCTTCTTGTTAAAGTCCTGCATGCATTAATAAACTTTAGGGATTTTTCTCTCTAATATTTATTTCACATTATTTTTATAATTTTGCCACCTCCTTTGTGTTACCTTTATCTCTGAATCTGACCCCCGTTTTGATCATGAATAAGTGCATTCCTATAGACATATTCAAAATCTCAGGTGAAAGCATCTTGGCTGAGACTGGGTTATAAGTCTGTATTCTAACTATTGTAATTGGAGAGGCTTCTGTGCCTCTGTGATATGATGCACAATGGGACATTTCCCCAAAGACTGAGTATGTTTAGATGCAGAATGGTCAAAAGTCGATAAATGTCTACCACATCTATTGCTTTGGTTGCTCAACCAAAAATACATACTGTTTTCATTTTTAATGAAGCAAGGAGGGAAGGAAAAACATAAGAAAACATATTCATTTTCCAGATTTAATGCTAGATGCCAGTTATAAGATGTTGAATTTATTTGCTCAATGAAGAAGATCATATCTAAACTGTTGTAAGAATTGGGGTTCCTCCTTGATTGAGCATATAAACATCTACTCTCATTTTTTCTGTACTGTTTTTTATATATTGGTTCAACAGAAGACTTGAGTTAATGAATGGAATCAATAACTCCCTGTACCCCTAAGTCTTTTTTATTTTTATTTTTAGTGATCCTGGCAATTTATATAATGTTCCTTTCCCTCCTGTGCAGTGTTGCTTTGCTTTTCTAATTTGTAGGAAGGGATAAAGAAGCCAAGTGGTAAAACTGAAAGTTGTTGTGAATACCTCTCCTAATTATATGCTCATATGTAGGAGAAAGAACCATGGGAACAATTTAGGTGTCTATGCTGGACTGAATAGTGGCTCCCCAGGGATGGCTACTTCCTAATGCCCAGAACCTAAAAATACTCTTATGATTTTTACAGAAAAAAAAGGACTTTTTAAGGTAAGGATACTAGAGGGATTTTCCTAGATTATTGAGATGGGTATCTTGCAAGAGTGATCCAGAAGCAGTCAGAACCAGGCAGAAGATGGGATGGTGATCAAGATGGAAGCAGAGGCAAACAAAAAAAAAGAGAGTTGAAGATGCTACACTGCTGGCTTTGAATATGGAGGAAAGGGATATGTGCAAGAGCATGTAAATGGCCTGTGGGCTGGTAGTGTTTAAAGGAGACCATGTGGCTTACTATCAGCTTTGATGCATGACTTCCCAAAAGACACAAATATTAGGTGGTCTGTGGATGGTGGAAGGCACAAAGAATTTTTAAAAGAAAAGTGAGTTGCTTCTGAAGATGGAAGATAGATCCATGAGCAATTTGGTTATGTTAATAGGAGTTCCCAAATGGACATGGTCTTCAGGGCTATTCAAATCCAGCCCCCTGTATGATGCTTTGTACAGGTGATAGGACAAGACATGCTTCCACATTTTGAATATTACCTACTAAAAATTAAAAATTATTGAATCATAGGTGGAGCATGAAGAAAAAAAATTGTGACAAAAGTATACCATTTGAGAAACTGAAATGAAAGGCAGATTATGAAAATCTTATATTGAAGACACAGAATGAGTAAGTCTTGGTGTCTTACTAGCAATTTATTTTAATATAAATAATGTGAGGTCACAAATGTTGAAAAATAACATGCTAAGTTGTTGATTATTTGGCAGACAGAAGAGAAATAATTCTTACTTTATGATTATATTAGAACAATTCCAATATAAACCCAAATTAATCATTGTTTATTCATACCATGATCTGTTTCAGTCTTCTAAAGCCTAGGTTCAATAAGCTAATATAACAGAGGAACTTCATGTTGATTTTGGGATTCCCAGAGATAAAAGAGAAAGAGTATATCGTATTATCCTGTAGTCAGCCTCATGAGATGCAAGATGCATGTGGCTAATTGAAATAGATGCTTTACTTGGGACCAAATCCAGTCCTTCCCATGAGTTAGGTAACTACTTGTTCTGTCAGGCTGGGAGCAGCTTTTAGGCATTCCTCCAGTGTGGGTTCTGCACATTAATATATCCCATAGGAAGATGCTTTCTAATATACATGCCTATGGGCATGGGAGCCGACTTTAAACACTTGTGTTTACCTCAGTAATTCCCTAGCACCAGACAGGGGAAGTAGAGCCTAAAAGGAAAGTTGATCTATTTAGTGAGATATGTAATAAGATATTCTTTCTCTATGATGCTGCCTTTGGCTATATAAAAGTGACGTTACACTGAAAAAAATTTACAGAACTTTACCCACTTATACTGTGACTAGTAATGAGCACTCTAGGAGGAACATCCTCTCAGAAATAGAAAACTTAAGGGCTATTGCAAAAATCTTAACTAATATCATTGTATATAAATCTTGCATTCCTCCATTATCACTGATTAAAGCACTTTGAGTGTGCCTTATATGACATTGAACAAATGGAGAAAGATTCAAAATTGTTAAGGGCTATCTGGCAGAAAGACATGGGGTTTTAGTAATAGGTTCAAAAACACTTTTTTTGTGTATTTGTTTTAAATTCAAGAAATATTTATTGAACAGTCATCATGAATCTTCTGTGGGGTCTATGCCCCCTGGTAGCAGCAATGTACAAAATCAATGACATTGTCAGATTAGATTTAATGAAAAAGAATTATCAGACACTCATAGCTGAGAAGGATAAGGCAAAACTACTGAGAGAGTGCTTTAGAGTGTCTCTGGATCTCCACAAGCTCTTAATAGAAAGAGTAGTTGGGGTATTAAACTCTTTGGAGGGGCAACCATACAACTGAACTTACTGATACACCCGTGGTCTGAAGATTTGGTAGAAGTATCACAGACGAGACTGTGAAATATTTCTTTAAGGTGCTAGACATCCTTGAGGGGTTGATGTTAAAACCCTTTCTTGTCAATTCTTTGAGATGAGTGGGGAATGGGTTCTAAATATGGAATAAGCACAGATAGAGAAAAGTCATCTCCTGGGCCTAGCATGCCTACTCTATACCCTCTTGAGGTTGATACCCTTATTCCCATTGTATAAATAAAGAAAAAATTTTAGAGGTAAAGGTATTTGTCTAAGGTCATACTACAAATTGGTGGTAAGCCCAGAATACAGAGCTAAGATGGTCTGGCTTTATCCCATGATTAATGTACAGCTCTGACCTGATGCATGAGAGTCTTTTTCTCAGTTTTTTCTCGTTATCAACATATCCAGTGATTGTGGTTGTTAAACATTCCCGTTTTCAACAACCCTCTGAAAAGTATCTATGTAAGTAGCACGTTGTCAACATTAAATACACAAGTAATGGAAGTGCTGCTCTCACAATGGAAAGAAAAGAACAAATCAAGGCAAGGCAGTGCTCTGGTGCCCTGCAGGGGAAAACCATTAAGTGATATTGAGGAGTGTACCAGTCATCCACCCGTGGAGGGCAAATTGTCCCACATATTTAGACTCAAAAATGTCTCCTCAGCCCACCTTCTTGGTCAACAGCTAAATTGTGATTTTGCCATTTGACCCAAGCCTCCCTGTTTCCTGTTACTTTCTCACCTTAGCTGCGAATTGTCTATAGCCTGATTTTAAATCTCCAAATCAAATCTTCATTTTATCGCTAGTTCAGGAGATTAAAAAGTGAACCTCCAGGCAGCAGTTAATAAGTAATTGTTTATTTAGCCATCGTGTCAAGAGTAAAGCTCACAATCAATTCTCTAGAGGTCGACTTTAGAATTCACTTAAATACTGCTTTCCTGTCTCCAAGTGAATAAGTACTCAGTTGTTTCCTGAGTTTGATTAAGGTTACAGTAATAATTATCTACTTCCTGTAATTAAATTGAATCTCCACCTAAGAATTGTAGTTAGGCGTTTCTAAATGTTTCTAAAGGAAAATGAGGTGTTTCTATCTCATTTTCCTTTTACCTAAAGAATTACTAATATTTACTGAAATATAGTATATGTTAGACACTATGTTTAACCATATATGTTATGTATTATGTTGATATAATACATCTCTGTTGTATAAGTACTATTATTANATTCTAAATATGGAATAAGCACAGATAGAGAAAAGTCATCTCCTGGGCCTAGCATGCCTGCTCTATACCCTCTTGAGGTTGATACCCTTATTCCCATTGTATAAATAAAGAAAAAATTTTAGAGGTAAAGGTATTTGTCTAAGGTCATACTACAAATTGGTGGTAAGCCCAGAATACAGAGCTAAGATGGTCTGGCTTTATCCCATGATTAATGTACAGCTCTGACCTGATGCATGAGAGTCTTTTTCTCAGTTTTTTCTCGTTATCAACATATCCAGTGATTGTGGTTGTTAAACATTCCCGTTTTCAACAACCCTCTGAAAAGTCCATATGTAAGTAGCACGTTGTCAACATTAAATACACAAGTAATGGAAGTGCTGCTCTCACAATGGAAAGAAAAGAACAAATCAAGGCAAGGCAGTGCTCTGGTGCCCTGCAGGGGAAAACCATTAAGTGATATTGAGGAGTGTACCAGTCATCCACCCGTGGAGGGCAAATTGTCCCAAGCATATTTAGACTCAAAAATGTCTCCTCAGCCCACCTTCTTTGTCAACAGCTAAATTGTGATTTTGCCATTTGACCCAAGCCTCCCTGTTTCCTGTTACTTTCTCACCTTAGCTGCGAATTGTCTATAGCCTGATTTTAAATCTCCAAATCAAATCTTCATTTTATCGCTAGTTCAGGAGATTAAAAAGTGAACCTCCAGGCAGCAGTTAATAAGTAATTGTTTATTTAGCCATCATGTCAAGAGTGAAGCTCACAATCAATTCTCTAGAGGTCGACTTTAGAATTCACTTAAATACTGCTCTCCTGTCTCCAAGTGAATAAGTACTCAGTTGTTTCCTGAGTTTGATTAAGGTTACAGTAATAATTGTCTACTTCCTGTAATTAAATTGAATCTCCACCTAAGAATTGTAGTTAGGCGTTTCTAAATGTTTCTAAAGGAAAATGAGGTGTTTCTATCTCATTTTCCTTTTACCTAAAGAATTACTAATATTTACTGAAATATAGTATATGTTAGACACTATGTTTAACCATATATGTTATGTATTATGTTGATATAATACATCTCTGTTGTATAAGTACTATTATTATATCCTTTTATATAAATGAGGAAATTAAGACTTATGAGGGCTTAGGAAAATTTTCAGATTTATACAGATAAGTCGTTACATATAAAATACTCAAAACCCAGGCTTTGTAATTCCAAAGCCCTTGTGCTTTTTTTTGTGGGGGTGGGAGAGCAAGCACACAGGGGGTAGAGGTGTGGTAAGGGGAGAAGGAGATCGAGAATCTTAAGCAGGTTCCACACCCCGTGCAAAGCCTAATGCAGGGCTTGATCTCATGTCCCTGAGATCATGAAACTGAGATCATGACCTGAGCTGAAATCAAGAGGCAGATGCTTAACCAACTGAGGCACCCAGGTGCTCCAAAGCCCTTGTTCTTAATCACTGAACCTGACAATATTTCCATAACATTGTGCATGTTTCCTGATACTACTTTTATATTTATGATTTTTAAAAATATAACTTAACATTCATTAAGCATTTTGAGAAGCCTAGATACTGCCATAGACAATAAAGATACAAAAATAGTACATTGTTGCCTCCACCCTTAGGATCATAGGCAAGTTATAGGGAAGGATAGATGAATAACTTTTTACAAAACATAGTATGACAAATATATTACTATAGAAATATCAAAAAGTTGCCATGGGATATGAGAGTGAAAGAGATAAATTCCAATGGTCAGTTTGTAGAGCTGTTCTTAGCAGCTTATTGGAGGAGGTGGAATTTGTAGTTGCTGTAGCCTTAATGGGTCATCTCTACTGCACACTGTGAAATATGTCTGTCTCATAATTGCTCAACCAGACAAGTAAGGGAAGTACTGTGTGAGAAACTTCCACCTCTCCATTTCACTGATGAGCAATTTACTGACCTTATTCTAAAGACCTAAACATAGGGGAGGTCTTTGTGATGATGGAATAGTTCTCTATCTTGATTTCTATGGTGGCTGCATAATTCTACACATGTGATAAAATAGCATAGAACTAAAATGCACAAACACTGTATCCATGTCAATTTTCTGGCTTTTATATTTTACTATAGTTCTATAAGATGTAGCCATCAGGGAAGACTGGGTGAAGGGTACACTGGACCTTTTTGTACTATTTTTGTAAATCCCTGTGAGTCTATAATCATTTCAAAATAAAATTTTTTTAAATAATAAATATTCTAAAATATATTATTATTAAGTTCCTAAAACAGCTATTCAATAGGATAGTTTGAATGACAATTTTTTAAAATTTATTTTTATTGAGATATGATTGACATATAACATTGTATAAGCTTAAGGTGTACAATGTGTTGATTTGATATAATATTATTACCACCTTACCATTAGCTGACACCTCTATCCATAGATATAATTTTAAATTTTTTAGTGTGTGAATTAAAAACAGTAAAACATAATGGGTAAAATCACTGTAATACTTTACTTAACCAAAACATTCAAAATGTTACAATATCAGCATGTAACCAATAAAAATATATTTGATCAGGTATTTTACACTTTTTCATATTTAAAATTATTGTTTTGAACCTCTAGGGGATAGAAATTCTTTAAAGTCCTGCCATGTGCAATTTTCCTTCAGACTCAGGGATTCTATGATTTACTAAACACATAAAAATCACTTGTACCTCCAAAAAAAATCACTTGTACCTCGAACTCTAGATGCAGGAGGGAAAGAACAGAGACAGGGCAGAAGTGGGACCCGACCTCAGCTTCTTCCAACCTCTCCCAACTTCCTCCACATACCAGGCCCTTCACTCTCCCTCATTCTCAAGGGCTTCATGAAGTCCCAGGTGAATAGATCATGAGCTAGGCAAACACAGACCCCATCAATTCCTCAGCAGGAAGGCCTCACGTCTGCCCACTCCCTGCTTCAGCCTCAGTTCTTCCGCAAGTAGAGGCCCAGGTATGTGCAGAAGGTGATCCTAGAATAGCTTTATGTCAATAACCACAGGGCTTACCCCCTCAACTCCTTTAGGATGTAGATCAAATGTCACCTCTCAGGAAAGCCTACCCAGAGGATAATATTTAAAATTATAGCAAGCTCCCTCATCTTCCCTATCATCTTTTTCTCTAAATCACTCTAGCTTTTGACACCCCAGTGATTTACTTTAGTTTTCTTGTTTATTGTCCTTGTCTTCCATCAGCATGTAAGCTCTATAAGGGTGGGGATTTTTGCCTGTTTTGGTTTGATGCATCCCAACATGGTTAGCATAATGCCTGGCACATAGTAGATCCTCAGTAAATATTTGTTTAAAGATTATTTTTAATTTATTTGTCAGAAAGAGAGGGAGAGAAAGAGCACAGGCAAGGGGAGTGACAGGCAGATGGAGTAGCAGGCTCCCTGCGGAGCAAGGAGCCTGATGTGGGACTTGATCCCAGGATCATGACCTGAGCCAACACTCAACTGACTGAGCCACCCAGCTGTCCCTCTCAATAAATATTTGCTAATACACATTCTTAAAGTTTTCAGTCTCTATTATATCTATTGGAGCAGATAGCCAATCATCCTGGATAATGTGCT
Organism: Ailuropoda melanoleuca; assembly: GCF_002007445.2. NCBI lineage: Eukaryota > Metazoa > Chordata > Mammalia > Carnivora > Ursidae > Ailuropoda > Ailuropoda melanoleuca. The sequence goes on from NC_048225.1 coordinate 47,318,967, forward strand.
GTTTGTTCTAGGATGTTCCTTTTCAATTATGTAGCTGCAATTGATTAAATCCCCAGTATTTGAGGAAATAGACACATATTCATTTGATGTTGCCTAACAGATTGTGCTCTTTTTGTTTTTCATGGCAAAAGGCCCAACAAACCTTTGAGAAAGGAATAAACTAGAGCAGGCCTCTTCCCCTTTGGGATTTAACATTATTAGGTATCTTCAGTGGGCCAAGTTAGTCCTGTCTGAGGTCAACTGACAGAATGATAAGGAATAAAAATTCACAAAAAATGTAGGAGTGAATCATACACGCTCAACCCCATGTCTAGGGTCTGAGAGTAATGTTTTTCCTGTGGCTTAAAAGATAGTGTCTTCATACCCAGACACTCTGGCCCTCTTGTCATGACTGTGTGAGGACACAGAAACTAATGGGTACATTGGAAACCTTGGCACAAACTGGGGATCATAGCACAGAATAGNCAAGTTAGTCCTGTCTGAGGTCAACTGACAGAATGATAAGGAATAAAAATTCACAAAAAATGTAGGAGTGAATCATACACGCTCAACCCCATGTCTAGGGTCTGAGAGTAATGTTTTTCCTGTGGCTTAAAAGATAGTGTCTTCATACCCAGACACTCTGGCCCTCTTGTCATGACTGTGTGAGGACACAGAAACTAATGGGTACATTGGAAACCTTGGCACAAACTGGGGATCATAGCACAGAATAGCACTAGAGAAAGCCATGACAGATTTTTCTCTCTTAATCAGAAATAAAAGATTATTGCTGAACAGCAATGATGAAAATGCTTTAACCACCACTGAATTGGACGAGAATTGCCACAAACAGTTGGGACCACATATTCTCATAACTAATAGCAGAGAATGGATTCTTTTTGAGAATTATCTAGAATTTCTATGTTTCTCTCTGTGGAACAGGGAAAATCAGGATTGGACTATTATGCTGACTGAGCTCCCAGAATTTTTTTACCTTAATAAAGAAAAGAGAATCATGGGAAAGATAAAAGATACTTCTTTGATGGCAATTTGTGGTGTTCAAAGTCATACTGATTTAGATAATCTTTCCTTCCTTCTAAAATATAAGGGGGGGATGCCTTTACATTAAAAAGGTATTTAGCTTAACATCAATTATTAAGGTGAGAAAATGGAAATTACCAAAGTGAGTAATGATTAAGTAGAATATTTTGCATTCTGATATTATATCCACAGTATCTGGAACACTGTTTGTTAGAAGGTACACAGTATATATTACAAAATGAATGAATAACAACTTGAATTATATGCTCTAGGATTATAAATTATAAACATCAGTTATAATTCCAGTATTGTAAATACTAAGCAGTTATTGAAATGAGTGTGTTTATCATGATATGGAAAATGTGAATATGATAATGTTAAGTGAAAAAATAAAATATATAGCATCTGCAGCAACAGTTCTTAAACTTCAGCGTGTATCATGTTACCTGGAGGGCTTGTTGGAACACAGATCACCAAATTTCAGCACCAGTTTCTGTTTCAGTAGGTCTGACATGGGGCCCAATAATTGTGTTTCTAGCAAGTTCCCAGGTAATCCTCATGGGGCTGGTCTGAAGACCACATTTTGTAAACTACTGATCTAAAGGATAATTACAAGAAAGTAAAACAAGCAAAATATATCTGGAAAAAGTGTTGAGTGAGTAAAATTACACCTAGAAAATGTAGAGAATACAGTGTTGACTGATTGTCTTTCAGAGGTGGGATCATGGCTTATAGTTTTCTTCTTTTTTCTTTTGATTTTCCAAATTTTCTTTGTGGTCATTCGTTACTTTAAAATGGAAAATGAAAAAGACCAAGCAGTTGAAATGTAAAAGTAAAACCAATAAAGATAATTAATGAATATACACTAAAGGGAGATACTGATTTTTTCTGAAAAGTTGATAATAAAATCTGCAATTAAGGGGCAGAACTTAACTAACTTAAGTGATGAGTATATGCTTACCTTTACTACTGCTTACATGGCCTCTGTTAATTTCCCAGCACTAAAATGATCCTTCACCTGAAACCTAGAGTTATTATTTTCTAGAAACTTTATTCATTCTCCTAAAGCCAGACCCCACAGATGCTGAGTACAGCTTAGCCCATATTTGATTTGGTTATTCTCTTTGTTCTTGGTGATGAGGGTTTCTTTGAGACCAGGGCTCAGGTTGCTGCTTGTTTAACATGCCATTGGTCTGGGCATGGGAAAATGCTAACATTCCCCATCTTCACCTCGAGTTCATATTTTCTTTTGCCTGTCTGGATTGACTACTCTTCATCATTCTCTTATTTCCAGGACATAGATAATTTTGTATCCAATAACCTACCTTAAATTTTTTAAATATTTGAAGAAAGACCTATCAAGGATTAAACAAGGAGAAATGAATGGGAATCCCTATTCTCATGTTTAGCTAAATTTGGAATCGAACCAATGGGCTTCATACATGCAAAACATGCGCTCTACCCAGTGAACTGCATCCCCAAGTGTAGATAATTTTCAACTGCATCAAAAGCCTCCTTCGAGTTCTGACTAGCAGGCAGTCTAACAGGAAGCATTAGATGGCTGTAGAGTAAGGTTGATGTATCTTCTTTCTCTGGCCCCTTCCGCATAGACCGTGGCTTGGTAGTAGCTATATGCTTCCACTGAAAGTCTTAGCTTTCCTACGATTTTTCTCTCCTCTAGCTATAACTTTGTCTACAAGTTCTGATATCTGCTCCCTGTCTGTCCCTTCAGATGTAAAATACTAGTTGCTCCTTTTGCTGCTAGTTTGATGACTCCTTTTACATTCCTTATGGATTTCCCTTAATCCTTCCCATGCTTTGTACATAGTCCCTTTATTAAAGTCTCCTAAAATTCCCCAGTTGAGTAGGCCATTTTTCTTTTCTTAGACCTTTGCCTGCACACCTCCTTTTCATTTTAATTTCCATGTCTATGGGTACATGCCTTTATATCCCAGAAAATAAGAGGCAGAAGTTCATTTTGGCCTAGCATGGAATATAAAAAGCACAGGCCTTAGAGAAAATCATACTGGTTCAAATATGAATTTTGCCATTTCCTTGCTAAATGACACTGCAAAGTGCCTTTCTGGATAATACATTTCCATCTCAAATGCGTCTCTACTCTTTGGGCAATACTGGGGACCATCTGAGTTCTAGAGGAGGACCCAGCAGGCAGACAGGATTTGGTTGCTAGTTTATCTGCAGAGACAAGGTGACCTCCCCTATATGAGCAAGTAACACATTGCTTGTTTTGTTAAGCATGGGACATGGACTTCTAGAATAGACCTCATTCTTACCAACGAACAAGTTCTTTTTCAGTGGGGACACTACCCCACAATATACTGATAAAACATTTTCAATATGGGCATAGCAGATCAGAACTTTGCATGAGAAATAGAACCAGGTGATTTTATGTATTTGTGACCTTACTTAGCCATTGGAATAAGCCTGTAAGGGTTATTATATCTTTATCTTTTCTAGTTGACTAAACTGAGGCTTAGATATGTTAAGTAAATTGCCACTACTAGAAGGTGGGGGACCTGAGGTAAAAAATAGGTTTTGCTTCTCTTTTTGAGTGTTAAGTGTTTTAGCTGGTGACAATAGAGCTTCTAAGGGTCATTCCTATCAGTACTTGAGTTTCTGTACTGTGTGTAGGGTGGGTGGAAGCAGGTATAGGTAGTGTGAGGACTCCTGAGAACATATAGATAAAAAGCACAAGATATAGAGTCAGAGATCTTACCCCTTAATACAAGCAAGATGTGTGATATTGGGAAAAATATTTGACTGATCTCAAGTTTTCTCATCTATAAAATGAGATTCTTCTTTATATCTTGTGCCTGATAGAATATTCGGTTCATCATAGTGGCCCCAAAGAATTTAAATTTCTTCCATGATGAACCCTGTCTTCACATTTTTCATTTTCTCTCTACTGCTTTTTTTCAGGTATGCATCAGCTCCCACCAGTACTATTCATAGTCATCAATTCTCACCCATACCTTAACCACCATATTTGTTGACTAAGTATTCTTAAGGAATGGACCATATCAACCTAAATGTCTTATAAATAGTCTTAACTTGGAGACAAGCAAAACAGGAATAGAAAAGGGAGCTCTTTCACTCTTGGTGTATCCATGTAATAGTGATAATACTCTGCATATTTCTGCATGCATGAACTAATGGTGGTCCAGCTGCATCTGCAAAGAATTGTTACTATGTGTTGTGCAATATGGAACTTCCTACAAGTGTTGATTGGTTAACAATGAGCAAATGCAGATAATGTCTCCATCGTGCAAGAAGAAACTCATACTGAAAAAAGTTTAGCTAAAAATGATTAGAGGGTACAAAATTGAAACAAAGTTCCTTAACCATCTTCCTTGATTTATCAGGCCTTAAGCATTGGAATTCTACTTTTGTAAAGCTATCATTTTCTANGCCTAGCATGCCTGCTCTATACCCTCTTGAGGTTGATACCCTTATTCCCATTGTATAAATAAAGAAAAAATTTTAGAGGTAAAGGTATTTGTCTAAGGTCATACTACAAATTGGTGGTAAGCCCAGAATACAGAGCTAAGATGGTCTGGCTTTATCCCATGATTAATGTACAGCTCTGACCTGATGCATGAGAGTCTTTTTCTCAGTTTTTTCTCGTTATCAACATATCCAGTGATTGTGGTTGTTAAACATTCCCGTTTTCAACAACCCTCTGAAAAGTCCATATGTAAGTAGCACGTTGTCAACATTAAATACACAAGTAATGGAAGTGCTGCTCTCACAATGGAAAGAAAAGAACAAATCAAGGCAAGGCAGTGCTCTGGTGCCCTGCAGGGGAAAACCATTAAGTGATATTGAGGAGTGTACCAGTCATCCACCCGTGGAGGGCAAATTGTCCCAAGCATATTTAGACTCAAAAATGTCTCCTCAGCCCACCTTCTTTGTCAACAGCTAAATTGTGATTTTGCCATTTGACCCAAGCCTCCCTGTTTCCTGTTACTTTCTCACCTTAGCTGCGAATTGTCTATAGCCTGATTTTAAATCTCCAAATCAAATCTTCATTTTATCGCTAGTTCAGGAGATTAAAAAGTGAACCTCCAGGCAGCAGTTAATAAGTAATTGTTTATTTAGCCATCATGTCAAGAGTGAAGCTCACAATCAATTCTCTAGAGGTCGACTTTAGAATTCACTTAAATACTGCTCTCCTGTCTCCAAGTGAATAAGTACTCAGTTGTTTCCTGAGTTTGATTAAGGTTACAGTAATAATTATCTACTTCCTGTAATTAAATTGAATCTCCACCTAAGAATTGTAGTTAGGCGTTTCTAAATGTTTCTAAAGGAAAATGAGGTGTTTCTATCTCATTTTCCTTTTACCTAAAGAATTACTAATATTTACTGAAATATAGTATATGTTAGACACTATGTTTAACCATATATGTTATGTATTATGTTGATATAATACATCTCTGTTGTATAAGTACTATTATTATATCCTTTTATATAAATGAGGAAATTAAGACTTATGAGGGCTTAGGAAAATTTTCAGATTTATACAGATAAGTCGTTACATATAAAATACTCAAAACCCAGGCTTTGTAATTCCAAAGCCCTTGTGCTTTTTTTTGTGGGGGTGGGAGAGCAAGCACACAGGGGGTAGAGGTGTGGTAAGGGGAGAAGGAGATCGAGAATCTTAAGCAGGTTCCACACCCCGTGCAAAGCCTAATGCAGGGCTTGATCTCATGTCCCTGAGATCATGAAACTGAGATCATGACCTGAGCTGAAATCAAGAGGCAGATGCTTAACCAACTGAGGCACCCAGGTGCTCCAAAGCCCTTGTTCTTAATCACTGAACCTGACAATATTTCCATAACATTGTGCATGTTTCCTGATACTACTTTTATATTTATGATTTTTAAAAATATAACTTAACATTCATTAAGCATTTTGAGAAGCCTAGATACTGCCATAGACAATAAAGATACAAAAATAGTACATTGTTGCCTCCACCCTTAGGAGCATAGGCAAGTTATAGGGAAGGATAGATGAATAACTTTTTACAAAACATAGTATGACAAATATATTACTATAGAAATATCAAAAAGTTGCCATGGGATATGAGAGTGAAAGAGATAAATTCCAATGGTCAGTTAGTAGAGCTGTTCTTAGCAGCTTATTGGAGGAGGTGGGATTTGTAGTTGCTGTAGCCTCATCTCTACTGCACACTGTGAAATATGTCTGTCTCATAATTGCTCAACCAGACAAGTAAGGGAAGTACTGTGTGAGAAACTTCCACCTCTCCATTTCACTGATGAGCAATTTACTGACCTTATTCTAAAGACCTAAACATAGGGGAGGTCTTTGTGATGATGGAATAGTTCTCTATCTTGATTTCTATGGTGGCTGCATAATTCTACACATGTGATAAAATAGCATAGAACTAAAATGCACAAACACTGTATCCATGTCAATTTTCTGGCTTTTATATTTTACTATAGTTCTATAAGATGTAGCCATCAGGGAAGACTGGGTGAAGGGTACACTGGACCTTTTTGTACTATTTTTGTAAATCCCTGTGAGTCTATAATCATTTCAAAATAAATTTTTTTAAATAATAAATATTCTAAAATATATTATTATTAAGTTCCTAAAACAGCTATTCAATAGGATAGTTTGAATGACAATTTTTTAAAATTTATTTTTATTGAGATATGATTGACATATAACATTGTATAAGCTTAAGGTGTACAATGTGTTGATTTGATATAATATTATTACCACCTTACCATTAGCTGACACCTCTATCCATAGATATAATTTTAAATTTTTTAGTGTGTGAATTAAAAACAGTAAAACATAATGGGTAAAATCACTGTAATACTTTACTTAACCAAAACATTCAAAATGTTACAATATCAGCATGTAACCAATAAAAATATATTTGATCAGGTATTTTACACTTTTTCATATTTAAAATTATTGTTTTGAACCTCTAGGGGATAGAAATTCTTTAAAGTCCTGCCATGTGCAATTTTCCTTCAGACTCAGGGATTCTATGATTTACTAAACACATAAAAATCACTTGTACCTCCAAAAAAAATCACTTGTACCTCGAACTCTAGATGCAGGAGGGAAAGAACAGAGACAGGGCAGAAGTGGGACCCGACCTCAGCTTCTTCCAACCTCTCCCAACTTCCTCCACATACCAGGCCCTTCACTCTCCCTCATTCTCAAGGGCTTCATGAAGTCCCAGGTGAATAGATCATGAGCTAGGCAAACACAGACCCCATCAATTCCTCAGCAGGAAGGCCTCACGTCTGCCCACTCCCTGCTTCAGCCTCAGTTCTTCCGCAAGTAGAGGCCCAGGTATGTGCAGAAGGTGATCCTAGAATAGCTTTATGTCAATAACCACAGGGCTTACCCCCTCAACTCCTTTAGGATGTAGATCAAATGTCACCTCTCAGGAAAGCCTACCCAGAGGATAATATTTAAAATTATAGCAAGCTCCCTCATCTTCCCTATCATCTTTTTCTCTAAATCACTCTAGCTTTTGACACCCCAGTGATTTACTTTAGTTTTCTTGTTTATTGTCCTTGTCTTCCTTCAGCATGTAAGCTCTATAAGGGTGGGGATTTTTGCCTGTTTTGGTTTGATGCATCCCAACATGGTTAGCATAATGCCTGGCACATAGTAGATCCTCAGTAAATATTTGTTTAAAGATTATTTTTAATTTATTTGTCAGAAAGAGAGGGAGAGAAAGAGCACAGGCAAGGGGAGTGACAGGCAGATGGAGTAGCAGGCTCCCTGCGGAGCAAGGAGCCTGATGTGGGACTTGATCCCAGGATCATGACCTGAGCCAACACTCAACTGACTGAGCCACCCAGCTGTCCCTCTCAATAAATATTTGCTAATACACATTCTTAAAGTTTTCAGTCTCTATTATATCTATTGGAGCAGATAGCCAATCATCCTGGATAATGTGCTGTTTGTTCTAGGATGTTCCTTTTCAATTATGTAGCTGCAATTGATTAAATCCCCAGTATTTGAGGAAATAGACACATATTCATTTGATGTTGCCTAACAGATTGTGCTCTTTTTGTTTTTCATGGCAAAAGGCCCAACAAACCTTTGAGAAAGGAATAAACTAGAGCAGGCCTCTTCCCCTTTGGGATTTAACATTATTAGGTATCTTCAGTGGGCTAAGTTAGTCCTGTCTGAGGTCAACTGACAGAATGATAAGTAATAAAAATTCACAAAAAATGTAGGAGTGAATCATACACGCTCAACCCCATGTCTAGGGTCTGAGAGTAATGTTTTTCCTGTGGCTTAAAAGATAGTGTCTTCATACCCAGACACTCTGGCCCTCTTGTCATGACTGTGTGAGGACACAGAAACTAATGGGTACATTGGAAACCTTGGCACAAACTGGGGATCATAGCACAGAATAGCACTAGAGAAAGCCATGACAGATTTTTCTCTCTTAATCAGAAATAAAAGATTATTGCTGAACAGCAATGATGAAAATGCTTTAACCACCACTGAATTGGACGAGAATTGCCACAAACAGTTGGGACCACATATTCTCATAACTAATAGCAGAGAATGGATTCTTTTTGAGAATTATCTAGAATTTCTATGTTTCTCCCTGTGGAACAGGGAAAATCAGGATTGGACTATTATGCTGACTGAGCTCCCAGAATTTTTTTACCTTAATAAAGAAAAGAGAATCATGGGAAAGATAAAAGATACTTCTTTGATGGCAATTTGTGGTGTTCAAAGTCATACTGATTTAGATAATCTTTCCTTCCTTCTAAAATATAAGGGGGGATGCCTTTACATTAAAAAGGTATTTAGCTTAACATCAATTATTAAGGTGAGAAAATGGAAATTACCAAACTGAGTAATGATTAAGTAGAATATTTTGCATTCTGATATTATATCCACAGTATCTGGAACACTGTTTGTTAGAAGGTACACAGTATATATTACAAAATGAATGAATAACAACTTGAATTATATGCTCTAGGATTATAAATTATAAACATCAGTTATAATTCCAGTATTGTAAATACTAAGCAGTTATTGAAATGAGTGTGTTTATCATGATATGGAAAATGTGAATATGATAATGTTAAGTGAAAAAATAAAATATATAGCATCTGCAGCAACAGTTCTTAAACTTCAGCGTGTATCATGTTACCTGGAGGGCTTGTTGGAACACAGATCACCAAATTTCAGCACCAGTTTCTGTTTCAGTAGGTCTGACATGGGGCCCAATAATTGTGTTTCTAGCAAGTTCCCAGGTAATCCTCATGGGGCTGGTCTGAAGACCACATTTTGTAAACTACTGATCTAAAGGATAATTACAAGAAAGTAAAACAAGCAAAATATATCTGGAAAAAGTGTTGAGTGAGTAAAATTACACCTAGAAAATGTAGAGAATACAGTGTTGACTGATTGTCTTTCAGAGGTGGGATCATGGCTTATAGTTTTCTTCTTTTTTCTTTTGATTTTCCAAATTTTCTTTGTGGTCATTCGTTACTTTAAAATGGAAAATGAAAAAGACCAAGCAGTTGAAATGTAAAAGTAAAACCAATAAAGATAATTAATGAATATACACTAAAGGGAGATACTGATTTTTTCTGAAAAGTTGATAATAAAATCTGCAATTAAGGGGCAGAACTTAACTAACTTAAGTGATGAGTATATGCTTACCTTTACTACTGCTTACATGGCCTCTGTTAATTTCCCAGCACTAAAATGATCCTTCACCTGAAACCTAGAGTTATTATTTTCTAGAAACTTTATTCATTCTCCTAAAGCCAGACCCCACAGATGCTGAGTACAGCTTAGCCCATATTTGATTTGGTTATTCTCTTTGTTCTTGGTGATGAGGGTTTCTTTGAGACCAGGGCTCAGGTTGCTGCTTGTTTAACATGCCATTGGTCTGGGCATGGGAAAATGCTAACATTCCCCATCTTCACCTCGAGTTCATATTTTCTTTTGCCTGTCTGGATTGACTACTCTTCATCATTCTCTTATTTCCAGGACATAGATAATTTTGTATCCAATAACCTACCTTAAATTTTTTAAATATTTGAAGAAAGACCTATCAAGGATTAAACAAGGAGAAATGAATGGGAATCCCTATTCTCATGTTTAGCTAAATTTGGAATCGAACCAATGGGCTTCATACATGCAAAACATGCGCTCTACCCAGTGAACTGCATCCCCAAGTGTAGATAATTTTCAACTGCATCAAAAGCCTCCTTCGAGCTCTGACTAGCAGGCAGTCTAACAGGAAGCATTAGATGGCTGTAGAGTAAGGTTGATGTATCTTCTTTCTCTGGCCCCTTCCGCATAGACCGTGGCTTGGTAGTAGCTATATGCTTCCACTGAAAGTCTTAGCTTTCCTACGATTTTTCTCTCCTCTAGCTATAACTTTGTCTACAAGTTCTGATATCTGCTCCCTGTCTGTCCCTTCAGATGTAAAATACTAGTTGCTCCTTTTGCTGCTAGTTTGATGACTCCTTTTACATTCCTTATGGATTTCCCTTAATCCTTCCCATGCTTTGTACATAGTCCCTTTATTAAAGTCTCCTAAAATTCCCCAGTTGAGTAGGCCATTTTTCTTTTCTTAGACCTTTGCCTGCACACCTCCTTTTCATTTTAATTTCCATGTCTATGGGTACATGCCTTTATATCCCAGAAAATAAGAGGCAGAAGTTCATTTTGGCCTAGCATGGAATATAAAAAGCACAGGCCTTAGAGAAAATCATACTGGTTCAAATATGAATTTTGCCATTTCCTTGCTAAATGACACTGCAAAGTGCCTTTCTGGATAATACATTTCCATCTCAAATGCGTCTCTACTCTCTGGGCAATACTGGGGACCATCTGAGTTCTAGAGGAGGACCCAGCAGGCAGACAGGATTTGGTTGCTAGTTTATCTGCAGAGACAAGGTGACCTCCCCTATATGAGCAAGTAACACATTGCTTGTTTTGTTAAGCATGGGACATGGACTTCTAGAATAGACCTCATTCTTACCAACGAACAAGTTCTTTTTCAGTGGGGACACTACCCCACAATATACTGATAAAACATTTTCAATATGGGCATAGCAGATCAGAACTTTGCATGAGAAATAGAACCAGGTGATTTTATGTATTTGTGACCTTACTTAGCCATTGGAATAAGCCTGTAAGGGTTATTATATCTTTATCTTTTCTAGTTGACTAAACTGAGGCTTAGATATGTTAAGTAAATTGCCACTACTAGAAGGTGGGGGACCTGAGGTAAAAAATAGGTTTTGCTTCTCTTTTTGAGTGTTAAGTGTTTTAGCTGGTGACAATAGAGCTTCTAAGGGTTATTCCTATCAGTACTTGAGTTTCTGTACTGTGTGTAGTGTGGGTGGAAGCAGGTATAGGTAGTGTGAGGACTCCTGAGAACATATAGATAAAAAGCACAAGATATAGAGTCAGAGATCTTACCCCTTAATACAAGCAAGATGTGTGATATTGGGAAAAATATTTGACTGATCTCAAGTTTTCTCATCTATAAAATGAGATTCTTCTTTATATCTTGTGCCTGATAGAATATTCGGTTCATCATAGTGGCCCCAAAGAATTTAAATTTCTTCCATGATGAACCCTGTCTTCACATTTTTCATTTTCTCTCTACTGCTTTTTTTCAGGTATGCATCAGCTCCCACCAGTACTATTCATAGTCATCAATTCTCACCCATACCTTAACCACCATATTTGTTGACTAAGTATTCTTAAGGAATGGACCATATCAACCTAAATATCTTATAAATAGTCTTAACTTGGAGACAAGCAAAACAGGAATAGAAAAGGGAGCTCTTTCACTCTTGGTGTATCCATGTAATAGTGATAATACTCTGCATATTTCTGCATGCATGAACTAATGGTGGTCCAGCTGCATCTGCAAAGAATTGTTACTATGTGTTGTGCAATGTGGAACTTCCTACAAGTGTTGATTGGTTAACAATGAGCAAATGCAGATAATGTCTCCATCGTGCAAGAAGAAACTCATACTGAAAAAAGTTTAGCTAAAAATGATTAGAGGGTACAAAATTGAAACAAAGTTCCTTAACCATCTTCCTTGATTTATCAGGCCTTAAGCATTGGAATTCTACTTTTGTAAAGCTATCATTTTCTACCTAAATTCAGTCAGAAAACTTACTTTTATGGCAAGTCATAAACAGAGTATTTCAATGATACATGGTAACTTGGGCTATATCTTTTCAGAAGTGGCTTTTCAAAGGAGGTGGTTGTATGAGAGAAGAGCTGATACTCAGAATTATAGGAAAGGCAAGAATTCAATTTCCTATCTGTAGTTTCTTTTTAAAAAAAGATTTATTTATTTATTTGAGAGGATGGAAGAGGGACAGTAGGAGAGGGAGAGAAATCCTCAAGCAGACTTTCCACTGAGTACAGAGCCCTTTGTGGGGCTCAACCCCAGTACACCAAGATCATGACCTGAGCTAAAATCAAGAGTTAAGACACTTAACTGAATGACCCACCCAGGCACCCCACTCTCTGTAGTTTCAAAGTAAAACATCTTTATCTGTAAATGGTCAGGAGATAGTTTCTAATAAGGCTAAAAAGGGTTTGTTTTGAAGGAAAGGTAGGGCTTGAGGTCTAAACATCTGAGTTGATATTTCCACATAGGGAAGCTGGTTAGTTCTGGCCAGTGACTGCTCACGGATGTGAAAAAACCTGAGTAGGATGAAGGTGTAATAGTACCTGTGGAGGTTTGTGTTCTGATTCTGGCTCTACCACTTACTCAACAGCAACATCGTAAGGTAATCAACCCGTCCATGTCTTATTGCCTCATTGACACCTACTCATTCAGGAGGGGTAGAAATTAAATTTTAAATGACTACTATAGTCCAGATATCACGCTGAGCATAATATCTATGTCTCTGCCTGTGCCTGTGCCTCTTTTTGTCTTTCAAAGCATAGTGACTCAGAGACACTCACATAACAGATGAGGAAACTTACTCACACCCAAGTTGATAGTGATGGGGCAGGATCCCAGGTCTGTACATAAAGCCTGTGTTCTGCCCACTCTACCATTGCCAGTAACACTTCTCGTACTTATGTTAAGGTATAAATTTGAGGATCAGACAGGGCCCAATTATTTCAAAGAATATATTTTACCCAGTTAGCATCATTTGCATTATTGGCTTTTTTGTCAGTTAGCCGTACCATTTTCCTGGGTCACCTCTATTTTCAGTGTTCTCCATTTCATCTGTTTTTTTCAAAAATTAAAAATAAAGTTTCTTCAAATTGATGTATAATATACACATATTGCAATGCATAAATCATAAGTGTATAGCTTGGTGACTTTCACCCTGATCAAGGTAAAGAATGTTGCCAAAACACTAGAAGATCATTTGTGCTCCCACCACAAATACAAATAATATTCTACTTCTATCACCTTAGGTTAGTTTTGCTTGTTTTTGAATTTTATGTAAATTCAATTACAGTATTTAGGCAGTTGTGTATGATGCTTACACATTTTTATAGTTCATCCATGTTACTGGGTATAGCATAAGTCTTCATCTGTACTCATTGATTTAAACATTTTACTCTTGGGGCACCCAAGTGGCTCAGTTGGTTAAGCATCTGCCTTCAGCTCAGGTCATGATCTCAGGGTCATGGGATTGAGTGCTTTGTGGAGCCCCACATCAGGTTCCCTGATCAGTGGGGAACCTGTTTCTCCCTCTCCCTCTGCCCCTCTCTCCCACTTGTGCTCTCTCTCTCTCCTTTCAAATAAGTAAATAAATAAAATCTTAAAAAAAAATAAGCATATTACTCTTTTTGAACATCTGGGTTGTTTTCACACCTTTGTTACTATAAGTAATGCTGTAATGAACATATATACCCCAAAATACATATACGTATTTTGATATTTATCTATCTTGTGTGTGTGGGTGTGCATGGACATGTTTGTATACAAGTATGCATGCACATTTCTGTTCCATTTGGTGTATATACATTCCTATTATGAATATATTTAAAGGTAGAATTGATAGATTCACAGAAAATGTATATATTTGAACAGCATGATTAATACCTTATTCCAGATTCACATATATAGATTATTACCTTCTGGCAACTTCAGACTGCATATATTTTCAAGTGCTGCTGCTATAGTTACCAGCATCAACCATATGGTGGGACAAAAACAAATCTTGACAATAATTAAAATATTGAAAGTATGTAGTGATATTTCTTTGACCACAATAGAATTAAGGTAGAAATCAATGCCAATAAGATAAGAAAATCCTTAGTGTTTGGAAATTAAGTCATATACTGTGAAGAGAAGAAATCCCAACAAAAGCAAGACAATATTTTGAACTGAGTGATAAAATTATCAAAATTTGTGGAATGCAGTTAAGACGATGCTTAGAGGAAATACAAAGTTTTAGATGCAGATTAGAGAAAGGCTGAAAATCAGTAATATCAATATCCACTTGTAGAAATTAGAATTGCAAAGCAGATTTTTTAAAGAATAGCATTTGAAAAAGTATGCCTTTTTAAAATTTTTAATATTTTTCTTTCCCTATATTTAAAGTGCAATTTTTGAAAGAAATTTATAGTTTGTAGTTTAATCTTAACAGCTATATAGGATGCAGTTTTATCTAATCTGATAACTTTTATCATTTAAATTTGTCTAATTCATTTATATATTTTTAAATTATTGATTTATATTGGTTTAAATCAAACATCTTACTGTAAGTATTATAATTTTTCTCTTCTTTAATCATTTTTCTTGCCTTCTTTTGCAGATTATACATTCATATTTGAATTGATAGACATATTTTAAGTTAGAACTTTTTAACTATTTTCTAGATAATACAAAGTTCTTAAGGAATTTAATTTACATTTCACTCACCTTCTGTATATTATTGTCATATATTTTAGACTTACAAAATATTAGTTTCAATGTTTTGAATGGTCAATATCTATTTACATAGACTCTTGATTCTTTTCAACTTCAACAGGCTTCTAAGTGAAATGACTTTCTTTCTGCTTGAATAATTTTCCTTTAGTGAAATTAGCCCATTAGTGAAATGCATTCTTTTAGTGTGGGCTTGCTAGCAGCAGATTTTGGGTTTCTTAATGAGAAATATTGCACCCTCGGTATCAAATCTAGTCTTCAAGCTTTTAAATTTCCTTCTAGCATTTAAAACAAGCCACTCCATTGTCTTCTTGTTTTCTGCATTTTTCTTCAAAAAGACTGTCAGTCTTACTGTTGATCTTTTAACATAATATATCTTGAATTTTACTGATTTATTTAAATTAACCCTTTAATTCCAGTATAGTAAATATACAGTGTTTTATTAGTTTCACATGTACAATGTAGTGATCCAACAGTTCCATACATTACTCAGTGCTCATCAAGACAAGTGCACTCCTGATCTCCTTAACCTATTTCACCCATGCCCACCCTCCTTCCCTCTGGTAACCATTAGTTTGTTGCCTATAGTTAAGAGTCTGTTTCTTGGTTGGTCTGTCTCTCTTTTTCCCTGTGCTCATTTCTTTTGTTTCTTAAATTCCACATACGAGTGAGATCATATAGTATTTGTCTTTCTCTGACTTATTTCACTTAGCATTATACTCTCTAGGTCCATCCACGTTGTTGCAAATGGCAAGATTTCATTCTTTTTTTATGACCAAATAATATTCCATCACACACACACACCCTACTTCTTTATCAATTCATCTATTGATGCACACTAGATCTGCTTCCATTTTTGGCTATTGTAAATAATGCTGCAATAAACATGGGTGTGCATGTATCCCTTTGCATTACTGTTTTATAGTTTTGGGGTAAATACCCAGCAGTGCAGTTCCAGGATTGTAGGGTAGTTCTATTTTTAACTTTTTTACGGAACCTCCATGCTGTCTTCCACAATGGCTAAACCAGTTTGCATTCCCACAAACTGTGCAAGAGGGCTCCTTTTTCTCCACACCCTTGCCAACACTTGTTTCTTGTATTTTAGACCTTAGCCATGTTGACCATCGTGAGGTGGTATCTCATTGTATTTTCATATCCATTTCCCTCATGATGAGATATTGAGCATCTTTTCATGTGTCTATTGGCCATCTGGATGTCTTCTCTGGATAAATGACTTTGATGTCTTCTGCCTATTTCTTAATTGGATTATTTGTTTTTTAGGGGGATCTTCAATGTATAAGTTCTTTATACATTTTGGATACTAACCCTTTATTGGACATGTCTTTTGAAAATATCTTCTTCCATTCCATAGGTTGTATTTCAGGTATGTTGATTGTTACCTTTATCGTGCAGAAACTTTTTATTTTGAAGTAGTTCCAGTAGTTTATTTTTACTTTTATTTCCCTTCCCTCAGGAACTATATCTAGAAAAATGTTGCTACAACCAATGTCAAAGAAGTTACTACCTTTGTTCTTTCCTAGGATTTTTGTGATTTCAGGTCTCACATTTAGATCTTTAGTCCATTTGGAATATATTTTGTGTTGGTGTATTTTGATAGGGATTTTGGTAGGGGTTGTATTAAATCTGTAGATTGCTTTGGGTAATACAGACATTTAAACAATATTTGTTCTGCAAATCCATGAGCATGAAATGTCTTTCCATTTCTTTGTGTGTTCAATTTCTTTCATCAGTGTTCTATAGTTTTCAGAGTATTCATCTTTCACCTCTTTGGTTAAATTTATTCCTAGGTATTTTTTTCTTTTTTTAAATTTAAATTCAAGTTAGTTAACATATAGTTTATTATTTATTTCAGAGGTGCAATTTAGTGACTCATCAGTTGCTTCTAACACATAGTGCTCATTACATCAAGTGCCCTCCTTAATGCCCATCACTCAATTACTCCATTCCCTCACCCACCTCCCCTCCAGCAACCCTATAGTTATGAGTCTCTTATGTTTTGCAGCCCTCTCTGTTTTTATCTTCTTTTTTCTTCCCTTCCCCTATGTTCATCTGTTTTTTTTCTCAAATTCCACATGAGTGAAATCATCTGCTGCTTCATTATAGTGTGTAGAAATGCAACAGATTTCTGTATATTGATTTTTATTCTGTGACTTTACTGAATTCATTTATCAGTTGTAGTATTTAGGTGGCATCTTTACAGTTTTCTAAATATAGTATTGTGTCATCTGCAAATAGGCAGATTTTAATCCTTACCAATTTGAATGACTTTTATCTCTTTTTTGTTTGTTTATTTTTGTTCTGTTATGTTTTAGAGAGAGTGAGCATGTGCACATAGGGGCAGTTTGGGGGAGGGGTGGAGGGAGAGGGAGAGAATCTTAAGCAGACTCTAAGCCCATCTCAAGATCGTGAGATCGTGACCTGAGCTGAAATCAAGAGTAGATGCTCAACCAACTAAGACACCAGGCACCCCATGGATGCCTTTGATCTCTTTATGTTGTCTAATTGCTGTGGCTAGGACTTCCACTGCTATGTTGAATAAAAGTGGTGAAAGTGGATATCCTTGTCTTATTCCTGACCTTAGGGGGGAAACTCTCAGTTTTTTCCCATTAATATGGTGTTAGGTGTGGGTTTTTCATATATAGCTTTTATGATGTTGGGTATGTTGCCTCTAAATCTACTTTGTTAAGGGCTTTTATCATGAATGGGTGTTGTGCTTTGTCACATGTTTTCCTTACCTATTGAAATGATCATATGGTTTTTATCCCTTCCCTTGATGTGATGTATCATGTTGATTTGTGAATATTGAACCACCTTTGCATCCTGGGAATAAATCCCACTTGATTGTGCTAAATGATATTTCTTAATGTACTGCTAGATTCTGTTTGCTAGTAATTTGTCGAGAATTTTTGCATCTATATTCATTAGGGATATTGGTCTGTAGTTCTCTTTTTTGTTGTGTCTTTATCTAGTTTTGGTATCAAGGTAATGCTGGCCTCATTATGACTTTAGAAGTTTACTTTCTTTTCTAGTTTTTGAAATAGTTTAGGAAGGATAGGTATTAACTGTTCTTTAAATGTTTCGTAGAATTCACCTGTGAAGCCATCTGGTCCTGGACTTTTGTTTTTTGGCAGAGTTTTTTTTTTTTATTATTTTTTATTCAGTTTTATTGCTGGTAATCAGTCTGTTCAAATTTTCTTTCTTTTTTTTTTTATATTATGTTCAGGTAGCCAGCATATAGTACATCATTAGTTTTTGATGATGATGAGGTAACTGGCTGACGGGTATTAAGGAGGGCACGTGTTGTGATGGGTGTTATACACAACTAATGAATTGTTGAACACTACATCAAATTTTCTATTTTTTTTTCCTGCTTCAATTTTGGTAGGTTATATGTTTTTATGAATTTATCCATTTCTTTTAGGTTGCCAATTTGTTGACATATAATTTTTCATAATATTCTCTTACAATTGTTTGTGTTTCTGTGGTGTTGGTTGTTATTTCTCCTCTTTCATTTGCGATATTATTTGAGTCCTTTCTTTCTCCCTCTCTGTTTTGATGAATTTGGCTAGAGCTTTATCAATTCTGTTGATCCTTTCAAAGAAGCATCTCCTGGTTTCATTGATCTGTTCTACTGTTTCTTTACTTTCTGTATCATTTATTTCTGCTCTAATTTTTTTTATTTCCTTCTTTCTGCTGGTTTGGGGTTTTATTCTTTTTCTTTCTTTCTTTTTTCTTTTTTTTTTAGCAATTTTTGGTGTAAGATTAGGCAGTTTATTTGAGATTTTTCTTGCTTCATGAGTTAGGCTTGTATTGTTATAACTTTCCTTCTTAGAACCGCTTTTGCTGCATCCCAAAGATTTGGACCATTGTGTTTTCATTTCCATTTGTTTCCATGTAATCTTTGATTTCTTCTTTGATTTCTTCATTGATCCATTCATTGTTTAGGTATATTTTATTCAACCTCCATGTGTTTTTGCTCTTTCCAGATTTTTTCTTGTGGTTGATTTCTAGTTTCATAGCATTATGGTCAGAAAAGATATATAGTATGACTTCGATCTTTTTGAATTTGTTAAGACTTGTGGACTAATTCACGATCTGTTCTTGAAAATGTTCCATGTGCACTTGAAAAGAATATGCATTCTGCTGTTTTAGGATCGAATGTTCTGATTATATCTCTTCGTCCATCTAGTCCTTGTTAATTTTCTGCTTAGGTGATCGGTCCATTGATGTACTTGGCATGTTAAAGTCCCCTACCATTATTGTATTATTATTGATTAGTTCCTCTATGTTTGTTATTAACTGTTTTATGTTTTTGGGTGCTCCCATATTGGGTGCATAAATATTTACAATTGTTATATCTTCTTGTTGGATTGTACCCTTTATTATTGCAGAGTGTCCTTTTTGTCTCTTGTTACAATCTTTGTTTTAAAGTTTATTTTGTCCAATATAAGTATTGCTACCCTGGCTTTATTTTGATATCCATATTTATCATTATCTTTATAAATATTTCTGCATCTCCTCACTTTCAATCTGCAGGTGACTTTAGGTCTGAAATGAATGTCTTATAGGCATTATAATGTCTTGTATAGATGGGTCTTGTTTTTTTTTATATACTCTGTCACCCAATGTCTTTTGATTGGAATGTTTAGTCCATTTACATTTGAAGTTATTATTGATAGATACGTATTTATTGCTATTTTCTTACTTGTTTTTATGGTTCTTATCTGATCTTTCTTCTCCTGATCTCTTTCATCATTTGTTGGCTTTCTTTAATGATATACTTGGATTCCTCTCTCTTTATTCTTTTCATATCTATTACTGTTTTTTTGGTTTATGGTTACGATTAGGTTTGTATATGACATCTTCTGCATGTAGCAGTCTATATGAAGTTGATGGTGACTTAAGTTTGAACTCATTCTTTACTCCTTTCCCCCTAACATTATATATATGTGCACAAACAAACACATAGTGTGAAATTTTACATCATTTTATTTTGTAATTCCTTTGTGGATTTTTACAGATATTCTTATTTTTACTGCTTTTGTGTTTCTTGTTCTTCATACTCTGACTTATGTTCTTTCCTTTCCACAGAGAGAATCTCCTTTAATATTTCTTGTAGGGCTGGTTTAGTGGTGAACTCTTTTAAGGTTCTGTTGTCTGAGAATCTCTTTTGTCTCCTTATCTTGTGAATGGCAGTCTTGTTGGATAGAGTATTCTTGGCTGCAGATTTTTCCCTTTAAGCACTTAGAATATATCATGCCACATTCTTCTGGCTTGCAAAGTTTCTTCTGAAAAATCTGCTAATAGCCTTATGGTGTTTTCCTTGTATGTAACTGTCTTCTTTTCTCTTGCTGCTTTAAAAATTTTGTCTTTATCATTACTTTTTAAAAAGTTTTATTTGTTTATTTATTTTAGAGAGAGGGAGAGAGTTTGATTGTGAGTGAGAGGAGGGGCAGAGGGAGAGAGAAAATCTCAGGGAGATTCTGCTGAGTGCAGAGCCTGACACAGAGCTCTATCCCACTACCCTGAGATCATGACCTGAGACAAAATCAAGAGTAGGCTGTTTAACTGACTGAGCCACCCAGGTGCCCCTTATCACTACTTGTTGCCATATTAATTATTATGTATCTTGGTGTGGACCTCCTTGGGATGATTTTGTGGGGGTATCTCTGTGCCTCTTGAATATGGATATTTGTTTCCTTTGCCAGGTTAGAAAAGTTTTCAGCTATTATCTCTTCAAATAAATTTTCTGCACCCTTTTCTTTTTCTTCTTATTCTGGCATCACTATAATGTGATTGATATTACATTTGATACAGTCACTGAATTCCCTAAGTCTCTTCTCATTTGGCATAATTCTTTTCTCTCTTATTTGATCGAATTGATTACTTTCCATTACTCTGTCTTCCAGGTCATTAATTCATTCCTCTGATTCCTCTAGCCTGCTATTTGTTCCATCAAGTGTATTTTTAAATTCAATTATTATGTTCTTGATATCAGGTTGGTTCTTTTTCATCTCTGTGGTAAGGGTGTCACTGATGTTTTCTACTCTTCTCTCAAGTCCATTGAGTATCTTTATGAACATTACTTTGAATTCTCCATCAGGCAGATTATTTATCTCCATTTCACTTAGGTCTCTTTCTGTAATTTTGTCCTGTTCTCTCATTTGGGACATATTCCTCTGTCTCATCATTTTGCCTAACTCTCTGTCTCTGTTTCTGTGTATTAGAAAAATCAGTTATGTCTCTTGCTCTCGAAAGTAGTTGGTGGGGCATGCACTTTTAACAAGTTGGTACTGGACCTCTTCCACAGGGTACATGAAGCCATTGCAGAGACTGGGGCAGCTGGGACCACTTTGTGAATTGTCTTCAGGCAGGGGCACAATGCCATATGCTGTGTGCACTGGTGCTTTCCCACATGGGACATGCAGCTGCTGTGGAGAGTGGAGCATTTGGACTGTTCTACATAGCACATGCAGACAGGTGAGGGTTGCAGTTTTAACAAGGTACATGTGTCCTCCATGGGAGGTGGGTAGTCACAGTGTTGACAAGGTTTGTGCAGGTCTTTTGGGGGAGGGTACTTATATTGGTAGGGGTGGCAGATGAAGTGAGCAGGTTATGTAGTGAGTGCTGTCATAGCATTGGTTCTCATAGGTGGCCCTGTGATTATGCTGGAGGTTGGGAAGGGAAATGGTGCCTGCTAGCTCCTTTGTTCCTGAAGAATTCCTTCAGGGAACTCTGATTAGTAACTAATTCTCTCTCCTGTATGCCCTAGGTGTTTTTCACACAGCTGCTTCTTTTTTTTTTTTTCACTAACATCTTCTTTTTTTATTATTTATTTTTTAATTTTTCATAATGTTCAGTTAGCCAACATATAGTTCCTCATAAGTTTTTGTGGTAGTGTTCAATGATTCATTAGTTGTGTATAACACCCAGTGCTGCTTCTATGCTATATTTGCACTGGTTGTTTGTTTGGCTGTCTCTTTAAGGGCAGGGACTCAGCTTCCTATTGCCCTCTGAGGTTAGGGCAAGAGCTGAGCCCAACAACTTTTAAAGTTCCAGGCTTTAAGTCACGCTGGTTGTAAGAACTCAAAATCCTGCCCCTCTCATTTTCAAAGCTAAATGCCATGGGAATTTGTCTTCCCCTTGCAGGATCCCTGGTGTGACAGTCTGTTTCTAACCTCAATTTGCACCTGCAACTCCCTCTTTCTGGTGGGCAGACCCATGGGGTTTGCCCTCCACTGCCTATCTGCCCTTCCTACACTCTTTGATGTAGCCTCCTCTCTACGTTTAGATGTGGAGTTTGTTCTGCCAGTCTTTGAGTCATTTTCTGGATTATTTGCACTGATGTGAGTGTTTTCTAGTTGTATCCATGCAATGAGGTGAGTTTAAGGTCCTCCTACTCTGCTATCTTCCCCTGAAGTCTATTGCTGTTTTTAAGATTTTTTTCTCTACCTTTGGTTTTCAGCAGTCCTGTCACATTATGATAAGATGTAAGTTTTATTTGTTTGTTATGTAATTGCATATTGATTATGTATTAAATTTCATATTCCTTTTAATATTCTAAATCTTGATGTTATACCTCACTTTTGAAAAATTTTTGTATGGTACCATTTTTACTATTGCTTCTGCCTCATTCTACTCTATACTCTTTCCTTTTTCTGTGATTCATATTATGTGTGTGTGCATGTGTGTGTATGTGTATCTATATATGTATATATACATATACATATATATGATGGCTTTCCTAAAATCTTTATTTTGTTCTTTTCTGTGTTTCAACCTTTGTTTTCTTTTTTACTTTATTGCTTATTTGCTGTGTTCAACATGTTATTAAATTATTTCTTGAGGTTTTAATTTTAGTGAATTTATTTTTATTTCTATAATTTCCCTTTGATTAAAAAGCATTCCAAAGGTCAATGTCTCTATTTCACTGGGTATTTTTCTTGAACATATTAAATACATCTGTGTTTAAGACCATAGCTATAACTCTAATGTATTAATTTATCTGTGGACATATTTCTATCATTTTTTTTTCTCCTTGATTTTCTCAGTTGACCTTTTACCTATGCCTTCTGACAATATTAACTAATGCTGGATATTTATATTGAAAAATATAGAGATATTGGAATTACATTCCTCAACAGAGGATTTAATTTTCTTCTGATTGGCAGTTAGATTAGGGGTGGATTGATCTCATCCAATCTGGGATTGATATGGTTTGATTGAATTTTAGGTGTCATGAGCCCTGGCCTCTATTTCTGATTTGTCCTTATTCTTATAGTGTAGACTTTCAGAGATTTCAAAAGAAAAAAAAAACACCTATGTTTCATAGGAATTTTTTGTTTTCAGCATAGTTTACAGAAATTACCTCTAAATCTTTACTCTTAAGTGGACCTTTCTCATTATTCCCTTCTCATTGACTTCTCTCTGTTAAGAACCTAGTGGTATTATTGGATTCACTTGTCTTCTGATAGCCCTCATTCCTGTTTATCCTCCCTCAAACTGATTTTAGTGTATTTATACTTTTTATTTCTCTCCTGACTTCCATGACATTACAATGTACTAGTTCTTTTTCAACCTCTTTTAAATAATAATAACAACAACAAGTAGTTGTGGTGGTAGTAGTAGTAGTAGTAGAAGGAGAAGTAGGAGGTGGATGGATCATGGTAAGTGATGGCAGCTCAGGATTCCAAGTATCTTGGTACATGTTATTCTCAGTCTATTTTAATGTAATAATAAAGCTCAATGAATGAGGGAATATTTTTCCTTGAAAAAATACCTTCAGACATATTGTCAGAAGACATAGGCATAAATGTTTTCTGATCAATAGTGTACTAGAGGAAGAAAGAAAGTTTTGACATCAGACAGACCTATTTTCAAATCCCAACTTGGCAATTGAGACAAGCAGGTCTGGGTTATGGTTAAGCTTTGACTTTTAGTCATATCTTCCTTAAAGTGAGAAAATAGTATAAATCACACATAGTTATGTGATATTTAACATATAATGCATATTACATATTTGTAGACATTTAATACTGGAACTTATCTTCTTGTTTCTGAAATTAATAGGATATTTAGAGAATTTTCACTTTATTTACAGACAAGCTAAACTGGCATTCATCTCCATCAGTATTACACCTCTGAGATTTTGTCATTTTCTATAGTAAAAAGTAGGCTAAGTCAGTTGTCAAAGGCTCTAGAATCTGAATGCAAAAATTAAATACTAATCTAAGCTTAATATGTATCACACTTCTAGTGGCCTAAGATCATAAAGATCTACACTTATAATTTATTCTAAGAGTTTAATAGTTTGGCTCTTTTATTTAAGTTGAAGATTTATTTTGAGTTATTTTCGTGTACAGTATGAGGTAGGGGTCCAACTTATTCTCTTGCATGTGGATACTCAATTGCCCTAGAACAATTTGTTGAAAGAATATCTTCCCCCATTGTATTCTCTTAGTCAAAAGTTAATTGACTGGGGTGCCTGGGTGGCTCAGCCATTAAGCGTCCGCCTTCAGCTCAGGGCGTGATCCCGGCATCCCGGCAAGATTTTCATTTTCTGACCATTGAATTTTTGTAATGTTATAAACCTTGGCAATGTAAAATTGTTATGTAATTAATAAAAAAGTGGGAATAGAGATAGAAATGGTGGAAGGAAATATGTTTTAATTTCTATATCTTTTAAAAGTAAGACAATAAATATTAAGTAAACTTAAAATATAAACTTGGATAATTGTAAAGGAATTCTAAGCACAGTTTTTAGAAAGTAACCCAATGTCATTTGTTTTGGAAACTTTTTATAAGTGAAATCCCTTGTAAATGAAATCCCTTAATTTGACATTTAGTAATTTTCAATTGCTTTTTAGAATATTTAGATAATTAAGTGTAAATCTACAGTGAGAATAGAAATTTAAATCTACACTGAAAAAAAGTTTATCTTACTTAAGACATAGGTTTAAATGATCCCAGAATGAGAATATTACACCAAGTCAAATTTTTCTTTGAAACTGTGCTAAGAAAGTGTATGGTAGTGAAGATTTCTTTTGCTTAGTAAATTAAGTACATCAAATTTAAGTCCTAGTTTTGTAGGATATCATATACAAAAGTATACGACCACTTTGAAAAAGTTTGTCAGTGTCCTATAAAGTTGAACTTGTACTTACAATATGACCCAGGAATTCTACTCCTGGTTATTTACTGAAGATAAATGAAAACATATCTTAAAATAAAGACTTACATTAAATTATTCACAACAAGTTTATTCATAATATCTTCAAACTGCACAGTAATCTTAATGTCCATCAAATAGGGAATGGATAAGCTAAATGTAATCTACCCATAAATAGAATACTACTTAGCAATAAAGATGAATGAACTACTGATGGATGCAAAAACATAAAGGAGTCTCAAAAGTTTAACACCAGATATTGAAAACTGTATTCATATGAAATTCTAGAAGCCTCAAAACTATGGAAAAAGAAGGAAGATCAGTGATTTCAAGGGGTGAATGCTAGAGGGAGGGCATAGACTGTAATGGGTCATAAGGAAACTTTGGGACGATGGAAAAGTTTTGTATCCTCATTATGGTGGTAGTTACATTACTGTATACATTTGTCCAAATTCATGAAATCATAAACAAAAATGTACTGACTTTCATAAAAGTTTTGTTTTATGTAAATTTACCTCCATAAACTGATTATAAAATTGTCTCTTGAGGGTCAGATGTTCAGTTCCTACTCTCTACGAAGTTTTAGATTAAGTTTTGATTTTTGAAATATATTTTGAATTCCACAGTAATCTGTTGGACACAGAGGTGGGAAAAGACATGAAACTTATGCTTAACCATTTCATTTAACTAGAACCATAGAGTTTATGGAAGGATTTGTGGAAGGGGGATTTTCAGTGTTATTTGTTTTCAGGAGCTCAGGTTTTCACAGGCTAGTTCAGAAAGAGGGCAGAAATGATTACCAATTATTCTGTATCCACCAAAATAAGCCTCTTGGTGTTGGAAAAGTAGAAGTGGTTTAATTAATATTCAGTGATTTGCTTAATTTAGTAAAAACATATGGAAAGTGCACTGGCCTGAAAAAGCTCAATATTTATGGGAAAGACATTTTATGATGTATTTATAAGGTTATAGAACATAGTGTCATAACCCTCACAGGTAATTTTAGAATTGTTCTACATTTCTCATGGAGATCTGAGCCAGAGAGTCATATTTAGAGACCCTTACATGGCAAGGCTCTTTTTTTTTTTTACAATTTTTTATTAAATATAATGGGATTGTTTCTAATAATTATAGCTTATTATTGTCTTTGCTTCTATCAGTGTAAAATTAAGAGGAACAAAATAAACACTAGGGAATTTAGAGTGGTAAGACCATCCAGATAACCCCTCTAATTTTAAGCTTGTGGTCCTAAAATACATAACATATTACTAGAAAGTCCAGGTCTAGATTTTTCTTCCTGACTCTCAGTGCAGTTACCAATGGTTTTGTCATACAGTGAGTCTCTGGAGAGGGTTTGCCCTTGAGGTTACAGGGAAGTAATGTGAAAAAAAGAACTTCTCACTTACTGAGGAATGTATCTAATGATCAGGTATGTATACAGCAGACAAGTGTGTCTAATCGGGAAGATGGGAAAGAACAGCTGTATGGTGAATAAAGGCTCATTGGCTACTAAAAAGATAAATGGGGAACAGTTGGTTTTCCACAAGAGCCATACCTCCCATAATGCCCTTGTCCCTGCTTTCTGTGGCATGACTATTCTCCCAGGCTAAAGGGGAAGACACATTTATAGATCATGGAGACAGCTGCTGTTGTTCTTAAAGAGGATAATTTGTCCCAGCCTCAGAAATTGCTCTCATTGGTCACCAAGGGAGTGAGCCCAGATGCTTTCTGTTATGAAATTCAATGTGAAACCAATTAAGGGTGTACCGATGCATCATGATATCTGAGATAAAGAAATTGCAAATTAGGCCCTTTCCTCTTTGTAAATTCAAATTCTGACATTTTATGCTGTCATGATTTATGCTGACTCCTAGGCAGTAGAAATGTTGCTTGACTGCCTAGTCCTTCCAAAGATAGGTGTATAATGTCCCAACAAGCAGCAGAGTTCATGAAAATAATGTTGATTGAATTTATCTTTTTATGGCTAGTATTATTGTAGATAGGTCAGATCTAAATGGATGGGTTAAAACAAGTTTGGAGGATTGCTTGGTCCCACTCAAAAGAATAAAGTTGTTGGAGCTAGGCCATCCTGGGCCTAATCCTGGTCATTGTTTCTACGTGGGTAAACTTGGAAATACAGCAAGTGATCTCAGTAAATTATTTAATATCTATCTGTAGTCTTAGTCTTGTTTTATGAAAAAAAGGAATGAAAATACTCAGTTAAAATGCTTTACTTTTTGCATTAACTTTTTTCACTTTAGTTCCTCTGAGCTTACCGTAAAAACTTCCTGCTGAGTAATTAATAACAAAGAGGTAGACATCAGAGGACCTAGTTGGTTCATAGAATTAAATATTCAACACATAAAATTCACATATTCACATATTGAAAGTAAAGCACTATGCATATACATACACATACACATGCATACACACACTATTATATATACTATACATATATGTGTACATAAACATATATTTATATGTTCACTCACACACATATATATTGTTTGTTTGTTTTTGGCCTAATTTAATTAAAGTTGGATTTGTGTCATTTGCAACCAAGGATATGGACTAATACAGAAAGATTAAAACCAGGGCAAGGAAAGGAAACTGAAGAAAAAGTGAGAAGATAGATACTACTTGGATTTAATTTACAAAAGGGGCTTAGAGATGCCTGGGTGGCTCAGTCAGTTAAATGTCTGCCTTCAGCTCAGGTCATGATCCCAGGTTCTTGGGGTTGAGCCTGGCATCAGGCTCCTTGCTCAGCAGGAAGCTAGCTTCTCCCTCTGCCTTCTGCTCCCCTGCTTGTGCTCTCTCTCTCTGTCTCTCTCTGACAAATAAATGGATAAAATCTTTAAAAAATACATACATAAACAAGCTGTGTTTATAAATTAAAAGACAGTTCTGCTTACTCACATATATTTGTCTAAGACCTTCATAGTAGCTTGTAGATACCATCAAGTATATTCATAGTTCATTAAAACTACCTTTTAAAATCATGGATACTATGGATTATTACATTTTTG
Source organism: Ailuropoda melanoleuca (assembly GCF_002007445.2). NCBI lineage: Eukaryota > Metazoa > Chordata > Mammalia > Carnivora > Ursidae > Ailuropoda > Ailuropoda melanoleuca. Next base: position 47,347,120 of record NC_048225.1, read on the forward strand.
CATACCACAGAGAACTAATTGATAGTGTACAGTTTGATGAGTTTTAGTAAATTTATACATCTGTACAACCATCTCCACAATCCAGTTTTGGAACACTTCTATCCTTAGAAAATTTTCCTCATTTCTGTTTGTAGCCAATTCCCCCCTCCCAGCAAAATACTTACATACTTTCTGTCCTGTAGATTTTGTTTTTCTACAAATTTTTGTTTGAAAGGAATCATATAGTATGTGTGTCCAGTTTCTTTCACTGTGCATAATGATTTTATATTCATTTAAATCATTTCATGAATCTGTAATTTGTTTCTTTTTTAAAAAAGATTTTATTTATTTATTTGGGAGAAAGAGCGAGCGAGGGGAGAAGCAGAGGGAGAGGGACAAACAGACTCTGTACTGAGTGCGGAGCCCACTGTGAGACTCTACCCCATGACCCCCAATTTATGAGCTGAGCCAAAATCAAGAGTTGGATGCTTAACCAACAGAGCCACCCAGGCACCCCTGTAGTTTGTTTCTTTATATTGCTGAGTAGTATTCCATTATGTAGCTACATGTCATATTTATCCATTTATCAATTGTTTTATATTTGTATTATTTTTAGGTTTTGGCTGCTAAGTATATTCACACACATTTGTGCACATTCTTTGTGTAAACGTATGTTTTCATTTAATTTGGGTAAATTCTAGAAGTGGAATTAGTAGGCAACATGGCAAATGTGTGTTTATTTAAGAAAATGACAAATTAATTCCAAAGAAGTTTCATTTTACGTTCCCATGAGCCATATATGTAGTATATGAGAGTTCTAGTTTCTCATAACTCTCTAGTTCTTGGTATTGCCATTTTTATTATAGACATTCTAGTGAGTATATAATAGAAATCTCATTATTTTTCACCTTTAAATGGCTTCTAATTCTTTTTTTTTTTTTTGCATTTTCTGACTGTACCTTGGCTAATTGAATTTAGATAAAAAATAAATGGCTTCTAATTCTGAAATAATTTTAGGCTCACATAGAAGTTGCAAAAACAGTACAGAGATTCCCTGTACCCTATCCCCAGCTTCCTCAAATATAACACCATACAGAACCATAGCACAATTATCAAAGCCAGGACATTTACATTGGTACAATAATTTTAACTAATTTGCACATATTATTGAATTTCACTAGATTTATATGCACTTTGGGGGGGGATGCAGTTCTGTAAAAGTTTATACAATTAGAGATTAGTGTAACCATCACCACAGTCAGAATACAGAATATCCCATCATCCCAAGGAAATTCCGTGGTGCTACTCCATTATATTCTCATACAACCCTAACCCTAGAAACCATTGATCCATCACTATAATTTTGCCATTTTAAGAATGTTAGATAAATGCATTTGTATAGTATGTAAACTTTTGAATTGGCCTTTTTCACTCAACATAATGCTCTTGACACCCATNAGAATATCCCATCATCCCAAGGAAATTCCGTGGTGCTACTCCATTATATTCTCATACAACCCTAACCCTAGAAACCATTGATCCATCACTATAATTTTGCCATTTTAAGAATGTTAGGTAAATGCATTTGTATAGTATGTAAACTTTTGAATTGGCCTTTTTCACTCAACATAATGCTCTTGACACCCATCCAGGTTGTTGTATATATCAGTGATTCAATGTTTTTCTTTTATTGCTGAGTCCATTGTATGGATAAATCACAGCTTGCTTAACTACAAAAACATTGCATAACATATGAGTTGGTTTCAATTTTTGACTATTATAAATAAAGCTGGCATGAATATTTGTATACAGAATTTCATGTGAATATAAAAGTTTGTTTCTTTTTTGTAGGGCATGGTTCAACAAACTATGACCTGCAGGATAAATCCGTGCCTCAGCCTTTTTTTTTTTTTTTTCTGTAAAACCCATACTCAATTGAGTATCTATAATAAAAAAGAATGGCAATGCCAAGTATTGGAGAGGGTTAGGAGAGACAAAAACCCTCATACAGTAATAGGAATGTAAAAGGGGACTACTTGGGAATCCATCTGACATTTTCTTGAAGAAATATATATTTACCATGTGATTTACCAATTCTACTTATAGATATTTACCCACTTTAAATGAAAACATATGTCCACATGAATGTAAAAATGATTTTTACATTTTTAAAGGGTTGGAAAATGATGAATATGTGATAGAGATGGTATTTGGCTCACAAATCTGAAAATATTTAGTATCTGGTGCTTTACAGAAAAATTTGCCAGCTTCTGCTCTGGAATAAACACCCAAGAGTGGGTTGCTGGATTATGTGGCAAGAGCATATATGACTTTCTAATAAACAACTAAACTGTTTTCGAGAGTGGCTGTTAAATTTTGCATTTTCAACAACGTTTCAGGGATCCAGTTGCTCCATATCCTCATCAACGCTTAGAATTGTTATTACAGAAATTCTAATAGGGATATAGTAGTGTGTCATTGAGCATGCAATCTGCATTTCTCTGGTGCCCAATGGTGTCCATCATATTTTCATGTATTTCTTTGCTATCCATATGTCTTTTTTGGTGAAATGTCTGTTCAAGTATTTTGCCCATTTTCTTTTGAATCATATATTTTCTTACTGTTGCAATTACATATTTCTTTATGTAATCTGGATATAATTTCTTTGTTGATTATATAATTTGCAGTATTTTCTCCCAGTCTTTGGCTTGTTCTTTCTTTCTGTTAAACTATTTTTTGTGCAGTATTTATTTTAATTTTGATGAAGTTCTATTTGTTGATATTTTCTTTTATGTATTTTGCTTTTGGTGTCGTGTCTAATAACTTTTCATCTAACTCTAGCTAGTGGAGATATTTTTAATATTTTTTCCTAAAAGATTAATAGTTTTACATTTTACACTTAGATCTAAGATCTAATTTGAGTTGATTTTTACGTAAAGTATGAAGCTTTCATTGAAGATAAACTAAGTTTTAAAATTGGGTGATGTAATTTCTCTAATTCTTTTTGTCAAAAATGTTTTAGGTATTTGAATCCCTTTGCCATTCATATTTTAGGAAGCGTTTATTACTTTCAACAAAAATGTCACTGGAACTTTGATAGGCATTACAATGGATCTACATATCTATTTGGAGACAAGTACATATTAAGAGGATGGAATGTGCCAATCTCCACATATAGTATTTTGCTCCATTTTTAATGCCAATTTAAATTTTTCAAAGCAGTGCTTCTTAATTTTTTAAATGTGTAGGCCTTTTACTTTTGTTATATTTATCTTAATATTTTGTTATACTTTAAAGATAATCTACTTTTTGGATTTTTTGGTGATAGGATGTTGAATAAAATTAACATTATTGAATATTGATTGTGTTAACTTGTGACCTTGCTAAAATTGCTTATTAGTTTTAGTAGTGGTTTTCTCGATTCCTTAGGATATTTTTGCACATGAGATTATTTCATCAGTGGATAAAGGCATTTTACTTGTTTCCAATCTGGGTGCTATTTAATTAGCATTTGCACTGGCTAGAATCTCTAGGAAAATCTTGGACTAGAGATGATGAAAACAGACATCCCTGCTGTGTTTCAGATCTTAGGGAGAAAACATTTAGTCAATCACTATTAGGTATTAAAGTAACTGTAGCTTTTTTATAAACACTCTTATCAGGAAGAGGATGTTTCCTCTCTTCCTAGTTTGTTGAGAGTTTTCAACATGAATAGATGCTGACTTCTATAACATATTTTCCTGAATCTACTGAGATGAACATATGCTTTTTGTCTTTTATAAATTTAATGTACAGTATTTGTGTTGCTGATATTTTATCAACCTTGCATTTCTGGGGTAAACCCTACTTGGTCATGATATAGAATTCTTTTTATTTATTTATTTATTTATTTATTTATTTATTTATTTAGTAGTTGTCCTAGGTATTAAAATATGCATATTATATCTTATTACATTCTACTTCAAGTTAATATTCTGATAAAATATAGCTACTTTGTTGTTATAAGCTCCTTTTTTCTCCTTTCTACTCTTTTACCATATACTTCATTTATATGCTACAAAGCCAAGTAGAATTTTATAAATATATATTTTTAAGGAAATTAAGAAAAAATGAGAGTAGTGTAGTATATAAACACCTTATATATTTATCTACGCATACAACATGTCTAGTCTTCTCCATTCCCTCCTATTGATCCTGCTTACTATGTTATAATTTTCTTTTAACTTAAAGGTTTTCCTTTAATGTTATACGACAGTTTCGCTAAGTAAAAAATTGCCCAGTTTTCACTCATCTAAGAATACTTTTATTTCCCCTGCCTTTGGAATGATATTATTGATGATGGGTATAGAACTCCTAGCTAACAGGGAATTTGTCCCCCAGCATTTTGTATGCCATTCCAGTATCTCTGGCTTTCATTACTTTAATGAGAATTGTGCTATTAATTATATTGTTGTTCATGTTTTATATGATGAAGCATTTTTTTTTTTTTGCTGTTTTCAAGAATTTTCTCTTCAATTTGGTTTTAACTTTTGGATTCTTAAATGTAAATCTCTATCTTTGTCTTAAATTGGGACTTGTTAAGCTTTGTGGACATATAGATCAATGTTTTTAAACAAATTTGGGAATGTTTTGGCCATATTTTTTCAAATATTTATCTTGAACCTTTCTCTTCTTCCATTTTTTTTTAAAGATTTTTATTTATTTGACAGAGATAGAGACAGACAGTGAGAGAGGGAACACAAGCGGGGGGAGTGGGAGAGGAAGAAGCAGGCTCATAGCGGAGGAGCCTGATGTGGGGCTTGATCCCAGAATGCCAGGATCACGCCCTGAGCTGAAGGCAGACCCTTAACGACTGAGCCAAACAGGCGCCCCTCTCTTCTTCCATTTCTACTGGTACTTGATTACACATATATTATTATACTTGATATTGTCCCACACATCCCTGTTGCTATGTTCATTTTTATTTAATATCTCTTTATCCCTATACTTTGGACTAAGTAAATTCTATTTGACTGTCTTCAAGTTGACTGATACTTCCTCCTGCTTTTGAAAATCTGTTAAGCTCATTCAGTAGGTTTGTCATATTGGCTTTTATAACCTTTTAACTTAAATTTTTATTTGATATTTTTTTGTAACATATTTCTCCATTGACATTATTTTTTTTAGTGAATCATTATCATATTTTCCTTTAGTTATTTGAACTTTTTAGAATAGCTATTTTGAAGTAATGATCTGCGGAGTGCAACCTCTGGATCAATTCACAGATTTTATTGGCCACATTTTTCCCTGAGTATAGATCACATTTTCCTATTTTTTTGTTTTTGTTTTTGTTTTGCCTTGTGTATGTTTTATTATTTTGTGTTGAATGTCAGACAAGAATAGAATGTTTTGTAGTGATTTTAGATTCAGTTTCATTTTTCTAAATTGTGTGTTTTTGTTGTTTTTCAATCTTGGCTGGACTTAAACTACAGAATCTACTATGGCTACTGATGTCTATGCCCACAATTCTTATTTATTTTTTTATCNCTTATTTTTTATCTTGACTTTCTAAGAATCACCCTTGTGTCTATATAACTTGTCAGTAAGGCAGTGACATGAGCAGNATTTTTTTATCTTGACTTTCTAAGAATCACCCTTGTGTCTATATAACTTGTCAGTAAGGCAGTGACATGAGCAGAAGTTGTGCTTTTAAATAACTAAAGATTTTAAGGCTTCTGCCCTCTGCTGAATGAGCTGTGTTGTCATGAAGCATATACAAAGTTGCATTCAGGTCTCAAGTTTCCCTTAGCTTTTACTTCCCAGTGGGCTCTTTTGAGGCACCCCGACAGCATAGCTCTTTTGAGGCACCCCAACAGCATAGCTCATATTTTCAGTCAGTTATCATTCATGGAGAGTTATCTCAGCCCTTTTTTGAATCACTCTGTTAAATTTATGGCTTTCCCATTGCTTGCCCCAGCAAGCCTGAAACCTCAGACTGGCAAAGTTTGGGGGTTTCCCATTTGTTTTGTACTGAATTAATTAGTTTTAGTTGGAAAAACAATGGGTTCTGCACCTTCTCCCTGCCCCAAATCAAGTCTGATCCCACTAGTAGCAAAGTTGCTGGGTTTTGTGTTCAGACTGAGGTGGTAAGAATACAGCTCTTACCAACTAAGTTTGGTGGGGGATGGGAAAGTTAGAGAACTGGGAGGAGTGTGGATAGGAGTAGCCCCAAGAAATGAGCTCATAGACTTTCACATACCTGAAGCTGTAGTTTTTCAAGAATAAATGTTTCTCAATTTTTGTTCTGCTTTAGTGTATTTCTGGTGACTTGGTTAATGGTATCATTGTCAAAATACCCATTCAAGCTCAAGACTTCAGATCAATTTTGACTTTTCCACTATCTCATCTTTTTATACCTAATTTGTTACCAAATCCTGTTGATTTCTCGGACATTATTTTCCTTATATCTATAAACCTCTTTATATCCTCACTATTGGTACCTTAATTTAGATTACCATCTCTCCCCTAGATTACTACAATGGTTTTTTAATTGGTCTTCAAACTTCTCCATATCTAACCATTATTTTATTCACTGGGAGATTGAAGACCAAATTCCTAAGCATAACCTCTGTCATTCTCCATGTTTGATTCACAACCTGACTCTGCACTTTTGTCCCACATTTTATGCCATGTCAACAGTTTCAAAAATCACCCTGAAATATTTATTGCAGATATTTTCCCTTCACCTTAAATGATCTGTTCTTTCTTCTTCCTATAATCTTAACAGCAGGGAAATTGGAAAGAATNCTCCATGTTTGATTCACAACCTGACTCTGCATGCACTTTTGTCCCACATTTTATGCCATATCAACAGTTTCAAAAATCACCCTGAAATATTTATTGCAGATATTTTTCCCTTCACCTTAAATGATCTGTTCTTTCTTCTTCCTATAATCTTAACAGCAGGGAAATTGGAAAGAATCACTGCTTCCTTTGAGTGTTCAACAAAACTTGTATCTTCCTTTCTTAAGAAAATTTTGTCTTAATTGTTTATTTGGTACACTGGAAGTCAGCATTCTGCTTGAAGACGGATATCTCATTCTAGCTGTCTTTATACAATTTAAGGTTCTTAGGCACTTAGGAGGCATATGCCTTTGTGAGAACATAGATGATATTTTAGAGAAATAAGGAAAATTATATTAAGTCTTGAATACTGAAGGAAAAAAAGAGTGTTTTTATATATTTCTTAAATAACTATCATCTGTCTGTCCATAGGGGAACAATTCAACAGAGTACATATCTCCTTGAGTTGTTTAATAATTTATTAAACTATCTAGTCATACTGTTTAATTTTACTTCCAAAAAAAATGTGTACTCATAAAGGGTTATTTTAATTCTCTGTCCCAGACTATGTTGGTTTGCAGGAATTGTGAAAATGTATACCTAAGAAAAATGTATTTTAATTAAAAAAATCATTTCAAAATTGCCTTATAGAACTACCAGGGTGATTAATAAAGGGTCATATTTTTATATTTTTAAGGAAATGCTTGTATAAGAAATATTTTATTTCATCTAAGGACCAAGGTGCTTTATTAAATTAACCTATTGATATTCTGAGTCTCCAACTGTACATTGTAATGCAAGATTTATTAAGATTATATATTCTACCCTTTCTTCATATGAAACTGGAATTTATAAATTTCTTTAAATAATTTTGAAAATAAGTTTCAGAGGCTGGCCCAACTTCATTAAGAATATCATTATAAACATGTATTCAGTGAATGGCACTCTTTTGAGAAGATAACATTGAATTGAACTTGCTAATTCAAGAAAAAGCTTGCTTTCCTTTAAGATGTTGTGATTGATAAATATAAAATGAGATCATGAATCTTCTTAAATAAGTGACATTTCTTAGATATCTCTGAAGCATGTAGAATTTCTATTTATTTCCTCTTTATCATTAATTTTCAGAAGTTCTTGATCAAAAATACCCATTTACTGAATTGTAACAACTGCCATGAGTAGTGGAAAATTTTTTTATTCAGAAGGCTTAAGAAAATCAAAACCTGCAATCATGACATTTACAATTTGTTATGTTCTTAGATAGCTATAAAAGTTGTCATTTATTAAAAAAAAAAAAAGTACTCTGAAATATGTCTGGATACAAGGACCAAACATTATGCACCTCAGGCCACACTGTAGTACTGTGAAATTCATTTGGTCATAGGAGCCTATTGAACATAGTCAGCCCGCCTAATGAGGTCTTCTGTGCACTATTATTGCTAATGATAGAAAATGATAGCATTTTAGCTCTTCTGAGCTCAAAGTTTGGAGGGTAAGAACAGAGTTATGCATTCTTTAACTTTCTCATTTCTTTAATTTTCACTCCTTGGTATAAGTATTCTCACCCTATCCAAGTGCAGCAGTGCTTACTATTACTCTTTCCAAGGTTAATACCTTCTCACTCAAATCTTGGCTATAACTGGTGCCTACTGAAGTAGGGCAATGTACTAGGGGCTGTATTTTTTATTTCTGCCATTTCCTTTTGATTCTTTTGCAGATTTCCATCTCTCCATTTATATTATCCTCTGTTTTCCATGCCATTTATTTTTCCATTGGAGTCCTTAATTTATTAAATCATATTTGTTTTAAGTTTTCTCTTATAATTTTAACATCTGTCTCATATCTAAGTCTGCTTCTGCTGTGTGTTTTGTCTCTTTACACTGTACTTTTTCTATGCTTCTCACACACCTTGTATTTTTGTTATTGGTGGTGTTGGCAGACAGACATGTTACATTGGTTAATAGGAATTGAAGTAAATAGGCTTCAGTGTGAGGATTTTTAAAGTATTCTAATTAACTCCTAGGATTTTAATTGACCTGTGTCTTGGGGTCTTGGACTTCACTATTGCTTTCTATCCCTCCTGCAGTGGTACAGTTTTTTTTCCTTTCTCTGTAACTCCTTCCCTTTCTCTAGCATTTTCAATCTTTGAAACCCTTTCCTCTATTGTTTCTTTTGTTTTTCTTTTATGTTAGAAAAGAAGATTGTAAAAAAAAAAAAAAAAAAAAATTTTCAGAGGGGGNTCAGAGGTGGTGTGAGGAGAAACTCCCTTTCCCCAGCTAAGATAAGGATTAGGAATCACATTTTCACAAAGTCCTTTTTCTTGGAGAGTATGACCTTGTTATAGAGAATGTTTTGCATGTGTTTCAAAATGGGTATTTTTCTCCTTGAGAGTTATGGCTGTTAGCTGCTTCTTCTCCAGGTAAGCAGATTTCAGGTGCTATGTGTCTCAATATGCCTTTTTTTCCTCACAATTTTGGTGTGGTAGTTTGCCCTGAGAATTTAATTCTTGTAATGACACTTTACAATTTGTGAGCATTTTTATTATTGTGAGAATATCATTTGCTCTTAACAATAACTTAGTGAGATAAACAGGAGATAGATTAGCATATGCTAATTATGAGTAAGTTTCCTGTCTCACATGAGCTTAGAAAGGATATGTGAGGTCATACAAGGTCATACACACATTTCTCTGTTCAGGACTCCAGCTGCCAACTCCGATGATGCTAAATGACCCTGAGCAAACTAGATAAGAGATTTTTGTCTACCTCCCCGTAGACATTCTATTTGACTGATATCAGGAGACCTCAACCCTTCTGATGAGGCTGTCTTTATAAGAAAAGCATTGTGATACAACACTAGGGACAAGGAGATAGAAATAGTTTGATACATGGCTTTTAAGGACAAACTTTGGTTTGTTTGAACCAAACGAATTAGATTCAAATTAATGATTTTATATCTAGCAGTTAACAATCCCATATGGCCTGCTTTTTCTAGCCTATCCTTTTCTATTTGGATAAAATATTTCTTTATGTAAAGGAAACATTGAGCTTTATTCTTTCTCTCCTGTTATTATTCTTACTTTTCTAACTTAAAAAGTATGTTTCCATGAGTTACGTGGGAGTTAGATGGTACCAGAACCTTGATAAGATTACAGACCTCTACTATTTAAGAATAATAGTTAAGACTCCTGATAGATCCTGGAAGCAGTGCTGGCTGGATGCTGTTGAGTATACTGCAGGAATTTAATCTCTTGCTCTAACACTAAGAAAACTGCTATTTCACTTCCAAGATAGAGAATAATGAGATATTTGAGTCAGTAAGGGTCTGAGAGATTATCCTATCTAACATCTTTATTTCACAGATAAGGAAACTGAGACTTGGAAAGGCTAAGTGTCTGTCGTAAAGTTTACAAGAACTAGAAGTTCAACTAGATCTCCGGAATAAATTACTGAATATTTACAATGTATTAGGTGTTGTACTAGGCAGTAAGGTTCATAGAATTGAATATGGAACTGAATTCTGTTGCTTGAAGCTCAAGTTCTGGGCGAGGAAAAAATACAAAGATATGTTTACAATGCACTGTATCATGTGCTCTAAAATATTGGAGTCAAAAATACAAATTTGAACTCAATTCTAATTCTTACTAGCTTTGCCACTGTATGATCGTGGCAAGTCACTTACCTCTAATACTCATTTCTTCATCTGTTAAATGAGGGTAATATTACTTATATTAGAGTTATTATGTACTCCGTGTAGTAATTCAGTTAAAAATTCTTTAAAAACTGTAAAATTTAGTAAAATGTAAAGGATTTTTTTCTATTGTACTTATTATTAAAATGCACACACACACTCAATCATAACTATACTGCCTTATCTGTACCCTATCTAACAGTAAGAGCAGGTATATGTAGAAAGTGATGCAATCCAATTTTCATATTTTTCTTTACCACATTTGGATGGCTGTATTCCAAGGTTAATTAATAAAATGCACTCAGTATTAGAAGGGATCTTTTGCAAAAGTTCTTTCCTCTTAAATAAATTAATAGAGAAATAGCTAATTTTCCTTTATTGAAAATCTGCCTTTTATTTGCTCAGCTTAATTAAATCTCAACATATTTGTGTGTGCTTTCTAAAGAATGATTATTAACAATTAGTAGTTTTTTAAAAAAATAAAAATTCTTATAGAAATAAGGGAATGTGTCAAGTCATGTGGCAGTCTGATGAATCTCCATTTAATCTCTCCAGGGCAGGATTCAGATGTAGCCATGGAGACAAGAAAGTTTTGGCTGTAACTTGACTTCAGAAAATGACAAAACCTGGCAAAAATAGGAGCCTATGCAAGTCAAGGTGTGAGAAGAAAAAGGAACTATAGGACAAATGTAAGGAATGGTTAAGGAAACAGAGTATGTCATGATTTGTAATGCAGTGGCTTTTATTGTGTGCCCATTATACAGACATATTATACAATAATAGACTCAATTGTTCTCTAATATGATTTGCAGATATGCTGCAGAACTAGAGGAAGAACTTTCATTAAGGGGGCAAGGGCAAAGATCTATTTTGTCTAAGGATTTCCATAGACTATCTCATCTTATATTAGAACCTGGGAATCATCATCCCAGTTTACATATGAGAAAACTAAGCCTCAAAGATGTTCATAGTTCGTCTCCAGTCACAGAACTTATTTGCTAACTCTGGGATTCAGATTTAAATTTGTCTAAATCTAGGATCTTCTACTACCCACATTTATTTTCTTATGCTAGACAAGATGATAAACCTAATTGTAAGAATAGATGATTCACTTAATTAGTGTTTTAAGTGAACACACGGTGTTTATGATTAAAATCAGTATTTCCAAGGATGACTGTGTTTCTTCCAGTAAATGGCTTGGTCACTTCTTGGCAAGTGTTATTATTCTTCAGCAAATACAATTCAATGCAACCAACATTTTTATGAAAAGTAAGGTCTAACCGATATAGACAAGATCATCTTTCAGAAACAGATGAGGCATTTTAAGGACTTTAAGATACGATTTTTAGAAAATAAAATAAATGTTGTGTTTTTTTCTCTTGACTTATAGAAAAAATAAGGAATTCTACTAGCTTTCATCATATATACTACTTGACTNTATGAAAATAAAATAAATGTGTTTTTTTCTCTTGACTTATAGAAAAAATAAGGAATTCTACTAGCTTTCATCATATATACTACTTGACTTCATACAGAGACCGAATTGTGGCATCATCAGAAATACCTTAACTTAAGCATTAAATACCTTATCTTAAGCCAACCTTGGGATTCTCACTCATTCATTGGAAAACCTTGATACGTCACAAGAAAACCACTGAACTCAGAATCAGAATCCCAGGTGATATCACTATTTGTGCTACTTCTAGTAATTATTCTTGCAAGAAAATTGTGTTTTTCTCCTGTTTCTGAATCTCATTGCCTCATCTACAAACTGAGGAACTAGAATGCCATTATTTCTGAAATGTTTCTTGGCTTTGATATTTTAAGATGGGAGAATAACTTCAGTGAAAGATAGTGATTTGGGTACATTCACGCAAAAACTAAGCTTTTCCTATGGCATGCTTATGCATACTAAAAAATAAGACATACATGATATAAATTAAAAACAAAACAAAACAACAAGAAAAACAAAATCTTCCAACAGATCAGATTTAGAGTTCAGTGTAGACTGGGGGACATTATAATGTAGAATTAGGCCGAAGGTTACAAGTATATAATTATTGTTATATCTATATTATTTGCTAATTACAGCTAGGCTTCACAATCTGTTAAATTTTTAGATGGACTTGATAGGTAGTATGTGTATGGTGTGTGTGCATGTTGATTTACATCATTATTATGGCTGCACTACTAATTAATAACAAGGAGGATAAGCTAGGTCAAATTCAGTTCTTTCAAATTTAACAGTAATAGTATATAGTCTCAATTTAATTTAGTCCTCACCTTAATTTGGTTTATTTATTTTTACTGCTTTTTGGGCAGGTTCTGCAGTCAGACCAGATGTCTGCCCCCAGCCACTGCTGTGGCTGCAGTCTGACCTGTATGTGTGGTTATCTTTCCCTCTCCCTAGAGCAGGAGTCATGTTGGAGTGGTGCTGGACCCTGTCTAGGCTGCTTGCAAACTGCTAGGCTGGTGGCACTGCTTTGGGTGGGGTGTGACAAAGAGCATATTAGAGGGGGGAGATCTGCCAAAGCATGGTGGGGAGGGCAAAATGCATGGTATAGGCAAGTTAGTGTTTGCTCCATGCTCATTCCTACAGGTGACCCTCTGCTTATTTTGGGGAGTGGGGAGGAAATGGTGCCCACCAGCTCCTTTGTTTCTGGAAGTCTCCCAAGTATTCCTGCCCTTCCAGCACATGCTTTGAGATTAGTGAAATATATATCCCTCTTTTATGCCCTAGACATTTTTCAAATTGATGCTCCTATGCTGTATCTCTCTGGGCTGTTTTTGTGCTCTGTAAGGGTAGGGCCTCAGTTTCTTCTCACCCTCCTGGCTTCCCCAGAGCTGAGCTTGCTCATTTTTAAACTTAAATCTTGGGGGTGCCTGGGTGGCTCAGTCGTTAAGCATCTGCCTTCGGCTTAGGGCATGATCCCGGAGTTCTGGGATCGAGCCCCACATCAGGCTCCTCTGCTGGGAGCCTGCTTCTTCCTCTCCCACTCCCCCTGCTTGTGTTCCCTCTTTCGCTGGCTCTCTCTCTCTGTCAAATAAATAAATAAAATCTTAAAAAAAATAAAAAATAAACTTAAATCTTTTAAGTCCTGTTAGTTGTAAGAACTCACAAAAAAGCCCCTCTGGTTTTCTTTCTTTTTTTTTTTTTTAAAAAAATATGTTTTTATTTGTCAGAGACAGAGAGAGAGAGACCACAAGCAGGGGGAGCAACAGGCAGAGCAGGCGGAGGGAGAAGCAGACTCCCTGCTGAGCAAGGGGCCTGATATGGAACTTGAACCCAGGACCCTGGGATCATGACCTGAGCCAAAGGGAGATACTTGACCAATTGAGCCACCCAGGTGTCCCCCCTCTGGTTTTCAAAGTCAAATGTTATGGGGATATATCTTCCCCATGTGGGATCCCAGTGTTTAGATCTGTTTCTTTCCCCTCCTCATGCTTGTGGCATCCCTCCCTCCCATGGACAGTCCTGTGGGTCCATTTAGTTCCCAACGGTGCCTCTGCCCTTCCTCCCTCTTTGATGTGGCCTCTTTTTTACATTTAGTTGTGGAGTTTGTTCTGCCAGTCTTTGGGTCACTTTCTAGGTTATTTACACAGATGTGAGTGATATCTAGTTGTATCCATGGGATGAGGTGAGCTTAGGGTCCTCCTACTCTGCCATCTTCCCCAGAAGTCAAGCATTATTTTTATTAATGAGAAACGAAAACCTGAATTTGCAATGGCTGGAGAACTTAAAGTAAATGATTGCATAGCCAATTATGGAACCATGAAAAATATATAAAACTGTATTTAATGACTCTTATCTTACTTAAGAATGAATATGCATATAATTAAAAAGATGATACAATATCACTAATAATCTCATAATCTTAATTTTCTTCTTATTTTCTATAGTTACTAATTTTCTGTAACGGATATATATATAATTTTTAATATAGGGAATTTTTAAAAAATTATGAAACATGTATCTGGTTTGCAAGTGGTCAGTGACTATAAAGAATATTTTAAGAGGTTGCATATTAATGTAACTCTTTACTTTTAATGTTAGTTAATGCTAATTCAAATATCACCTCAGGAAAAAGAAAATAATATTTAACATCCAAATGAAAGAAATTACATGAAGCATCTGTCTTTAACTCAATTTCTTTATATTTAAAACACCTGTTGTACCTCTTACCAGGGATATTGCAGCAAGATGTCTTCCTATGTAGAATGCTTTGAATGATTTGGGAGGAAGTGCCTCACAGATAGCCAAAAATGAAGTCCACGCAGAAGTCTCTGCTGCTCAGGAGGTCAGAGACAATGCAGTTCCTCAGAAGCTCAGCACAGTCCACATACTTGTTGACTAATTGTCTATGAGTTGTAGAGGTTGTGTCTGCTGATATTTCTATGTCATTAAATGCTTCTACTTGACTCAAGTACACTTCTGCTGCCCCAAAGCTAAGATGAATGCTCTCTCTGTGCGGGGGGGGGGGGGGCCCATGAAAATATGAGTAAAGGATTTTGTAGAATAAAGCAAATATTTTCTAAGCAGTTAATTTTGGTGCTTAGAATGAGGGGTTCACTGTTGTCTAAAATTATAATAATGTATGCATTCAGTAAATAGGTAAAATAACAGCTAGAGTGCCCTTATTTTCTTGAGACTACAAAACAAAAAGCCCATGAGAAAATATAAAAATATCTAAAATTTGCCATTGAAATTCCAGGAGAAGAAGAGAAAAATATAGTGAAGAAAAAGTACTGGAGGAAACAGTGACTAAAACTATGTCACATTTGTTGAAGGACATGAATTTACAGATTCAAAAATGTCATCAAAACCAAAACAGATTAACTGAGGGAAAATCATGCCAAGGCAAACTATAACCACACTGCTGAAAACCTCAGAAACAGAAGTCTTGAAAGCAATCAGAGAAAATGACCCATTATATACAGGGAAACAAATTGAATTACTGCAGATTTCTAAGAATTCATAAAAGACAAGACATTGAATGTTAAAGTGCCCAAAGAAAAGAATTGTCAACCCAGAAATCTATATCAAGCAAAAATATTCCTTAGTAGTAGAGAAATAAAGAGATCCTCATATGAAGAAAAAAAAATTAGATTTCATCACCAATAGACTATCAGAGAAAGAAATAGTAAATTATGTTCTTTATAGTGAATGAAATAACATCAGAAATAAACTTCATACTGGGAAAATAAAGAGCAACAAATAATTAAATATCTAAGTAAATATGGCAGACTATTTTTCCTTCATTTATTTTATTAAAACTGAGTAAGATTGCTTAAAGCAAAAATATAACATTGTCTTGTGGGGATTTTAAGAAATGTAGGTGTAATATATATAATAATTGTACCATAAAGTGGAAAGGCATATAACATTTGTAAAACCTCTCTATTTTACTTGGAGTGGTAAAATATTAACTCTAAGTAGGTTATGAAAGATTAGATATGTGTATTTTAGTCCCTGGAGAAAGCACTATAAATAATAAAAAAGATATACCCAAAAAGTCAACAGATAAATTAAAATGGAACACAGAAATATATTCACATAATCCCAAACAAGGCAGGAAAGTGGGAACAGAACAAGAAACTGACTGGAAAAACAGACAATAAATAATAAAATGGTCAACCTAAATCTGAGCATATTAATTATCAAAGTACATGGAAGCAGTCTAGGTTTCAAATTCCTGGTAAGATGTAAGCACGCTCTTCCTTGCCTCTCCCATTGCATATAGCTATAAATCTTAAGGGAAAAAAATGCATGCAGCAGCCATTTGAAAACAAACAAACACACGAAAACCTCTGAAAAGCACATAGTAACAGGCAGATAGGGAAAGACATGAATTTATAATACCACCTAATCAGCAGTGAGTCTACCACTTTTTTTTCTCTAGTATTGCCTAGTCAGAGTTAAAGGCATTGGAAACTTAGAAGTAAGTACCAGAGCACAGAGAGTGTTCCAAGAGATTTACTCACTTCTAGCCCAATGAGTGAACAAAGGAACACCTACCTAATGCTCAGAGACAGTTTGGAATCTACTCCTTCCCCCCAACCTTTCTTTTTCTCTATTTTCTTATTGTCCTCTGGTAGAGATTGCAAGTGGTGGCAATGGGAGATTACAGAAGGCAAAACTCCAAAGGAGGAGAAATTTAGCTGGTTTATAGTTTGGTGTCTGACATTAACTTGGGAAATTCTCAGTTATTGTGTTCCAAATATTTCTTTTGTTCCTTTCTCTCTATTTTTCCTTCTGCAGGTGTTCCCATTGCACATAAGTTATGCTTTTTATAGTTGTTCCACAGTCTTTAGGTATTGTGTTGTCATCATTTTTTTCCCAGTCTTTATTCTGTTTCCTTCTGATTTTTAAGGATTTTATTGATATGTCCTCCAGTGTACATATTCTTTCTTCAGCCATCTCCAGTTTGCTAACAAGACCATCAAAAACATTCTTCATTTCTCTTACAGAGGTTTTGTTTGTTTGTTTTAAAAATCTCAAACATTTTCATTGTTGTTGTTCTTTCCTAGGACTCCCTTTCTCTGCTTACATTTCCAGTCTGGTCTTGCATGCTCTGTACATTATCCATTAGAGGTTTTAATATATCAATCATAATAGTTTAAAATTTCTGATAGTTTCAACATCTCTGATACATTTAATTCTGATGCTTGCTCTGTCTTCTCAATTTTTCTTTCTTGCCTTTTGGTTTGCTTTGTAATTTTTTTTCTTGATAGCCAAACATGATATACTAGGGACAAAGAACTTCTGTAAATAGGATTTTAATAATATGGTGGTGAGGTATGGGGGTAGGGAGAAGCATTCTGAAGTCCTATTATTAGGTCTCAGTCTTAGTGAGCCTTTGCCTCTGTCTGGACTATGGAATTCATCAGTGTTTCGTAGTTTTTTTTCCTCCCCTCTTAGATGGGACATAGTGTTTATAGTGGGAATGGAGTTAGGTATTTCCCTTTCCCAGGTCAGTTAGGCTCTAATACACTAGTAGGTTAGGTCCTGGCTAATCAGTTTCTCTTAAGAGAAGGCCTTGTTATGAAGAACGAAGTTCTCTGTTGTGTTTCAAAATGATTCCTTTCCTACTCCTCCTGCTGGAAGTCTGAGATTTTTTTCTGATACATATGCTGTGGGACTCTGGTCTAGCTCCTGGAAGTAAATCTCATAATATGTGGGGGTCCTCCTCTGACTAGGTCACCCTGGAGTTTTTAATTCTTAGAGTTGTCTGCCCTGAGCTTCCAGCAATTCATCCTTTATGGTTCAGGCTTTCTTACACAGCCACTGGCTGCTGACGCAATTTCTGGTCATGAGTCTCTACTCCAGTAAGTGGCAATTCTCTGTATTTGCCTGTATCTCCAGTCTTGGAAACGGCAGTTTGGCCCGCATCCTCCACTGTCTTATGCATCCAACAAGAGTTGATTTTTCAATCTGTTCAGCTTTATACTTGTTAATTAGGATAGAGATGAGACTTCTAACTTCTTTACATTCAGAACCAGTAACCAGTAACTATTACTTCATTTTAAAATTGGACCAACATGTTCTATTACCCACACAACTGAGGACTCAAATTTTTCTCTTGATTTCCCATTTTATATTTTAAAAACATATATGATGCTTAGTTGCTTGTGATCTGTTTAGCCATGTCAATAAAATGTACAATAGGGATTCATTTCNTTGGACCAACATGTTCTATTACCCACATAACTGAGGACTCAAATTTTTCTCTTGATTTCCCATTTTATATTTTAAAAACATATATGATGCTTAGTTGCTTGTGATCTGTTTAGCCATGTCAATAAAATGTACAATAGGGATTCATTTCTTCATTTTTCTTGTTTAACATAGGTTTCACTAAGGAAAACATACAAATAATTCCAGTTAAAATGACAACTGATATTAATATGCAAAAGAATTACAAAAATCCTTACATGTAGATATTATTAGGTGTTATTATTTTCCTTTGATAAATAACAAAACAAGATTAGGTTACTGACATGTCATCTTGGCAACAAAATTGTAACTACAATTTTCACTTAAGTTTAACCTTTTTCAGAAGTGTATCATTAATCACATCTAAAGTGTATCATNTGGACCAACATGTTCTATTACCCACACAACTGAGGACTCAAATTTTTCTCTTGATTTCCCATTTTATATTTTAAAAACATATATGATGCTTAGTTGCTTGTGATCTGTTTAGCCATGTCAATAAAATGTACAATAGGGATTCATTTCTTCATTTTTCTTGTTTAACATAGGTTTCACTAAGGAAAACATACAAATAATTCCAGTTAAAATGACAACTGATATTAATATGCAAAAGAATTACAAAAATCCTTACATGTAGATATTATTAGGTGTTATTATTTTCCTTTGATAAATAACAAAACAAGATTAGGTTACTGACATGTCATCTTGGCAACAAAATTGTAACTACAATTTTCACTTAAGGTTAACCTTTTTCAGAAGTGTATCATTAATCACATCTAAAGTGTATCATTAATCACATTTTTTCAGGACTTTTAAAAAAAAGGAACTTCATTGGATACATAAAAAGCAATGACTTATGGTAGCTTTAAGAATATATTTTTTTAAAGATTTTGTTTATTTTATTTGACCGAGAGAGAGAAAGAACACACAAACAGGGGGAGGGGCAGAGGAAGAGGGAGTGACAGGCTCTCCACTGAGCAGAAAGCCCAATGTGGGGCTTGATCCCAGGACGCTGGGATTATGACCTGAGCCTAAGGCACATGCCCAACCAACTGAGCCACCCAGGCACCCCTAAGAATAATTTATTAAGGTAAATGGGGATTGGAGTAAAGAAGAAATGCCAAACTTATCTGACTATAAACACATGGGTGTGATACACAAAGATAAACTCTAAATGGTTGAAAGACCTCGATGTGAGACAGGAATCCATCAAAATCCTAGAGGAGAACACAGGCAGCAACCTCTATGACATCAGCCACAGCAACTTTTTTCCTGACACATCTCCAAAGGCAAGAGAAACAAAAGAAAAAATGAACCTGTGGGACTTCATCAATATAAAAAGCTTCTGCACAGCCAAGGAAACAGTCAAAAAAACTAAGAGGCAGCCCACGGAATGGGAGAAGATACTTGCGAATGACACTACAGATAAATGACTGGTATCCAAGATCTACATAGAACTTCTCAAACTCAATACACAAGAAACAAATAAACAAATCATAAAATGGGCAGAAGATATGAACAGACACTTTTCCAATGAAGACATACAAATGGCTAACAGACACATGAAAAAATGTTCAAAAGAATGATTTCTCAACATTTGCTGCAACATGGACAGAACCGAAGGAGATTATGTTAAGTGAAATAAGTCAATCAGAGAAAGACAATTATCATATGGTTTCACTCATTTATGGAACATAAGTAGTAGGAAGATCGGTAGGAGAAGAAGGAGAAGAAGAAAGGGGAGATAAAGAGAAGGGGGAATGAACCACGAGAGACTATGGACTCTGGGAAACAAACTGAGGGCTTCGGTGGGCGGGGGGGGATGTGATAGGTTGGTGATGGGTATTACGGAGGCACGTATTGCATGGTGCACTGGGTGTTATACACAAGTAATGAATCATGGAACTTTACATCATAAACTAGGGATGTACTGTATGGTGACTAACATAATATAATAAAAAATTATTATTAAAAAAATAATAAACACATGGGTGTGAAGTGAACATCAGATTATGTATTTTATACAAGGTTATAAACATAGCATGGTTCTAGTTTTCATGACCCTGAGATTATGACCTGAGCTGAAATCAAGAGTCGGACACTTAACTAAGTCACCAGGTGCCCTGTAAAATATTTTTTAAATGTTATTTTTCCCAGTTTTGAGGCCCTAAGAAGAGCCTGGTGAGTTTCCTTTTTTGGGCAGTTGATTAAATCCATATCCCCACACTTCCCTTATCAGGGCTAGGGGTTCTCACAATCAGGGAACACTATGTATCGGCCCTAGTTGCCCCAGGGCCAGATAGCAGACAGCCAGCAACATTTACCATGTCCCTAATCCCTGGAAATTACCATGTCCCTCTGAAATCTGGCTAACCGTACCCCTACAGCTCCAGCGTGCTATTACCCTGTCCCCAGGTACAAATTCCTGTGGCCTTGCCTGGCAGCCTTCTCTGGTTTGGGGCTGGAAGAAGAAAGTTCTGCCTTTCATCTATCCAGATGTCATTGTGCTGTATCCTACCATCAAAAGAATCTTTAAAGTCTTATAAAATAGAAATTCTGAGACTTTACATTCTTTGTCTACTTATTCATTTGTCAACCATTCTCTATACTTCCTCTGTGTTCTTTGGGGTATTTGTTTCCTTTTCCATTTATTGAAGACAAACTGATAACTATGCCAGTGCGCAGTATGTAGTATGAGCAAAGAGCATCAGGTGAAAAGTAGTAGGAAATGGGACTGAGAAGTTTCAGAAAGGGAAAAATTAAAAAGGACTTTATATTATATTAATGTCCAGAATTTGGCCTTTATTTTGCAGATAACCAGAAGGTAATAAAGGATTGTAAACAGATCCTATTTAGATCAGGTTTGTTGCTGACCAACTGGGGAGAGGTAGAGCATGAATTGGTATAGACTTACCAGTGTGGCAATGTTTACGTAAATTGTTGTTGTTGTTTCCTCTCTAATAGACATGAACTGTGGGACTCTGTCTCCTGATCTAATTTAAAGTAAAAAGATTTATAATTTAAAGTGTGT
Organism: Ailuropoda melanoleuca; assembly: GCF_002007445.2. Taxonomy (NCBI): domain Eukaryota; kingdom Metazoa; phylum Chordata; class Mammalia; order Carnivora; family Ursidae; genus Ailuropoda; species Ailuropoda melanoleuca. The sequence continues at coordinate 47,368,356 of NC_048225.1, forward strand.
GTGTACCAGACATTTAGCCAACTCTGGTTACTGAATTCTTCATTTCCAGTTTACCCTGGAGCTGTTGGAGGGAAAGATGTGACGTTCTGACAAGGTCAAAAAGATCTAAAGCTGTTTATAGAAATGCAATAGAAAATACAGTTGGTATCAGAATGGAGACCTAGCCATTGACAGTGGGCTAGACGTCAGACTGTGCGCTTCATTTTAGTGCTCTACAGAAAACTATATTTATTTAGCAGAATCTTGTCAAGGCCTCCTGCTCTTAGTCCCAAGTCGATAATATTGACAGCACCTTTGTCCACACTAGTTGAAAATGTATTGTCTTCTATACTTTCCTATTGAATATAAACTTCAATGGCCATAAATTCAAATGTTATGATGAAAGCCAGGCTTAATTTAAATATAAATAGTAATATTTCCTTTCCTTCTATCAGCATTTCCTTCCTGAGAAATAAAATTTCAAAGACAAAGTATGTATTATCTATGCAATTAGAACTTTTGGTTCTGATCAAAACAAGAGCATTCTTAAATTATTTACCTTCTAAATTATAACACCTTAGTTTATCAGAGAAGTTGTATGTCATGCTTTAGGAAATACTATATTTTGGAATTAACAACTATTCCTTCATTTTGGTGGGAGATTGCAAATTAAGATACAAGAGTATTGTATGGCTATGGTGCAGAAATGTATTAGCAACAGGGATGGCTAATAACTATTAAGCACATTTAAAGTCAGATACTGTTACATAACTCAATCCTCGCAATTACCTTATAGATAGATGTTCTTATTTAGCTCTTTTTGAAGGTTAAAAATTGAGGCATGAAAGTTTCAAGTGATATGGTTAATATCACAAAGCCGGAAACTGTGGCTAAGTGTTGGAAACAATAGTGTGATTTGAGTCTACCACATAATCACTGTAATTGTCATTAGCCATTCACAAATAATGTAATCACTTCCCTAGAGCACAGAATTGGTCTTTTCCCACCTATTTAAATTAGACCCAGGCATCTGACTTGCTGCAGGCGAGGAAATGTAAACAGCTGTAGCATGTGACACTTCAAAGTGGAAACAGAAAAAAAAAAAAATCAAAATGAAGTAAGCATTAGTAAGAGTCACTTTAAAGAGAGTCAAAAAGACATTGAGGAAGTAGGTCCCATGTAAGTCTTCTGTTTCAATTCTCAGAACACCATGAACTTTTGACTTTTGTTAATTGCAACTTGAGCACCTCCTGGAACAGTCTTCTACTTTGGACTGAAAAAGATACACTGTGACACCTGTTCACTAAAAAGCTAATTGTGTAATAGTCAGTTGAAATTCTACTGACACCAAATTTTTTTCAAAACAAGTTATATAACCCTTTTTTGTATTTTTTTCTTTTAAGCTGTGCTCCCTGCTTACAATTCAGAGCACATTTTCAACTTTGTCAACTCTGTTTCTTCCAGATTACAATCCCTAAAACCCAAAATAATACTTTTGATTGCTTTACAGTCTCTTCTTGATCAACATTACTTGGCAGAGTCATCAGGATCCAAGTGCCTAACCTTCATTGCTGTGGGTTTGAGTTAAGATATCTACAAGAGTCCCTTGCTTTTTGTCATCTCCTGGGTGGCTTATGGTCATGGTGGTAAGTCCTCTTGGTTTTGAACCTCCCACCTTGGCTGAGATTCAGGACTTTATTTGGATGTCTTCTTTTGCTAGCTTTTGTCCTCACTCATTTCTGAAGGGACAATGCCTTCACTCATTTTGAGAGGAAGAGTTGGGTTTCAGATTCTTGGTGACTACTCAACTATGGGAAATAATTCTTCTAAGGGGGTTTCTGATAATCAGCCTCTTCCTGGAACTCCTGCAGGATTTATTTTTAAGGAATATGACCCTTCTGGCTCTAAAATTTTACCCTATTGGACTGACATTACCCAGGATGATTTAAAACTTAATGGGCCAAAATGGAGCGCTTTTGATATCCCAAAATTGGATTACTTAACACACAACTGGAAAAGTGTTATAAAACCAAACAAAATGAATGTGATGCCCATTTTAATTGGTACCTGGGTCATTCTAAATGTATTCAGGACTCTAAAATCACCTTTTTACAAAATACCACTTCTAAGTTAATTGAGGTGAACAAACAGTTGAAGGAAGACCCTCTTCCATCTTCTGGGATTCATTAACGATACTTTTCATAGATTAAGATTCTGTTATTTTTTTAAAGAAGAATGCTGATTTGTAATTCTCACATGCAATAAGACTTCTTGTATGTGTCAAGATGGATCCTCTTGTACTAAAATCCATGCTAGGGCAAACAGGAAAATAAAGGCTATTTAGTTTATACGAATGCCTTCTCTTTCTCTCTCTCTCTCCTTACAAACACACACACACACACACTGTGTTTCAAACTCAGATGTATTAGCCACAGAAATAGTTTCTGGCATATGGCCAGTGCTTGAAAGACTTTGTTCAAGAAGAAAAACACTTCTTTGGCAATGAGCAAATCTAAATTTTTACATACTCAACTTCTCTCTCGAGAGTCAGTGTTGGTAGGTGGTATACTGAATTATGTATTACAAGCATATGCTTGTATTTCCCACACCTGCTGATGTGGGGAGATCTAGGGACAAGAAAAGCAAGAAGTTTCAGGAAGAGACATATGTAACATTGGCAAACATGACCTACAAATCACGATGAACATAATTTTTGTAAATGATAAAACACTGTTTTGTAATTGTGATTATAATACACATGAGAGTACAACTATTCAGACACAATAGAAAGAAGATTTCCCAAAAAATTCAGACAGATCTGGTATAACATGAAATAGTTCTGATTAAATTTTTACCTTTCAGAGGAACTGTATAACTGATCTTCTTTATATATACCAGAATCTTACCTCTAATATTCAGGAAGGGCTTTTTCAGTGTATACCTGTATAAATAAAGCTTGGAAAAGTTCCCAAATTAGGGTTTTATAAAAATAACTAGTAGATATACTAGGAGTAGCTGAACCCCCCAAATGAAGAAATGGGTACAATTCATTATGCATGTATCATACAACAAAATATAAGATGTATGGTGGGTTCTGAAAGGAGCCCCATTTTCTTCCCAGGAAGAGCTAATAATTTTTAACTGTTGGTGTAAATAGTCTCTGGTGTAAGAGTGCATTCTTCATCTTTTTCTGGCCACTTTATGCACTTCTTTTGTGAAGTAAACTCTGGAATGTCTTTTTTTTTTTTCTTCAGGATTCCTAGTGTTCTGTCTCCACCGTTGTGCTTTACCTGTCAGCAGTTGGTACAGAAGACACAATCATAAATCTCAGTAGATTCAAAAATAAACATTTTATTCTCATACATTTTAGGGTCAGCTGAAGGAGCTCAGTAAATTCTTATCATTGGTTTGTTAGGATTTTTCATCCATAAATATGCGCTCAAAAACCAAACCTACCTCTTCACTTGTTAATGGAACTAGCTGGATGGTTCTGCAGCTCTTTGTTCTCTCTTATCCCTATATTTGTGTCTATAGCCTCCTCTTTATTACTCTGTCTGCTGCTAGCTAATAAGCATTGTGACAGCATGAATGACTTTTCAATACTTTCCCTCTTTCTCTCACTTTGCTTCCATCTGGGTTCAAGAGAAGAACTAATATTTATCCTCAGCAATCACAAAGTAAAATAATCATTGGTTTACCTGTATATTATCTTCTTTGGACATTGAGCTCCTTTGTAGCAGGTGTTACATATTAGTTACTTTGTATTATCAACTTCAGTGCCCAGGACAGTGTTTCCCAAATTTTAATATGCATAAAATCACCTGGAATGTTAAAATATAAGATCTGATTCAGTGGGTCAAAGTTTAAGCCTGATATTCTGTCTTATTTACAAGCATTCAGTTGATACTGGTGCTTCTGGTGCACAGATCATAATTTGAGACACAAGGATGAAACCATGTTTTGTAAAAAAGAAATGTGGTTCTCCTCTTTGCTAGATCACCACTCATCCCAGTATTATATTTTCTGATATGTTACTTAAATTTAAACAGATGACTTAGATCCTTGACAAAACAATTGAATATTTAATGAGAAAGAGGAAACATGTACTAGGGTGTATGCAGAAGAGGTAAGCATAGGTCTATCTCCTCTATGTTCTCAAATCACAAAATATAGCATTCACCTTCTCTTGGTCTATTGCATTTAAAGGAGTCCTTCTAATGTAAATTACTTACTACTCTGCCATGGTAATTTTTTAATAAATGACAAACTAACTTAGTCATCTCTACATATTATGTAACCCAAATCAAGTTCTGCTTAACCTTATTGATATATAAAAAATATTCTCCTTCGTCATATAAATTGAGTATGCTTTGCATATCTTGCATAATCTGAATAATTAATTCTCTCTCTTAGAGAATTTCTCGGTTCCAGATTCATTGTTTTTTTCATTCAGTAATCATTATATCTCAGCTTATCTTATGCCTAAATCTATTTTAAAAAATGCCTTCTCTAGTTTCTGTTGTATTTTCTGCAGTTTTCACGTCCTTTTGTATATGACATATCCTCAGGGTAAAGTTCAAATCAAGGTTGTCTGTAAGACTGAGTCTTTTAAGATGATACTTAGGAAGTTGTCTCAGTGAAACAAATGGCTTTTTTTTTTTTTTTAAGATTTGATTTATTTATTTGAGAAAGAGTGAGAGAGATCACAGAGGGAGGGGGGTGGGAGCAGCAGACTTGCTCCTGAGCAGAAAGCCGGATGCAGGGCTCGATCCCAGGCTCGATCCCAGGACCCCGAGATCATGACATGAGCTAAAGGCAGACACTTAATTGACTGAGCCACCCAGCTTCCCAAAACAAAAGATCTTATAAAATTCTAAATGCATAATCTCAGAAGCCTAATCCCCAAAATAACTATGAGTAAATCTAGAGAGAGAGGTTTGTCTCACAAAATATTATAGGCTTAACTTTTGTTTAATGGAGTGGAATATAACCTGATGGAAAACCCACAAAAGTATAAGGGTGTTGTGTTGGCTCAGACTATAAGGTACTAAGATAGATCAAATTGCAAGAAGGTCTTTGGACTCTCAATTTTCTATTTGTGATGGGAATGAAGAGAAAGCTATGAAGCAGCAATCATGGGACATTTTTTATAGCAAAGGAAGAGTATTTTAGAGGATGGAGCCAAGAACCTTGAAGAACAAGAGATCAGAGGATACCACCAGGGAGAAAAACTGTCCCAAATCAAGTAATATTTCAAACTCATGGAGGAAGGTGATCCAGTAATATGTGTCCAGGTAGATTTCAGAAAAATCTATGAACCAGTAATTGCTCCATGCTTACTATTTCTCTCCTTTTAAATGAACTATCTGTTATCATTACCTGCCACTGTCTCACTGTAGAATGGTGATCACGTTTTCATATCTTAAATTTTTTTAAGTTTTCATTTTAATTACAGTTAGTTAAAATAAGGTGTTATGTTAGTTTTGGGGGTACAATATAGTGATTCACCAATTCCATGCATCACCCAGTGCTCATTACAACAAGTGTACTCCTTCATCCTCATCACCTGTTTAACCCATCCCACCTATCTCCCCTCTGGTAACCATCAGAATGTTTCCTATAGCTAAGAGTCTGTTTCTCGGTTGGGCTCTTTCTCTCTCTTTTTTCTTCCTTTGTTCATTTGTTTTGCTTCTTAAATTCCACATGTGAGTGAAATCATATGGTATTTGTCTTTCTCTGACTTATTTTGCTTAGCATCATAATCTAGCTCCATCCATGTCATTACAAATGGCAACATTTCATTCCTTTTTATGGCTGAGTAATATCCCATTATGTGTGTGTGTGTGTGTGTGTGTGTGTGTGTGTGTGTGTGTGTGTAGCACTTCTTTCTTCTTTATCCATTCATCTAGCAATGGACATTTGGGCTGCTTCCATATCTTGGCTATTGTAAATAATGTGCAATAAACATAGGAGTGCATATATCCCTTTGAAATACTATCTCTGTAATCTTTGGGTAAATACCCAGGAGTGTGATTACTGGGTCATAAGGTAGTTCTATTTTTAACTTTTTGAGGCACCTCCGTACTACTTTCCACAGTGGTTGCACCAGTTTGCATTCCCACCAAAAGTGCAAGAGTGTTCCCCTTTCTCCACATCCTTACCAACACCTGTTGTTTTTTGTGTTGTTTATTTTAGCCATTCTGACAGGTGTGAGGTGATATCTCATTTGGATTTCCCTGAGGGTAAGTAATGATGAACATCTTTTCATGTGTCTGTTGCATCTGTATATCTTCTTTGGAGAAGTGTCTGTTTATGGCTTCTGCCCATTTTTTAACGGATTATTTGGGGAAGGGTGTTGGGTTTTATAAGTTATTTACATAGTTTGGATATTAATCCCTTACTGGATATGTCATTTGCAAGTTATCTCCTTCCATTCTGTAGTTGCCTTTTAGTTTTGTTGATTGTTTCCATCGAAGAGCGGAGCTTTTTATTTTGATGTAGTCCCAGTTTATTCTTGCTTTTGTTTCACTTGCCTCAGGAGACATATCTAAAAAAAGTTGCTATGGCCAATGTCAAAGAGGTTACTGCCTGTTCTTCTTGAGGGTTTTGGTGGTTTCCTGTCTCACATTTAGGTCTTTCATCCATTTTGAGTTTATTTTTGTGTATGGTGTAAGAAAGTGGTCCAGTTTCTTTCTTTTGCATGCTGTCATCCAGTTTTCCCAATAGCATTTGTTGAAGAGACTTTTTCCCATTGGATATTCTTTACTGCTTTGTCAAAGATTAATTAACCGTATAGTTGTGGGTTTATTTCTGGGTTTTCCATTCTGTTCCATTGAGCTGATCATGTTTTTAGCATATAACCTGTCTTTTTTAGCTCAAGGTCTCTGGATCAGAGGAGCTATACCCACAGGGCAGCAATAATGAGTCTTTTCTATATCTGAACTTAATTTAGAGGATTAGATCCTAGATTCCAGTTCTGATGTCACCTCATAGGATTGCTGAATAAAGTATTTTTATAGTATCTCACATAGAAGATGCTTAGCATGCAGCAGTGTGATTCCAATAATTTGTGTTTATAATGCCTCTGTACCATTAATCAAAGCCAATGGTCAGCATTTGTAAATTTAAAGTTTCAATAGGCTTTATACCTCTTTATTCCAATTTTCTTATTTAACTGATGGAAAGGCTAATACCTAGCATGTTTAGGAGATTGTATGTTATTCTGTTCTTAACAGTGTCAGTGTGTTTGATTCTTTTCTTTCTTTCTTTCTTTCTTTCTTTCTTTCTTTCTTTCTTTCTTTCTTTTTCTTTCTTTCTTCTTTCTTTCTTTCTTTCTTTCTTTCTTTCTTTCTTCCTTTTTTCTTTTCTTCTCTGTCTCTCATTCAGTCTCCCTTCCCTTCCCTTCCCTTCCCTTCCCTTCCTTTCCCTTCCTTTCCCTTCCTTTCCCTTTCCTTCTCATCTACCCACCCACACTATATCAGGTTTCTCTGCATAACAATATCAGAGTTTATAAAGTTTACTTTCCAAACATGATCCACCATGTTTAACATCCTTAAATTTCAGTGATTTTTTTTTCAATTTTTCAAAAGTCTAGGTGAGCAAAACACAATTTTATATATATATATAGCCAAAGACTAAGACCACTTACCCTTGTAATTAACATAATTTTCACAGAAGATGTGTAGCAGAATCTGCATTTCACCACCTTATAGAGGTCTAATCTATTCTTAACCTCTCTCTAAGTGGAATAATATTGTGGATAATAGTTTCCTTCTTTAAACATGAGGGGAACAGGCATTTGTGGAGGAGCATCTGAGAAAACATATATAGATTAGAGTTNCAAAGACTAAGACCACTTACCCTTGTAATTAACATAATTTTCACAGAAGATGTGTAGCAGAATCTGCATTTCACCACCTTATAGAGGTCTAATCTATTCTTAACCTCTCTTCTAAGTGGAATAATATTGTGGATAATAGTTTCCTTCTTTAAACATGAGGGGAACAGGCATTTGTGGAGGAGCATCTGAGAAAACATATATAGATTAGAGTTTGTGAAAGAAGGTATAAATAGAATGAGCACCGTGTAGGAGGAAACCTGAAGAGAGACCCTCATGAAGAAGAACTAGAACAAGGGACCCAATATACAGTGGTGGTGAGGGGGACCCAAACATCAGATGTTATATATGATATTAGGGGGAAATTGGAAGAAGTGATTATTTCTGCTTGTTTTTATGTCATTTGGCCATTCTAATCAGGTTGTTGATAAGAAAGAACTTAAATAAATTATATAACCATTATTAAGATAATCTCTGTGTGGAATTGTTAAAATAATTTCAGTGTACTGAAGTTGTTTAGACATTAGAAGTTTCTATTTCTGAATATTAAATATTATGTAATCCCAGCAACATGTAGATCCCAGGTACTGGACTAAATGGCACTCCTTAAAGTAGTGACTGAACAGAAATGGATGAACTAATCTCTACATGTAAAAGTCATCAAGAATAAGGTATAAATACTGCTTTTAAGGACTAAAATAGTTAAGTTGTATTGTTTATAAAATATTAATTTGTTTGACCTAAGAGAGACAGTTTAATACTGTTTAATTCTACACATTAATGGCTGGGTGAATACTGTGTAATTGTGCTTTCCTCGGGACTCAATACACCCATTTATTGTGGAAGGTAAAAGCTACTAATGAAAGCTCAGGGCAAGACTTAAAATTTACAGGCCACAATCTTTATGAGCCATGTTTTAAAAGGCTGCAAATTTTTTGCTACTGAAAAGAAATGAACATTTAACATTATTGGGTTTTTACTCCCATTTCATCTAATTAATGTATTATTTTAATGAGGATTAGATGTTGATTAGATATAATGACTGCTAATGATCATATGTACTAATTTTAGACAGATGTTAAGGGATTTATTCTAAGAAATACCTCCTGTAGTAAATCTCAGGAGAAGCTAGTGAGAGAAAGTCAGATCCTTCTGCATTTACTGTGGTAATGAATTAACCGTGACCCGAAGAAGCAAAATGATTTGGCTCACATACAGAATGGAAATAACAGGTGTTTACAGTGCTTTAAAATTTGAATGTAAAATATTTTTAGAAGTGTTGACACACTGAAGAAGATGAAGGTTTTCAGAGCAGAATGAAGAATCCTTGGATTTCTGTTATATTTGTTTTAGAGCTGGTAGTGTCTTTATAGATGGATTTGTCCAGCCTCACCCAGGGAAGTTTCTAATTCATCCAAAGTCAAGTAGGATATGTAGAAACTAAATACCAGGTCTGTGTTCTCATTTTTCTGAAGGGTCCTGAAGCGTCATTTGCTTGGGGAAATTTCTTGGATATTTAATTCAACAAATTTCATTTTATTCAATTTTATGTATTATTTATGTGAATGCACAGTAGTAGGCAGGGAATCATGATCCATGTAAAGAAATTCTTTGCTACTTTAGGTATTCTAGGGATTAAAGGAGAAAACAAAATGGATGGTTTACCATCCAGAAGGGGATCAATATCAGTATCTTTGGATTTGAAGTCAGTAACACATGTGATTACCTTGTAATTCTTATATTTAAGCTAGCTGTTTTAAGAAAACCTCAGATGTCCATGGTTTAGCCCATTAGGTTTAAAACTCATTCATATGGTAGTCTAGTGAGGAGTTCGGTGGGTAGCTTTCCTTATGGTGATTTATAGTTTCAGGTATCTTCTATGTTCTGGGTTTGTTAATCTCCTAGGGGTTCAGAGTCCTTCACTGAATTAAATGTTGATTACATATAATACAGTTAGTGAACTGGAGAGTCACAGAAAGGTTTTAAGGACCATGGTCAATTAGTAGTACCCCTCACTTCCTTCCACATTTCATTGGCTGGTATTTGGTCACATGGTCCCACTTAACTAAAAAGCAGGATAGGAAATGTAAACCATTCTTTTGATCATGAAAAAATAGATAGAATTTTACAACTTTTCCATAACCTCTTTGTCCACTTTCTTAAAAAAAATTAACAATCTCCCAGATTTCTCATGTTTCTGTGACAACAGACTGTTAATTTAATAAAGTATTACTACTCAAATTTTAATTAGTTCAATAGGAAATAGGGATTTTCCTCAGGATAAGAAAGGATATATATTATTTTTTTTGTCATGAAATTTTTTTGTGTGCAGTAAGAAAAGTGGTTCAGAAGTCTCAGGAGTTTAGCTTTGATTTCAGCTTTAACTCTTCCTAGCTGTGTGACTCAGCCCAATCACATCACCCCAAGTAAACATAATAATACCAGGGTTATAAACCAGACTGTTTGATAATTTTTAAACTTCCAGTAGGCTTTATTTTTAGAATAGTTTTAGGCTCACAAAAAAATTTGAGAAGAAAGTACAGTGAGTTCCTGTATTTATGCTGATGCTTCTCCTTTACCTGCCCCACCATAAACACAGCCTCCCCAACTATCAACATCTCCTACCAGAATGGAACATTTGTTATAATAGATAAACCCACACTGACATGTCATAATCACCTAAAGTCCATAGTTTGTTTTTTTTTTCATTTTGTAATGTGCATTTAAATTTCTTCTATGTCTTTTCATGGGTTGCTGGGTCATTTCTTTTTAGCGCTGAATAGTATTCCATCCACCACAGTTTATTTATTCATTCATCCACTACAGGACATCTTGATTGCTTCCAGGTTTTGACAATTATGAATAAAGCTGCTATAAACATGCATGTGCAGGTTTCGGTGTAGACATGTTTTCAAATTTTGAGTAAATGCCAAGCAGGGTGATTGCTGGATTATATAGTAAGATTATATTTTGTTTCACAAGAAATTGTCAAATTGTCTTCCAATGTGTTGTACCATTTTGCATTCCCACCAGTAACAACTGGTAGTTTTTTATAGACAAACCTCGTTTTATTGTTATTTACTCTATTGCACTTTGCCAGGGTTGAGTTTTTTCACAAATTGAAGGTTTGTGCCAACCCTGCATCAAGCAAGTCTCTTGGCACATTCCTCCCACAGCATTTATTTAATTAGTATCGCCATGTCACACTTTGGTAATTCTTGTAAAATCTCAAAATTTTTCATTATTATTATATTAGTTATGGTGATTCGTGACCAGTGATCTTTGATCCTACTATTGTAATTGTTTGGGGGTGCCACAAACCGTGCCCAAATAGGACAGTGAAGTTAACTAATAAATGTGTGTATTCAGACTGCTCTGCCAATTGGCCCTTCTCCTTTTTTCCCCCTCTAATCAAGGCACCCTATTCTCTGAGACATAACCATGTTGAAATTAGACTAATTAATAACCCTACAATGGCCTCTAAGTGTTTCAGTAAAAGGAAAAGTTTATTTCTCACTTTATTTTATTTTATTTTTTCTCCCAAGTTTTTATTTAAATTCAAGTTGGTTAACATACAGTGTAATATTGTTTCAGGTGTAGGATTTAATGATTCTTCACTTACATACAGCACCCAGTGCTCATCACAAGTGCCATCTTTAATACCCATCACCCATTTAACCCATTCCCCCACCTACTTTCCCTCCTGAAAACCTCAGTTTGTTCTCTATGGTTAAAAGCCTGTTTTATGGTTTACCTCTCCTTTCCCCCACTGTGTTCATATGTTATGTTTCTTAAATTCTACATGAATGAAATCATATGGTATTTTCTTTCTCTGACTGACTTATTTCACTTAGCATAATACTCTGTAGTTCCTTCCAAGTCATTGTAAATGGCAAGATTTCATTCTTTTATTTTAAGATATATTTATTTATTTTAGCAGGGGAGGGGCAGAGGGAGAATCTTAAGTGTATTTCACACTGAATGAGGAGTCCAATGCAGCTGAAACCAAGTGTTGGATGCTTAACCAACTGTTCTACCCAGGTGCCCCCCCGCTTTTAAAAAAGGTTTATTTATTTATTTGAGAGAGAGAGAGAAGATTTTGTTCTTTTTATGACTAATATTCCATGGTGTATATATACCACCTCTTCTTTATCCATTCATCAGTCAATGAACCTTTTTGGCTCTTTCCATAATTTGGCTATTGTTGATAATGCTGCTGTAAACATTGGGTTGCATGTGCCCCTTTGAATCAGTATTCTTGTATCTTTTGGGTAAATAGTAGTGCAATTGCTGGATGGTAGGGCAATTCTATTTTTAACTTTTTGAGGAAACTCCTTACTGTTTTCCAGAGTGACTGCACCAGTTCACATTTCCACCAAAAGCGTTAAGAGCGTTCCCCTTTCTCTGCATCCTTGCCAGCACCCGTTGTTTCCTGTGTTGTTAATTTTAGCCACTCTGACAAATGTGAGGTGGTATCTCATTGTGGTTTTGATTTGTATCTCCCTTATGATAAGTGATGTTGAGCATCTCTTCTTGTGTCTGTTGGCCATCTGGATGTCTTCTTTGGAAAAATATCTGTTCATGTCTCCTGCCCATTTCTAACTGGATTATTTGGGTTTTTTTTCGGATGTTAAGTTTGATAATTTCTTTATAGATTTTGGATACTAACACTTTATCAGATATGTCATTTGAAAAAATCTTCTCTCATCCTGAAGCTGCCTTTTGGTTTTGTTGTTTCCTTTGTTGTGCAGAAGCTTTTTATCGTGATGAAGTCCTAGTAGTTTATTTTTCTTGTCTCCCTTGTCTCAAGAGACATATCTAGAAAGAAGTTGCTATGGCCAATGCCAAAGAGGTTACTGGCTGTGTTCTTCTCGAGGGTTTTGGTGGTTTCCTGTCTCACATTTAGGTCTTTCAGCCATTTTGAATTTATTTTTTTTATGGTAAAAGAGTAGTCCAGTTTTATTCTTCTGCATGTTGCTGTCCAGTTTTCTCAACACCATTTGTTGAAGAGAGTGTTGTATAGTCTTTCCTGCTTTGAAGAAGATCAGTTGACTATATAGTTGTGGGTCCAATTCTTGGTTTTCTATTATGTTCCATTGATCTATGTGTCTGTTTTTGTGCCAGTATCATACTGTCCTGATGACTACAACTTTGTAACATAGACTGAAGTCTGAAATTGTGGTGCCTCCAGCTTTGCTTTTCTTTTTCAAGATCGCTTTGGCTATTGGTGGTTTTTTGTGTTTATATTTCTTACTTTAAATCAGAAACTAAAAATGATTAAGTAAGGAATGCATGTCAAAAGCCAAGAAAGACTAAAAGCAAGGCCTCTTGTATCAAACAGTTAGCTAAGTTGTGAGGTTGCAAAGGAGGTTCTTGGAGGACATTAAAAGCACTACTCCCATGAATACATTAATGATGAGAAAATGAAACAGCCTCATTGGTGATAAGGAAAATGTGTGAGTGGTCTGGATAGAAGATCAAACCAGCCACAATATTTCCTTAAACTTAAGCTTAATCCATACCAAGGCCCTAAATCTCTTTAATTCCATGAAGACTGAGAGAAGTGAGAAAACTGCGGAAGAATAGTTTGAAGCTAGCAGAGATCAGTTCATGAGGTTTAAGGAGAAAAGCCATCTCTGTAACATCAAAGTGCAAGGTGAAGCAGTAAGTCTTGATATAGAAACTGCAGAAAGTTATCCAGAAGATAACTAGCTAGGTTAATTAATAAAGGTGGCTACACTCAACAGAAGATTTTCAATGTAGATGAAACAGCCTTATATTGGAAGAGGATGCCATCTAGGACTTTCATAGCTAGAGAGGAAAAGTCAGTGCCTGGCTTCACAGCTTCAAAGCATAGGCTGACTCTCTTATTAGGGCCTAATGCAGCTGTTGACTTTAAGTTGGAGCCAATTCTTTTTAACCATTCCAGAAATCCTGGAGCACATAATAATTATGCTAAATCTACTCTAGCTGTGCTCTATAAATGGAACAAGAAAACCTGGTTGATAACACATCCATTTACAATGTGTTTTCCTGATTACTTTAAGCCCACAGTTGAGACCTACTACTCTGAAAAAAAAATTCTTTCAAAATATTACTGTTCATTCACAATACACCTGGTTACTCAAGAACTCTGTTGGAGATGCACAACAAGATGGATGTTTTCATGACTGCTATCACAACGTGCATCCTGCAGCTTGTGGATCAAGGAGTCATTTTGAATTTAAAGTCTTATTACTTAAGAATTACATTTTGTAAGGCTATAGCTTCCATATATAATGATTCTTCTGATGGATCTGGGCAAAGTCAATTGAAAACCTTCTAGAAAGGGTTCACCATTCTAGATGCCAGTAAGAACATTTGTGATTTCTGGGAAAAGGTCAAAATATCAACATGAACAGAAATTTGTAATAAATGGATTCTAATCCTCATAGATGACTTTGAGGGGTTCAAGACTTACATGGGGTAAATAACTGCAGATGTTATAGAGCAAATGTGGTAGAAATAGTGAGAAACTACAATTAAAAGTGGAGCCTGAAGATGTGACTGAATTGCCACAATCTTATGATAAAACTTGAACAGATGAGGAGTTTTTTTTCTTATGGATGAATAAAGGAATTGGTTTCCTGAGATGGGAACTTCTCTTGGAGAATANAAAGTGGAGCCTGAAGATGTGACTGAATTGCCACAATCTTATGATAAAACTTGAACAGATGAGGAGTTTTTTCTTATGGATGAATAAAGGAATTGGTTTCCTGAGATGGGAAATTCTCTTGGAGAATGNTTCTCTTGGAGAATATGCTATGAAGCCTGTTGAAATGATGCAAAGAATTTATATTATATAAGCTTAGTTGATAAAACAATGGCAGGGTTTGAGAGGACTGACTTCAATTTTGAAAGAAGTTCCACCATGGATAAAATGGTATCAAATAGCATAATGTGCTACCGAGAAATCATTCTTGAAAGAAAGTGTCAATAAATGCAGCAAACTTTATTATTTACTTATTTTAAGAAGTTGCCGCAGCCACCCTAACCTTCAGCAACCATCACTCTGATCAGATAGTAGCCATCAGCATTGAGCCATGACCTTTCACCAGCAAAATGATTATGACTCACTGAAAGCTTAGTTGATGGTTAGCATTTTTAACAATAAAGTATTTATTAATTTAGTTTTATACATTTTTAAAATATAATGCTGTTGCATACTTAATAGACTACAGCATAGTGTAAACGTAAGTTTTATATGTACTGAGAAACCAAAAAATTCTTTTAACTCTCGTTATTGTGATATTTGCTTTATTGTGTTGGTCTGGAACCAAACCCACAATATTTTTGAGGTACGCCCCTATTTTGTTTTAAGCAGTGATAATTTTCTGATGTCATCTGGCCATTGTTCACATTAGTCTGCATTGTGTCCCTGCCTTAGACCCCTTACACTTGAGTTCACTATTGCCTGGGATGTTCATTTCCCTAGATCCTTACAGATCTGGTTCCTTCTTGAAGTTTGAGCTTTAGCTCAAACA
>NC_048225.1:47383794-47387250 GCF_002007445.2 Ailuropoda melanoleuca
TAAGAAAAAACATATTTCTAGACTCCTCCACAGATTCTTTTTCAGTAGTTGTGAATTGAGGCCCATCAGTCTGCATACTTAACAAGCAGATGCTTTTGATATAAGAGGTCTGCACAGGAAACAGGAAAACACTATTATTTTAGTGTTTACTGTATTATACCATGGATTTTATTCCATAATTCCTATTCACTTGAATCTCTCATTCCATAAGTCGACTCATATTCAGAATCCTACAAAATCATGGTGGACAGTGAAATTGATAAAATACTTCCCTTACATTTATAGATTNATTGATAAAATACTTCCCTTACATTTATAGATAATGTTACAATGAACAGGAAATATTTTCTGTTACAATGTTGAATAATTATGTTAGGCAACATCCAAAGGGGAGGGATTCCTAGGGCAAAAGTCTTTTGAGTTGTGTTTACTCTTAAACATTTTAAGTCACTTTTTCAATTTCTGGTTTCTCAGACAGATTATATCAAACTCATTCCAGATTTATCCTACTGGCTGGTCAGCAGCAGCATCTCCTTATAATTGGTCTCCTTATAGGTCTCCAATTTTACTTTGACACAGATAGTTATCTATAACAGGGGTGTTGGACTTTGAAATGTTTGCTTAATCCAAAAAAATAACTAAAAAAAGAAATAGAAAAAGAGTACAGAATTTCAGTGTCTTTTGTTTCTTCCTGACTGAAAACACTGAAGACTTCTTTTTGTTTGTTTGTTTTTTGTTTTTGGTAGTTTAATTCTGGAATTAAAATCAATTAAAATAAATGAGCAAGTTACAATACATTTCAAATTGAACATTGTTTATAACATCCACAAGGCTATAATTAGGATATCAAGAATTCTGCTACTTATTCCTTCACGCATCCCTCTAATGGATATTTATTTAATACTCACAATGTTAGGTACTAGACTAAACAAATAAGGCAGAATGGTTTCTTCTTCCATAACATTTGTAATCTAATGAAGAACACTGGCACTAAACAAGTACTTACAAAGTGTGCGAGGAAGGGTGTTACAGAATAACTGGCACAGCATGCATCTCATTAGTCCTAAGCATCCTCTTACATGAAGCAATGGGTGAGCTGATGTCTAAAGAGCTGGGGGAAAATTGCCCAGGCAGAGTATGAGGGTGCAGTTGACCTAAAGAACAACTTTAACAGAGTTTAAGGGAAAAAATGGTCTGCTCTGTCTGGAAGGGTGCTCAGAGCTGTCAGATGACTTGTGCATGGCCACATACTGGTAGTGGAAAGATAAATTTAATGCCAAGTCAAAACATAATGGCTTCTGAAATGCTACTCAGAGGCNTCAAAACATAATGGCTTCTGAAATGCTACTCAGAGGCCAGTGGGGCCTAATAATCAAATACTGCTTGACCCAGGGAACAAACCTCTAAGAAGGAACTGTGCTTCTTTTTAACTTGAGACTGTGGAGTGCCAACCCAAACTATCAGGTTAATAGCTATAACTCTCAATTGTAATTATCCACATTTGGGTAATTCTATGCTGTCTGCCTTCTACTTTTGAACCTAAGATTTTTCTTCTGTGACATATTTTTTTAAGATTTTATTTATTTATTTGAGAGAGTGTGTGAGACAGAGAGCATGATCAGGAAGAGGGGCAGAGGGAGTGGGAGAAGCAGACTCCTTGCTAAGCAGGGAGCCCAATGCTGGACCCCATCCCAGGAACCTAGGATCATGGCCTGAGCCAGAGGCAGACACCTAACTGACTGAGCCACCCAGGTGCCCCTCTTCTGTGATATTAAACACAGTTTGCCTGTTAAAGGTAATTCAGTTTCTCTCAAAAAAATGCTTACTTTTATTGTTCAATAAATATTGTGCTTGATTTCCTCCTTTTACTTTAGAGAACATATTTTTTTTTTAGGCATTTCTGTGTTCATTTGCTTTTCCGATTCCTTTGTTATGCACTACCAGGAGTATAGTTGCTTCTTTGAAGAGATGGCTTCATACCTCCTGGATCAGGCAAGTATTTTTATAAAGCTTCTTTCTATCAATATAAACAATTTGGTTTGTGGGCACCCAGGTGGCTCAGTTGGTTCAGCGTCTGCCTTTGACTCAGGTGGTGATCCTGGAGTCCTGGGATCCAGCCCCACATCGGGCTCCTTGCTCTGCGGGGAGCCTGCTTCTCCTTCTCCCTCTGCCTGCCACTCCCTCTGCTTGTGTGCGTGCTCTCTCTCTGTCAAATAAATAAATAAATAAAATCTTTAAAAAAATTTTGATTTAAAAATAAAATACAAAGGCCATGAGTCCATATGAGGTACAATGATTTACCAATTAAGATTATAAAATGAATATGCAGAGAGGAACTACTCAAACTTGTTTGCTGTCCAGAAAGTGTATTTGAAGATTCTTTATAGTGTCCAGGCACCATCTTTTCTTATTCAGGTCTAGAAACCATCTCTTTTTGTTCTTTATTGTCAAATGTGCTTTCCCTGGCTAATTTTATAACCCCTACAATAAGAAAAATATAGCAGTGCTGTCATTACTCACAATGCCATGGCTCTTAAGAACTTATTTACTTAAAATAATATAGATCTACTTGGCTATTCAGTTCCCTAATTTCACTTATTTAATGCTGTTTACACCATTATTCATGATGTTGCATCATCCAACACATTCATTATTTACAGTACTACTGCTTATGAATACTGACTGCCAGTGGCTCTCAGAAGTTACTGCTGTGCCTTATAGATGATTGATGACCACAAGGGCAAGTCTTACCCAGAGTATGCAGTACATGTGACTAGTAATTAGTTTTCTGATCATGCTATACTATCGTTTAGTATTTTTTTTAATTTTAATATTTTGGTGATGGACATTAAGGAGGGCACATGATAGAATGAGCACTAGGTATTATATAAGACTGATGAATCACAGAACTCTACCTCTGAAAGTAATAATACACTATATGTTAATTAATTGAACTTAAATTAAAAAAAGATATGCGTATAGTTTAAAAAATGTCTAAATAAATAAATAAATAAAAGTGGTCTAAATATTTGATTAAAAGACAGATCGTCAGACTGGGTGGCAATGCAAAATTCAACTAAAAAATAAGTTAATAAATTAATTAACACACAAGAAAGGTAAAAAGGCAAATTCACAAACATTCATCCAAAGGAAGAAATATAAAGAAAAAAAGAAAAATAAATAAAATAAATTCAATTTAGTTAACATATAGTATATTATTAGTTTCAGGGGTAGAACTTATTTTTTATTTATTTTTTATAATAATTTTTATTATGTTATGTTAGTCACCATACAGTATATCCTTAGTTTTTGATATAATGTTCCATGATTCATTATTTGCGTATAACACCCGGTGCACCATGCAATACGTGCCTTCCTAACACCAATCACCGGCCTATCCCAGTCCCCCACCCCCCTCCCCTCTGAAGCCCTCAGTTTGTTTCCCAGAGTCCATAG
>NC_048225.1:47389752-47394363 GCF_002007445.2 Ailuropoda melanoleuca
CCCAAAGGGAGAAATCTGAGACCATGTGAGTCCTGGGCTCAGGGTGTTCTATTATCAGCCCCACACAATTCCAGGGACCAAAGTAGGATCTAGAAAATTTCAAGAAAGTCTTCTCCAGAGTGTGGGGTTTACTGAGGCACAAGAAAGGCAGTATTGTCCTAGATACAAAAAAATTAAAACCAGCTCTCAAAATAACTCACTTTGGGAAATTAGGTCAATTGTCTTACCTCTCTTAACTACAGGTTTCTTAAATATACAGATAAGGAAGGAAAAAATCTCTCTCACAGAGTTTTTGAGAAGGTACCCTTTGCCTAGAATACTTTATCAAAGTATTCAAATAATAAATAAAATCTTATTTTCTGTATTCAAAATCATATTTTTTCCTTCCTAAAGAGTCAAATTCCTATTTCATTTTTTGAGAGTCTTTTTCTAGTTTTTTTTTTTAAATAGAGGAAAAATGACCTCAAGCAAAATATTGAAGGTGAATTTTTCTGCCTCTGGCTTCTTCAATTTTATCTTCTTTTCCCATAGGTTCACTGTGCTTTATGTTCTCTATCCTTTCTTTACAAACATGTTTCTTGGGATGATTCTGAATAAGTTATTTACATACTTGTATAAAGATGTATCAATGCATTTCATCTACTGGTGATTCATTCACTATATTAAATAAATGTTTATTGAGTACTTCTTTTCCAGATATTACTGTAGACACTGGATATAAATTGACAACAAGGCTGGCTTCATGTGTCAGTGTGACCTGTGCCATCACACAGGATCCTGCTCTCAGAAGTCTACCATCCTTGGTTCAGTGCACTATTGTCTTCATCTTGAAATCCTTAATAACTTTTGAAAAATGGACCCATGATTTCTTAATTATTTTTTTAATTGAAATATAGTTAACACACAATGTTATATTAGTTTCAGATGTATAGTATAGTGATTCAACAGTTACATACATCATGTGGTTCTCACCACAGTAAGTGTAGTTATCATCTGCTACCATACAACATTATTACAATCTTATGTCTGTATTTCCTATACTGTACTTTTTATCAACATGACATATTTATTTTATAACTAGAAGTTTGTACTTGTTACTCCCCTTCACCTATCCACCCCCAACTCTCCTTCCCCCTGCAACCACTGGTTTTTTCTCTATATTTATGAATATGTTTCTGTTTTTTGTTTGTCTTGTTTTGTTTTTTAAATTCCACATATAAGTGCACTCGTGTGGTATTTGTCTTTCTCCATCTGAGTTATTTTAGTAAGCTTAATATCTTCAATATCCATCCATGCTGTTGTGAATGGAAAGATTTCATTTTTACGGCTGAGTAATATTCCATTGTGTGTATACATACACACACACACACACACACATACATGTGCACACACACACCACATCTTCTTTAGCCATTCATTTATCACTGGATACTTAGGTTACTACCATATCTTGGATATTTTAAATAAGGCTGCAGTTAACATAGGGGTGCCTATATCTTTTCAAATTAGTGTTTTGTTTTCTTTGGGTTGGAATTACTGGATCATTTGGTATTTCTATTTTTAACTTTTAGAAGTTAAAAGTTACTCTTTTCCATAGTGGCTATACCAATTTACATTCTCACCAATACTATATAAGAGATTCCTTTTCTTTACATCTTCACCAGCACTGTTAATTTCTTGTCTAATACTAGCCATTCTGACTGGTGAGAGGTAATATTTCTTTGTTGTTTTGATTTGCATTTCCCTGATGATTAGTGATACTGAGCATCTTTTCATGTGTCTCTTGGCCATCTGTGTATCCGCTTTGGAAAATATCTATTCAGGCCTTCTTCCCATTTTTAATTGCATTATCTGGGGTTTTTTTGGTGTTGAGTTATGAGTTCTTTGTATATTTTGGATATTAACCCCTTATCAGATATATCATTTACCAATGTCTCCTCTCATTCAGTAGGTTGCTTTTTTGACTTGTTGATGGCCTCCTTCACTATGCAAAAGCTTTTTATTTTGGTGTAGTCTCAATAGATTATTTTTGTTTTTGTTTCCCTTACCTGAGGAAGCCCTAGCTATAGCAATCAGACAAGAAAAAGAAATATAAGGCATCCAAATGGGTAGGGAAGAAGTAAAACTCACTATTTGCAGATGACATGATACTATATGTTGAAAACCCTAAACATTCCACCTAAAAATTGTTAGAACTAATAAATGAATTTAGTAAAGTTTCAGGATACAAAATTCATATACAGAAATATGTTGCATTTCTATACATTAATAACAAAGTAGCAGAAAGAGAAATTAAGAAAATAATCTCATGTATGATTTCATCAAAAAGAATAAAATACCTAGGAATAAACTTAACCAAGGAGGTGAAAGACATGTACTCTGAAAACTACAAAACATTAATGAAAGAAATTGAGGGTGAAACAAACAAATGAAAAGGTATACCATGCTTACTGAAAGAATTTATATTGTTAAAATATCCATAATTCCCAAAGTAATCTACAGATTCAATGCAATTATTATCAAAATACCAATAATATTTTTCACAGAACTAGGAAAAATAATGCTATAATTTGTATGGAACCACAAAAATCCTGAATAGCCAAAGCAATCTTAAGAAATAAGAATAAAGCTGAAGGTATCAAGCTAGAAGCTATACTATAAAGCTATACTAATCAAAACAGTATACATAAAGATCAAAGGAATAGAATAGAGAGGCCAGAAATAATATCACACTTATACAATCTTTGACAAAAGAAGCAAGAATATACAATGGAGAAAAGACAGTCTCTTCAACAAATGATGTTGGGAAAACTTGACAGCTACATGCAAAATGATGAAACTGGAATACTTTCTTACAACATACATAAAAATAAACTACATACGGATTAAAGATATGAATGTGAGACCTGACAACATAAAACCCCAAAAAGAAAACTTGGGCAATAATCTCTTGGACATTGGCTTGAGGGACCCACATTTTCATTTTGCACTGGCATCAAAAATTTTGTAACTGGTTAATTAACCTATATGCATATAAATACCATGTGCCATTGAGAAAGTTATTCACTTTCAAGTGAGTATAAAAATATTGTTGGACTCTTTGACTTTAGTAATTGCACCACTACCCCTTTCCCAAATACCCCTTTTGCATCTGTCTAATAACCATTTCTTATTTCTCATCACTCAGCTCAGCAAGCCTTCCTTGGCAGCCCTTGATCTTTCCTTCTCCTGTAGAGTATTATCTTGCTACTTCAAAATGCTATTTTTACTTGTCTGCCTCCCTTTCTAGAGTGTGATTTCCTGAGAGCCGAGAGAACCGTGTGATCTCTGGACCCACTACCTGGCATTGGGCCCAGGGTAGTGCTTAATCAACTATTGCAGAACAATTGAATGAATGAGTTAGTTCCACACACATGTGTTGTGAAGATTTTATTAGGTAATACATAGAAAAATATCCAGAACAGGGGTTCAATGAATGTAGTCAATAAATGGGAGTTGATATGAAATTTAAACATTTTCTTCAACACTTTATGGCTTTGATTCTGTGTGAGTAGACTCCTCGTGAGTCCAAAGAAGTAAAGGCATTCACCAATCCATGATGCCAGAGGCTGGCAGGAAGGCTGTTCTAAGGAAGGGACATCATTTGCAGAACTTAATCCTTTGTAAATATTTAATTCATTGATTTTTAGCTCTGTTTTGGGACTCTTATAAAAATTTCCATCAGGAAATTGTACTGGAGAATCTTTTATAAGGATTTTTCAGACTCTGAAATGGGTAAGATTCTTTGTTGTTTCACTGATTCTTTGGTTTGAAAAAAAAATAAGCAACAAAGAATGTTTCTGATTGGATTCAAAGCATTACTTTAGTAATATTTTGTTATTTGTATTATAAATAGGGGGTAAAGCAGCATATTTTATTCAAATTAGGGCTAGGAAAGCGTGCCCTTTTTTAGTCACATGCTTATTTGTTCTCTGATCATAAGCTGGGTACAAGTTACTTCACAGCTCTGATTCTGTAAGTTATTGTTATGCACATTAGGAAATTTTCTTTCTCTCTCTCTCTTTCTTTCTTTTTCTTTTCTTCTCTTCTCTCTTGCCTGCCTTCCTCTCGCTCTCTTCCTCTCTTCTTCTCTTCTTTTTTTCTTTCTTGCTTTCTTGTTTTTTTGCTTTCTCTCCTTCTCTTTATATTCTAGTAGGGAAACTGAGAATTGGAAGTATTCAAGTGTTCATATTAGTGCACTAGGCTTCTGTATCAGCAATAAGAACATATCTAATTTAGAGGAAAGTAATTTTTACTGCTTTCTAGGCATTTTTGAGAAATATATTTTCAATAAATCTCCATACTAAATTTTTATCCTGTAGGTTTTTGGAATCCCACAATTTAAATAAGTTCATGACACCCTTTCATAGCCATTAATGGCCTAGTAGTAACATTTATTAACTGCTTTACTGATGAAAAGGTCTATGAATAAATGTCACATCAGAAATGCTGAATTTCAGAAATTTACATTGCTCTACAGTCTTTTCTCTGGTAGGGTGACTGACCCCTTATGTTGTTCGATTTAACATGAAGGCATTATGGTGTGAAACAAATCAAGTCAACTTGGAAAGA
>NC_048225.1:47395145-47399655 GCF_002007445.2 Ailuropoda melanoleuca
ATTTAGCTATTGTGGACAATGCTGCTATGAACATTGGGGTGCATATGGCCCTTCTCTTCACTACATCTGTATCTTTGGGATTAACACCCAGTAGTGCAATGACTGGATCATAGGGTAGCTCAATTTTTAACTTTTTAAGGGCCCTCCACACTGTTTTCCAGAGTGGCTGTACCNCTTGCATTCCCACCAACAATGTAGGAGGGATCCCCTTTCTCCACCTCATTGCCTTCTATTTGAGAAAGAACATAGGAAATAATTTTTCTACCTCCAAATTTCTCAGACTTTCCTTGTCTTTTCCTCTTGGGTTGCTGGCTGCAATTGTAACTCCATCCCACACGTGGGAGCATTGCCGTTATCTGCACATTTCATTGCCACTGTGGATCCTCTAGCTACCACTGACATTACTGAAAATTTGGGCTGCTGGAGGAGTAGTGCTTGCCATCCTTCAGGATGGCAGGGCAAGGCATCACCTTCAAAATCTGACTGTGCCTCCTATTTTATAGCACTTTTCTTTCTACCACTCTTGACTTAAT
This sequence comes from Ailuropoda melanoleuca, assembly GCF_002007445.2. Taxonomy (NCBI): domain Eukaryota; kingdom Metazoa; phylum Chordata; class Mammalia; order Carnivora; family Ursidae; genus Ailuropoda; species Ailuropoda melanoleuca. Next base: position 47,395,679 of record NC_048225.1, read on the forward strand.
CAAACTCAAGGGGAATCCTTTCTCCATCTTGCATCTCCATGATCTTCTCTGGCAATTCCAGTGGGAAATCAGTACTAAATTTAGTGTATTTTCTGAGGCAGCTCTACTACCTTATCTACCAAGGAAAGTAAAAACTGTTGAACCAGACAGGGAAACCCACCTTCTATCTCAGAACACTCTATGGGGAGATTAGTATCTTCACAGGGAAGACCCTATTTATTTCTGGGAGAGATACTTGAAATGACTTTTTCTTAGACAAGGAAAGAAACCAGGAGAACTCCATAAATGCCTAATGCAGCCCATCCTCCTGTTCCAGGGAGTTTGTTCTGGAGCTGTCTTCCAAGCACTTGGTCTGTACTTGGGTTCATTCTGTCTTGGTCAAACTCGTTAAGAATGATGATGTGTTTGGATAATCTGGCTAACTAGTCATTTTGTGTGTGTGTGTGCCAATATACTCTCTTCGATTGTCCACCTTAGACTTCACACGCCCCAGATCACACAGGAGTGTGGTGCCTCAACGTGAGTCATACCAGGGCTTCTTGCATATAGCACAGTGCAGCTTCAGTGATTTCAGAAGCCCATTGAACTGGAGGATATCCAACATGTTAGGTGATAAATGATTAGTAGAAGGTGGAAATATTAGTAGAAAATGGAAATATCCCTTGTCTCAGAAGTTCAGAGTTGAGTGATGGGCCCTCAGAAAAGCAATCCCAGCTTGTGTATTATTTGACTTAATAATTTACATTGTAAAAATTTCAGCACTTTCTTTCCACACTTTTTAGTAATGTATAATTTATGTACAGAAACAATTATATTCTTTATTATAAAATTCTCTGAGTTTTGAAAATTGTCTCTGATTGTGTAATCACCACCACAATCAAGATAGAGAGTAGCTCCCATCAACACCCCAAATTTCCTGGTGCCCCTTTGTAATCAACTTCTTCCTTCACCCCAGACTCTGGCAACCATTGATTTACTTTTTTCCCCCTAAAATATTGACTTTGAAAAACTGTAATAAAAATGGAAACATGTAGAATGTTGTGTTTTGGATCTGGCCTCTTTTGCATAATTATTGGAGAGTCATCCATTTTTTTGCATGTATCCATTGTTCATTCTTATTAACAAGTAGTAGTCTGTTATAAGTTTGCACCACAGTTTGTTTATCCATTCCCCGGTTCAGTGACATTTTAGATGTTTCTAGTTTGGCAATTAAAAATAAAGCAATTTTTAACATTCACATACAGATTTTTGTGTGAACAGTTTTCATGTCACTTGGGAAAATATGTAGGAATGGAATTGCTGGGACATATGGTAAATGTTTGTTTAATTGTATAATAAACTGCCAAATTATCTTCCCAAGTGGTGATACCACTCTTTATTCCCACTAGCCATGGACTATAGTTTTGGATGCTCTGCATTCTCACCACCTTTAGATACTGTCAATTTCTTTTTATTTATTTATTTTTCCCATCAACTCTTTTTTAATTGAAATATATTTGACATATAACATTGTATAAATTTAACGTGTACAACATATTAATTTGATATCTGTACATAGTGTAATATGATTCCCATTGTAGTAATAATTAGAAGTACTATCACATTACATTATCATCTTTTTGTTTTAGTGGGTGGAATAATTAAGTTCTAGTCTCTTAGCAATTTTGATGATCATAATACAATATTTTTTGTCTATATTCACTATACTGTACATTAGATCTCTAGGACTTATTTACTACTCATTGCAAATTTATACTCTTAAATAACGTATGTATAATCCCCGTTCACCATCTCCTGGTAACCACCAATTTTTACTCTCTGTTTTTATGAGTTTGACTTTTTTAGACTCCACAGGTAAGAGAGATCATGTAGTAATTGTCCATCTCTAACTTATTTACTAAGCATAATGTGCTCAAGGTCCACCCATTTTGCAAACGGCAGGAGGTCCTTCTTTCTCATGGCTGAATAATATTGCTATATATATATATATGTATATATATATATATGTAAAACATATTTTGTTATCTATCCATCCATTGATTAGCACTTAAATTGTTTCCATTCTTTGGCTACCATAAACGATGCTGCAACAAACATGGGAGTATTTTCACTTACCCTGGGTATGCACCCAGAAATGGAATTGCTAAATCACATGGAAGTTCCACTTTCAATTTTTTGAGGAGCTCCATATTGTTTTCCATAGTTGAACCAATTTACATTCCTTCAAACAGTGTACAAATGTTCCCTTTTCTCCACGTCCTTGTCAACACTTGTTATCTTGTCTTCTTGATGATAGCCATTCTAATAGGTATGAGTTGATATATTGTCATGGCTTTGATTTGCCTTAACCTAAGGATTAGTGGTGTGAGCACCTTTTATGTATCTGTTGGCCATTGGGTGTCTTTTTTGGAAAAATGACTATTTAGTTCCTCTGCCCAATTTTTTTACCACCTCCTTCCTCTGCCCATTTTTTAATAAGATTATTTTGGGGATTGTTGGTCTTATTGAGTTGTATGAGTTCTTTATATATTTTGGATATTAAGATTAAAATTTAGAAATTAAAAATAGAATGTCCATGTGATTCAGCAGTTTCACTCCTGGGTACATATCCAAAGAAAATGAAACATTTCCATGTCCATTGCACACCACTAATAGCCCAGGTATGCAAACAATTCAATTGGATATTAATCCCTTATCTGATACATAATTTGGAAAATTTTCCTCCCGTTCTGAAGTTTATCGTTTCATGTTTTTAATTATTTGTTTTGCCCTGCAGAAGCTTTTGTTTTGTTTTGATTTTGTTTTCATTTAAATTCTAATTAATTAACATACAGTGTAATTTTAGTTTCAGATATAAAATATTCAGTACTTCCATATAGCATATGGTGCTTATCACAAGTGCACTCCTTCATCCCCATCACCTATTTTACCTATTCCCCTGACCACCTCTCCTCCAGTAACCCTCAGTTTGTTCTCTGTAGTTAAGACTCCATTTCTTAGTTTGCCTCTCTCTCTCTTGTTTCCCCCTTTTATTCATTTGTTTTGTTTCTTAAATTCCACATATGTGTGAAATCATTAGCAGAGTCTTTCTCTGACTGACTACTTTCACTTAACATAGTGCTCTCTAGGTCCATCCATGCCATTGCAAATGGCAAGATTTCATTCCTTTTTCATGGCTGAGTAATATTCTGGTGTGTGTGTGTGTGTGTGTGTGTGTGTGTGTGTGTGTGTGTGTACTCAGCTTTATCCGTTCATCAGTTGATGGACACTTGGGCTGTTTTCATACTTGGCTATAATTGATAATGCTACTATAAACATTGGAGTACATCTATCCCTTTGAAGTAGTATTTTTGTATCCTTTGGGTAAATACCTAGTGGTGCAATTGCTAGATCGTAGGGTATTTCTATTTTTAACTTTTTGAGGAACCTCCATACTGTTTTCCAGAGTGGTTGTTCCAGTGTGCATTCCCACCAACAGTGCAAGAGGATTTCCCTTTCTCCACATCCTCACTAACATCTGTTGTTTCTTGTGTTGTTAATTTAAGCTGATCTGACTGTAAGTTGAAATCTCATTGTAGTTTTGATTTGTATTTCCCTCATGATCAGTGATGTTGAGCATCTTTTCATGTGTCTGTTGGCAATCTGGATGTCTTTGGAAAAACGTCTATTCATGTCTTCTGCTCATTTTTTAATTGGATTAGTCGTTCCTTGGGTATTGAGTTTCATAAGTTTTTTATATATTTTGAATACTAACCCTTTATCAGATATGTCATTTGCAAATCTCCCTTTCAGTATGCTACCTTTTAGTTTTGCTGATTGTTTCCTTTTTTGTGCAGAGGCTTTTATTTTGGTGAAGTCCCAGTAGTTTATTTTTGCTTTTGTTTCCCTCCTCTCAGGAGACATACCTAGAAAGAAGTTGCTATGGACGATATCAAAGAGGTTACTGCTTCTGTTCTCCTCTAGGATGTTATGATTTC
>NC_048225.1:47400910-47402404 GCF_002007445.2 Ailuropoda melanoleuca
ATTTTGAATTTATTTTTGTGTATGATGTAAGAAAGTAGTCCAGTTTTATTCTTCTGCATGTACCTGTCCAGTTTTCCCAACACCATTTGTTGAAAAGACTTTTTTCCTATGGGATATTCTTTCCTACTAGGTCAAAGATTAATTAACCATATAGGTGTGGGTTCATTTCTGGGTTTTCTATTCTGTTCTATTGATCTATATGTCTATTTCTGTGACACTACCATACTGTTTTGATCACTAAAGCTTTGTAATATGGCTTGAAGTCCAGAATTTNTGTACATTTTGTCCCTGTTTAAGATCTAATCTGATCGTACATGTAATTAGTAATTAGTCATTATACATTTTTAGTCTCCTCCAATCTAGAATTGTTCTTTTTGTCTTTTATGACNTTTCTTTGTGTCATCTTCACTTTCTTTCATCAGTGTTTTATAGTTTTCAGAGTAAAGTTCTTTCATCTTTTTGGTTAGATTTAACCTAAATATCTTTTTATTTTTTGGTGCAGTTATAAGTGGATTGATTCTTTAATTTCTTTTTCAGCTATCATTTTCTTTTAAAATTTTAGTTGCCCTGGGGCACTTGGATGGCTCAGTTGGTTAAGTGTCTGACTCTTGATTTCTGGTCAGGTCATGATCTCAAGGTTGTGGGATTGAACCCCACATTGGGCTCTGTGCTCAGGGTTGAGTCTGCTTGAGATTCTGTCTCTCTGCCCTTCCCCACCCCCTGTGCTCTCTCTCTCTCAAATAAATGAATAAATCTGTAAAAAAAATAAAAATAAAATAAAATTTTAGTTGCTCTATTTAAATTCTAGTTAATTAGCATCCAGTATAATATTAGTTTTAAGTGTACAGTATAGTGATTCAACACTTCCATACAGCACACAGTGCTCATCATAACAAGTGCACTCCTTTTTTAAAAAAATACTTTATTTATTTATTTGACATAGAGAGAGAGACAGACAGCGAGAGAGGAAACACAAGGAGGGGAGTGGGAGAGGAAGAAGCAGGCTCCCAGCAGAGCAGGGAGCCCAATGTGGGGCTCGATCCCAGGACACTGGGATCAGTCCCTGAGCCGAAGGCAGATGCTTAACGACTGAGCCATCCAGGTGCCCCAACAAGTGCACTCCTTACTCCCCACCACCTATTTAACCCATTCCCCCACCCACCTCTCCTCTGGCAACCATCGAGTTAAGAGTCAGTTACTTGATTTGCCTCTCTCTCTTCTTTTTCTCTTTGTTCATTTGTTTTGTTTCTTATATTCCACATATGAGTGAAATCTTATGGTATTTGTCTTTCTCTAACTGACTTATTTTGCCTAGCATAATATCTACTAGTTCCATCCACATCATTGCAAATGGCAAGATTTCTTTCTTTTTGCTGGCTATTATTCCATTGGTTGTGTGTGTGTATCACTGTTGGTGGGAATGCAAACTGGTACAATCACTCTGCAAAATAGTATGGAGGGTCCTCAAAAAGTTCAAAATAGACTCTACCATAT
>NC_048225.1:47402628-47465933 GCF_002007445.2 Ailuropoda melanoleuca
ATTTTGAATTTATTTTTGTGTATGATGTAAGAAAGTAGTCCAGTTTTATTCTTCTGCATGTACCTGTCCAGTTTTCCCAACACCATTTGTTGAAAAGACTTTTTTCCTATGGGATATTCTTTCCTACTAGGTCAAAGATTAATTAACCATATAGGTGTGGGTTCATTTCTGGGTTTTCTATTCTGTTCTATTGATCTATATGTCTATTTCTGTGTCACTACCATACTGTTTTGATCACTAAAGCTTTGTAATATGGCTTGAAGTCCAGAATTTTGATGCCTCCAGCTTTGCTTTTCTTTTTCAAGGTTGCTTTGGCTATTTGGAGTCTTTTGTTATTCCATACAAATTTTAAGATTGTTTGTTCTAGCCCTGTGAATAATGCTATTAACATCTTGGTAGGGATTGTATTAAATGTGTAGATTGCTTTGGGAAGTATAGACATTTTAACAGTATCTGTTCTTCCAATCCATCAGCATGGAATGTTTTTCCATTTCTTTGTGTCATCTTCACTTTCTTTCATCAGTGTTTTATAGTTTTCAGAGTAAAGTTCTTTCATCTTTTTGGTTAGATTTAACCTAAATATCTTTTTATTTTTTGGTGCAGTTATAAGTGGATTGATTCTTTAATTTCTTTTTCAGCTATCATTTTCTTTTAAAATTTTAGTTGCTCTGGGGCACTTGGATGGCTCAGTTGGTTAAGTGTCTGACTCTTGATTTCTGGTCAGGTCATGATCTCAAAGTTGTGGGATTGAACCCCACATTGGGCTCTGTGCTCAGGGTTGAGTCTGCTTGAGATTCTGTCTCTCTGCCCTTCCCCACCCCCTGTGCTCTCTCTCTCTCAAATAAATGAATAAATCTGTAAAAAAAATAAAAATAAAATAAAATTTTAGTTGCTCTATTTAAATTCTAGTTAATTAGCATCCAGTATAATATTAGTTTTAAGTGTACAGTATAGTGATTCAACACTTCCATACAGCACACAGTGCTCATCATAACAAGTGCACTCCTTTTTTAAAAAAATACTTTATTTATTTATTTGACATAGAGAGAGAGACAGACAGCGAGAGAGGAAACACAAGGAGGGGAGTGGGAGAGGAAGAAGCAGGCTCCCAGCAGAGCAGGGAGCCCAATGTGGGGCTCGATCCCAGGACACTGGGATCAGTCCCTGAGCCGAAGGCAGATGCTTAACGACTGAGCCATCCAGGTGCCCCAACAAGTGCACTCCTTACTCCCCACCACCTATTTAACCCATTCCCCCACCCACCTCTCCTCTGGCAACCATCGAGTTAAGAGTCAGTTACTTGATTTGCCTCTCTCTCTTCTTTTTCTCTTTGTTCATTTGTTTTGTTTCTTATATTCCACATATGAGTGAAATCTTATGGTATTTGTCTTTCTCTAACTGACTTATTTTGCCTAGCATAATATCTACTAGTTCCATCCACATCATTGCAAATGGCAAGATTTCTTTCTTTTTGCTGGCTATTATTCCATTGGTTGTGTGTGTGTATCACTGTTGGTGGGAATGCAAACTGGTACAATCACTCTGCAAAATAGTATGGAGGGTCCTCAAAAAGTTCAAAATAGACTCTACCATATGATCCAGCAATTGCACTACTAGGTATTTACCCAAAGGATACAGAAATACCTGATTTGAAGGGATGCATGCACCCTGATGTTTATAACAGCATTATCAACAACAGCCATATTTTGGAAAGAACCTAAATGTCCATAGCCTGATGAATGGATAAAACAGACACATACATACATACACGCACAGGTGTATATATAACATCAAAAAATTGGTAGACCTGATACAGAAATTCAGCAAAGTCACAGGATTTAACTTTTGAAATAACTTAAGACTTACAGAAAATTTGCAAGAGTCATATAAAAGAATAAACATACACACTTTATCCAGATTCTGCAGTTAACATTTTACCACATTTGCTTTATTATATTATCTCACTATATATACACACACATATTTATAATCATGTGTATGTCTGTGGTTGTTGTGTACATTTTGTCCCTGTTTAAGATCTAATCTGATCGTACATGTAATTAGTAATTAGTCATTATACATTTTTTGTCTCCTCCAATCTAGAATTGTTTTTGTCTTTTATGAACTTGACATTTTTGAAGAGTACATGGCACTTATTTTGTATTTTGTTTGATGTTTCTAATGATTAACTGTTGATTTTATGTTTTCTGTCAGAAATACCACATAAGTGGTTTTTTTTTCCAGTGCATGGTAATATTAGGAACTTGTATTGATTTGTGTGATTTCTGTTGAAATTAACATTGATCACTTAATGTGGTGTCTATTATATATCTTCATTGTAACTTAATTTTTTCTCTTTTTAAAAGTAATGTATACCTTATGGGGAGATCCTTTGAGACTCTCAATATCCTGTTACTGCTCTAATGCTAATTCACTAGTGTTAGCATCCAGTGATGAATTACAATGGAATCAATTATTACTATGGTGGTTGCTAATTGGTCATTTTCTACATCTATCATTCTTTCCTCAATCATCAGTTGGCATTCTAATAAAATAAAAAAAAAGAGAGAGGGGGAGAGAGAAAGAGCTTTCCCTTCTCTTTATTTATTCATTTGTTTACATCTCCTTTTGCTCTTACATTCTTATTTTATTCCATAGATTACAATCTCTTATTTGGGATACTCAGCTTGTCACAGATTTGGCAAGTGGAAGCTTCTTCATTCTGGCTGCTGATTATTCTAGATATATCTTTGTAATTCTTTAAAGAATTACACCCCCTCTTTTTTTACCACAAGATCTAGAATCATACTCTTTCAACCTCAGTTCTAGAATTAGTTATTTTTCTAAAAGTCTTGCTTTTGTTTAATTATTTCTTTGTAGAGGTGTTAGATTAGAAATGATGATTTTGTATGTGGGGAGCTCATTGTTCCTACATCGTGCCTGTTCACAGTTTCTTTCAACAGAGATAGGGTGTATAGTATACACACACACACACACACACACACACACACACACACACACACATTTCTATGCATCTGTCTATATATTTACTTATCTATCTGTCTATATTTTTAAAAATAGCTTCAGTTATAACATAATTAAATCACAGAGTTGAAAAGTACAGCATGGGGAATATAGTCAGTAAGATTGTAATAACTTTATATGGTGACATATTTTAGCTACACTTATCATAGTAAGCATTTTGTAATGTATATAATTGCCAAATTACTATATTGTATACCTGAAACTAACATAATATTGTACGTCAACTTTACTTTAATAAAAATTAATATATGTCTATTTTGGTACCTTTACTTCCAGTTCAACATCACATAATTCATTCTCCTGTTCTCTCTTCCATAATCTAACTCTTTTTCCCCATCAGCGGGAAACCTAAACTATATTTAATACAGGATAATTATTATTTCCTGAGTCCTAAATAAACCTAAGATAGTTTCAGAATTGCTTACACATACCACTGAGAAAAACACCTCCACTAACAAAAGTTTAATGCTCATTTGCAGTTTTTTTTACCTTTAGCCTGAGGATATAACGTCAAAATACTGGGTCAAAAAAAGTAATCAGTTTTCTTTCTTTTTTTTTCTTTTTTTAATGTCATTATTCATTTCATTTTTAAAATATTAATATTAGAAAATCTGTGATTTTGGGGGGTTATTCAAATTCAAGTTAGTTAACATATAATGTATTATTAATTTCAGGAATAGAACTTTGTGATTCATCAGTTGTATACAACACCCAGTGCTCATTACATCAAGCGCCCTCCTTAATGCCCATCACCAATTACCCCATCCCCCCACCCACCACCCCTCCAACAGCCCTCAGTTTGTATTTTGTAGTTAAGATTCTCTTATGGTTTGTCTCCCTCTCTGTCATTTTTTTTTGAGAGAGAGAAAGAGAGAGAGAGAGGAGGGGCAGAGGGAGAAGGAGAAAGAGAATCTCAAGTAGGCTCCACTTCCCAGTGCAGAGCCAAACAAGGGGCTCTATCTCACGATACTGAGATCATGACCTGAGTTGGATGCTTAACTGGGTTACCCAGGCACTGCAATGTGGTTATTCATTTCAAATGCAGTCTTGTTATTCACTTCAGTTAGATTGTTATTTATGTTTGTATGTTATTTTAAAATTTACCCCATCTTCATGGATTTTTTTCTATTTCTCTTTTNAACGTCAAAATACTGGGTCAAAAAAAGTAATCAGTTTTCTTTCTTTTTTTTTCTTTTTTTAATGTCATTATTCATTTCATTTTTAAAATATTAATATTAGAAAATCTGTGATTTTGGGGGGTTATTCAAATTCAAGTTAGTTAACATATAATGTATTATTAATTTCAGGAATAGAACTTTGTGATTCATCAGTTGTATACAACACCCAGTGCTCATTACATCAAGTGNCTCCTTTCCCTTTCCTTTCCTTTCCTTTCCTTTCCTTTCCTTTCCTTTCCTTTCCTTTCCTTTCCTTTCCTTTCCTTCCCTTTCCTTTCCTTTCCTTTCCCTCCTTTCTTTCTTTCTTTCTCTTTTGAGTATGTGAAACTTTAACATGGTCCCAAAGTCATAACTGTGCAATGATGTATTCCCAGAGCCCTGTCACTCACCTTATCCTATTCTTAATATGGATCCTGTAAGTAGTCAATCCCATTAGTTTTTGGTATATCCTTACTATATTTATTTTTGCATAAATGATCAGATACATGGAGAAGTCATTTTGGCTACACATTTAATACTTTTATTTACATCTCTTCTTTAAGAACATATCACTCTATAGAATTAGTACATTTTTTCTTGTGTAAATTCTTAAGATATTTTAAGCTTTCATTTAATATAGAATTAATGCATAAAGTAGAAAACTATATATATGTATATTATTTAATGGCTAAGGTCATGATTATTCTTGGTTATCTCTATGCTTTTTTTCATTTATTGTATTATTTCTTCATCATTTTCTAAGCTACTCTGTTTGCTTTTATTTCCCATGCGACTGACAATTAGTGTGTGTATATATACAAACTTATATTTATCTCTCTATCTATACCTATACCTACAGCTATATCTGTATATCTACCTCTATAGCTATGTCTAGTTTAGAATATACCTACCTCAGTCAGAGAGATTGGCATTTTTATTGCACTTTTTTCTGTTCTTACTTGGAATTGCACTAATCTAGAAAATGTACAAAATTTAGGAAGGGTTAGTCTTTGCAAATGTCCCTGATGTCTGGCTTTGGTTGTTTTCTGTAAAATGCCTCCTACTTTGAAAGCAGATTAGAATGGAGGGAGAATGAACCGACAACTGAGAAGAGATTTAGCCTTTTGGTCAGAGTTTGTATCCCAAGAGTGTTTAAAGCTTTATGTGGATTTTTTAAATTAGTAAACTCAAAGGGGAGGAAAATTTTGCCTGTGATGTTTTTCTTTGTTTGCCAGTTGTCCTTCATGTTGGACTGCATGAATGACATGAATGGTGGGGTACAAAGTAAAAAGAAGGGAGAAGACAGATATTTCAGTTTCCCTCCTAAGCCATTCAGTCTAGTTTTCTATAGCAGGAAAGAAGGAGCTAGGATGGGGCTGAAGATAAGTACTGACAGAACATCTGCTTTATTACATGAACACCATGTTGTTTTAACTGTCATCAGTTTGTACACACCTTTCCTGTTATCCAGAATATTCCCTTCCTGTAGCTGCCTGAGAAACTGTGATGTATCTCCCTAAAACTTGCTAAGACGTCATCTACAATATGAAATAGTCTTGGGTTCATTTAAAACAGCAAATAAATCTTTCTTTAATAACATTTCAATAAAATATATTACTCTCGTCTTTTAACAGATGTGGGCAGGATGACTCAAAAACGTTTATGATTTCTTTAATCAACAATACTGTATAATGGCTCACTAGTATTCATGCTTTCACCTTTCTGACTTCACCTTTCTGACTCTTTGTATCACACCAATCAGGACACCTCTATTTCTGCATGAATCATATTGCATTTCAATTAGGTGACTTTATTTCCATCTCATGTATTATTCTGTGAACGCCTAGACACTCAAAGTCTTATTTGTGTTTAATAACTTTTCAAACTAAACAGTGTTTCTGAGGCTCCTGAAAAGCTAAGGTGTGCAAGAGGGTGAAATTACTACCAATGGTCAGTTTAAGGATGTTTTAGAAACTATTGTTTTCCTCTTTATTATGTCATTTTTATATTAGATATTCTTGGTTTTTTCCTTTTGTTTATTTTTACAAATACCATGTGAAAACTATTTATAGAGATTTTAGGAACTCTATATGAAGTTCCTCTGACTCTGAATTTGCCTTCTGGGTTTGATACTGTGGGAGCAGTGCTCTCTGCCAGTCATACTTACCTAACATCAGAAACATGTCTTTTATTCTTCAGTTTGAAGGAGAGCATTTTTTGCCCTCTGCAGTGTGTGTGTGTGTGTGTGTGTGTGTGTGTGTGTGTGTTCTCTCAAACTGACCAAGGGATGTTGATAATCACTCTTTGCATATGATCTTTTACCTGCTGTGCAAAACTTAGGAATAGCTTGATGGATCCACTCACCAACTACATGCCCTCATTAATTATGGTAATTTTGTAGATTATTAGATGCCCCATGATATCTAGTGATTTATTAAGGGGGAATCTGTGCACATCTTCTTGGTTAATTTGAAAATGGAGATAACATAACTAGTGTGGACTTTCTCATTAGGATCGGGACAATGGAAAATCAAGTAATAAGTAATAAGTAAGATGATGCAGTGAAAGAGCACTAGAGTGTGAATGAAAGGAACTGTATTCCAGTCTCTGTTTTCATGCTTACCTGCTCGATAACCTTGAACAAGTACTATAACTTACTTGGTCATGGTTACCTAGCAGGTAAGCACAGAATCGTACATTAGAGCTCTCATCTGTAAAATGGGTCTAACAACTTCTACTTTTCCATCTTTTCAGAGATGATGTATAAGTCAAATGAAGTAGAATCTAGCAATTCATTCATTTTTTTCACTCATTCATTCATTCATTCTTTCATTCATCCCGTACACATTTATTGAGCTAAGGCTACTAAAATCTGTAAGATGCCCCTGATCTCAAAGTGGGGGAGAAAAAATAACAATAAGAAAAAATAATAATAACAGTTTGGGTAATTCTATACGCAAAAGCACTTTTTAAATTTAACTGGCAAATTTAAATTGCCCTTCTTTCTTAAAAAATGATATTGCCATTCATTCAGTCCTACAAACTGAAAACTTGAGGGTTTTCTGACTCTCCCAACTTCCTCATAACCATCCACACCATCAGATAAGGAAATCCTACTGACTCTCTCTTAATCATTTGAAAATATATCTGTTTATCTCCATGCCATTTCTATACTACTGCTGCTCCCCCTGGGTTACCACAAACTTCTCTCTGCTAACCTATTTGCTGTTTATTCCCACTATTCCATTCTTCTTGTGGAACCTGAATGATCTTTCTAGAAACATGTTTTGTTTGTTCTTGTCATTCTCCTGCAAAAATCTTTCAAATAAAGAGCTTTATTTTGTCTGTAGGATAAAATCTAAGCTCCTTAACAGGGATCGAAATCTTTTTCATAGCTCTTTTGTATCTGCTGTCAAAACTCTCAATATTTTCTCTTCATTTTCACTACTCTTTCCACCCAAATACTATATAAACTCTTTGAAGGATCATCCTTGTATTTTTTATTGTTGTATTTCTAACAACTAGCCTGGTTTTTGTCCTGTGGTAGGTACTCAATAAACCCTTGTTGCACGGATAAGTTTCCTTCCAGTTTTCTGTAGAACTGTTCCTTAGGTGTGTTGAATTAAAGCGATTTCCTGGGCTGCTGCTACTTTTTCTGTCTGTGCTGATGATTGGGATTCAAGCCATGGAAAGAATAATAGGGTTCAAAAATACATTATTTTAAATGACTTGATGCTTTCAGGTACAACATCTATACATTGTTATACCAACAGGAAAGCAGACGTTTTATATGTTTTATGTCTCACACAATAGTGGGAAGTTTAAAGATTAATTTAAGTACATTAAAGATTAATGAATGTACATTAAAATTCAAGAGCTTTTAAATGTTAAAGCATTATTATAATTATTTTTATATACTTTAGTCATGTGATTATTTTAGAAATATGACTAAAATGTGACCCGTAGAGTTTATTCATATAGTTGTTGCTGTTGATTTTATACTATTTTTTGATAGTATCTCTTTGTTCTGATGATAGGAAGTTCCCCAATATTCTTCTAATATATGTAAAAATATGCATTGTTAATCTAAACAAGGACATGATGAGTCAGCACATACAATAACTTTATTGATTCTTTTAAGCTGTTGCTGGGTAATGCATTTTACAAATTTATAGCACCTACCACCACATGCTAAGCCAAGCTGCCTTATACCAATAAAGATCAAGTTAAGAAAATTGAACAAAGTGATTAAACTGCTGAAATACGCAAGAACAATATTAGTAAACTTATTTTGCTGGTATTAAATGAGCTGCAGTTATTTTCAGTGTCCAGAACTGTTTGGCACGTAGTGACTTAAAATCATTCCAAATGTTTAAGCATTCCTTTTGCTAACAGGGCAATATATATGAGAGGATCTTTAGTGTTTTCCTTCCCTTTTTTCTATTTTTTAAAGTTAATACCTCTTCGTAGGATCTTTCTTGATAGCTCTCTCCCTTTTGCAACCTTTCCACCTAAGACTGGCATTGGAGACTTTCTCTGTCCTTTGACTTACCCTGTGCATTTTGTCACCATAAGACTTGATGCATTTACTGAAATTATTTATATGCTGCCATTCTTTCTCACTAGAATGGAAGGTAGACAATGTTTCATTTTTCAAAATTTTTATATATAATAAATTTGAGATGTTGCTCAGTGCAAGTCATAGTGGGATTTGGGGCATGGGAAGTGATACAGAAGCAGATTATCAATAGAGGGGCCTACAAAATCAAAATGGAACACAAGAAATTGTCTCTTTCATGTCAACTTTATTTGACAGATAATTGATGCATGGATTATAAAAATAGACTCAAACCAGAGTTAATTAACTTCCCAAATTGATGCTTATACTTTGAAGAAGATATTTACATTTTGTGGTATATTGCTTTCTTGTCAATAAACTATCAATAGACAAAAACACGAAGTTGTTTTTTTCAATACATAGTAAGTTTCCACAATACTATGGATTTGTCTGTAAACTGAATTAAAGGGTAAGACAGAAGTTAGAAATCATTTTAACACAATCACTTAATACAGAAAGTAGAGAGACATTATTATGCGAATGTGGGATATGTCTAGCAAAAAGTTGCTGTGGTCTAGGTCAAAGAGGTTGCTTCCTGTTTTCTCCTGTAGGATTTTGATGGATTCCTGTCTCACATTTAGGTCTTTCACCCATTTTGAGTTTATTTTTGTGTATGGTTTAGGAAAGTGGTCCAGTTTCATTCTTCTGGTGTTATATGCAAATGATGAATCACTAAATTCTACCCCTGAAACCAGTAATACAATGTGTGTTAACTAAATTGAATTTAAATAAAGAATTTTAAGAAAAAAGTGTGGGTTGTAATGTGGGGGTAATAATTAATATTTCTGAGGGGATGAAGATAATATTCAGACCAGTTTTTCACATATGAATAAATAACAATAAAGAAAACAGTATCTAACATTCATTATGCTCTTATAATTTGTCAGACTCTGGGCAGTGTTTCTTACATGTGTGAGTCAATTTAATCTTCACAACAGCCTGATTTGAATTTGTTATTATTTGCATTTTAAAGATAAATAAACAGAGATTCAGAATGGTTAAGTGACTTATCCAAATGTGAACAACAAGTAAGTGACAGATCAGGATGAGAGTTCAGTACTCTGTGGCTTCATAGTCAATAGCCCTGATCAACATGTCATGTGAGTAAACTATATTGCAGACTCTCAATAAATGATGACCAATGTTATGATTATACATTTACAACTGCTAAGTAGGAAATATAAGCACCATCTGGCTTTCCTTTTAGCCATAAACCACTAATTTCAGGTTTTTAGAAAAAATCTTCCATTTTTTATGAACTTCCATCACCACTTGGTGAGATTCATGGATAAAGAATGTTATCATCATATAAGCATTGAACTAAAATCAGAGGTTACAGGGTTTTAGATTGACACTGCCAAAAATACCTGAATTCTTGATGAGTTCATTGGCACAAAGTCCAAATCTCAAAGCAGAAAATACCTTATACTGAGACCTGTAGTTCGTTTGTTTCAGACTATTTGTGTTTGAATGTTTTGAGGCACAAAACCATTTGCCCTTCCTTTCAACCACATTCGACATGCTAAAATATAAGCTATTTTTGTTTACAGAATTCAGAGAACTGATGGCACCTGCCTGATTATTCAAGGTGGATGACCTTGAAATTGATCGATGTCCAATGAGTTATTAAAATTGAGCAATGGTTGGAGGCAGCAAGAGCAAATACAATTTACACTCAAGATATCTAAATTATAAATTCAATTGTATTGACTTGGCACAATTCCCTAAGTCCCCAAGAGGATTGCTAGAGGATTGGTTTTAGGATAAGGATGAGCCTATAAAGGGATTTGAGGGCTCTCGGAGGCATTTGGGAGGATATTCAAGAATTTTGCATTTTTTCATTGGGTAATTCTGAAACTCTAAAACCAGTTTATGAAAGCCAAGAAGAGCAGGACTTTCAAACAAGTTGCATTACAATTTGTCGTTTTTTACTGATTGAATTCAACTCAAGCAGCATGGATAAACATGTGGGTACTAGACTACGAGAGAGGAGATACTAGCTTAATTTCATGATCTACCAATAAGCACATGACTTTGTGCAAGTGACTTCACTTTTCTAGCTCTGATAGTCCTTTCTTAAGAGTTAGGATCATCTTTATGATCCTTTTCCAGTAGCAAAATCTGAAATTCCCTAAAGTCTGGTTGGAATCCTGGTGAAGAATTCTCACCCCTTGGTTCCAGAAAACATACATTCTGTAACATCCAGAATAGACCTGAGCTTAATGTTAAGTAGAGCTTCCTAATGAGAATCATTTTTTAAAACTTAGGGACAATTTACAGATAAACTGTTTAGCCAAACTTACTGTACATAATGGGGGTTCCTCTTTATGACAGGAGAGACATAATGAATGCAAATTGAACTGAATAAATGAATAGTGAATGAAGTTAGTTAATTATATCACATTCTGGCTCAGACTAGATATTCCTAGAACAATCAATTAAAAGAGAGAAACAATTGGATGGCTCCATATTTAATTCTTAATTTAGGTGACACCAACCGTGTAAGGTATATTTTATTAGTCCTCTTTATAAATAAAGAAACTGATGGTCAGAGTGGTTCAGCTATATTTCTGCAGCTTGGAAGCCTTGAGACAAAGACCCAGTTTTCTGAAAACAAGTCCAGTGCTTTTTTTCCAATTTGCTACACTGTACTTCTATCTACCATTTCTATTACCTTTTAAATATTTAAAGAGCTTCCTGGCTTATCTTAACCACTTTCAGAATTAAAATTGTTATTAGTTCACAGAAACACACTAATAAAGTCATTCCTTACAGTTATTTTATAACCTGAGGAGAATCTTAACAACAATAAAAAAAAATACTTGGCACATCTGTTTCTCTGATGTTCATTGAGGAGATAACAAATCAGAGAAAATTATAGAAAGTGACTTGAACTTTGAGGACTCAGGGATGATGTATGGTTCCTATGTCTATAAACATATAAATATCTGAAACTCATAAAGCAGTCTGTAATCTCATTCTTTGGCATATGGCAATGTTAACCACGGTCTTTTGGGCTATCCATGCTTGCCCTAACTTCCCAAGATACCTTACTCACTTCCTGAGTAGTTTTATTGAAAAGGGTAACATTCTTAGGGTTAGATGAACTGCAATTTAAATTCTGGTCTTGGCACAATATATGTAATTAAATATTATAAACTCTGAATACTGGCTCCAATACCTACTAGCTTGATGATCTCAAATACATCACTTTACCACCTATTTGTAAAATTTTAGGGGAAAATATCTACATCAGAATGGATATTGTGTGCATCAAATAAAGCAGTCTTTGCATGTACTATCTAATATATTTAATCTCAGACTCAGCTGTTTCATTTATATTATTAGAGTGATTACCATGTAATGGAAAATTGTAAAGATTAAAAATGATAATAAATATAGGGTACCTATAACATATGAGGCCTCCAGTTATGGCATTATTTTTATTTTACTTTTTTATTTTATTTTATTTTATTTTATTTTATTTTATTTTATTTTATTTTATTTTATTATTAGTTTTATCATAATAAGTGTACTCTTTAATCCCCATCCCCTACTTCACCCATTTGCCCACCCTCCTCCCCTCTGGAACCATCAGTTTGTTCTCTATAGTTAAGAGTCTGTTTCTTTATTTATCTCTCTCTCACTCTCCTTTTACTCATTTGTTTTGTTTCTTAAATTCCACATATGAGTGAAATCATGTAGCCTTTGTCTTTTTCTGACTGACTTATTTTGGTTATGGTTATACTGTCTCACTCTATCCATGTTGTTGCAAGAGGCAAGATTTCATTCTTTTCTATGGCTGAATAATATTCTATTATAGCTATCATCTATCATCTATCTATCATCTATCTATCTATCATCTATCTATCTATCATCTATCTATCTATCATCTATCTATCTATGTATCTATCAATCATCTATCATCTATCATCTATCTATCTATTATCTATCTATATCTATCTATCTATCATCATCATCTATCTATCATCTATCTATATGTATCTATCAATCATCTATCATCTATCTATCATCTATCTATCTATTATCTATCTATATCTATCTATCTATCATCATCATCTATCTATCATCTATCTATCATCTATTTAATCTATCATCTATATCACTTCTTTATACATTCATCTCTTGTTGGACACTTGGGCTGCTTCCATAATTTGGCTATTGTAAATAATGCTGCAATGAACACGTATTCCTTTGAATTAGTGTTTTTGTATCCTTTGTTTAAATACCCAGTAGTGCACTTACTGGGTCGAAGGGTAGTTCTATTTTTAACTTCTTGAGCAAACTCCGTACTATCTTCCACAGTGGCTGCACCAGTTTGCATTCCCACAAAGAGTGCACAAGGATTCCTTTTTCTCCATATCCTTGTCAACACTTGTTTCTTGTGTTTTTTATTTTAGCCACTCTGACAGGTAGGAGGTAGTATCTCGTTGTGGTTTTGATTTGCATTTTCTCGATCATGAGTGATGTTGAGCATCTCTTCATGTGTTTGTTGGCCATCTGGATGTTTTATTTGGGGAAATGTCTTTTCTTGTCTTCTGTCCATTTTTTAATTGGATTATTTGTTTCTTGGGTTTTGAGTTGTGTAAATTCTTTATGTATTTTTGAATACTAACCCTTTATTGGATATGTTATTTTCAAATATCTTCTCCCATTCAGTGGATTGCCTTTTAGTTTTGGTGGTTGTTTCCTTCACCGTGCAGAAACTTTTTATTTTGATGTAGTCTCAATAGTTTATTTTTGCTTTTATTTCTCTTGCCTCAGGACACATATCTAGAAAAATGTTGCTACAGCTGATGTGCTATTGCCTGTGATCTCTTCAAGGATTTTTATGGTTTCAAGGCTTACATTTAGGTCTTTAATCCATTTTGAGTTTATTTTTGTATTGGGTGAAAGAAAGTGGTCCAGTTTTATTCTTTTGTTTGTGGCTGTCCAGTTTTCCCAGCCCTATTTATTGAAAAGTCTGCCTTTTTCCCATTCGTTCATACCTTCTTTATCAAAGATTACTGACCATAAAAATGTGGGTTTATTCCTGGGTTTTCTGTTCTCTTCCATTATCTGTGTATCTGTTTTTATGCTAGTACTATACTGTTTTAATTATTATCACTTTGTGATATAACTTGAAATCTGGAATTGTGATACCTCCAGTTTTGTTTTTCTTTTTCAAGAGTGCTATGGCTATTCAGGGTCTTTTGTGGTTTCATACAAATTTTAGGATTGTTTCTTCTAATAATGTGAAAAATACTCTTGGTATTTTGATAGGGATTGAATTAAATCTGTATATTGCTTTAGGTAGTATGGAGATTTTAACAATATCTGTTCTTCCAGCCCATGAGCATGAAATGTGTTTCCATTTCTTTGTGTTGTCTTGAATTTCTTTCATCCATGTTTTAGAGTTTTCAGGATACAGGTCTTTCACCTCTGTGGTTAAATTTATTCCTAGGTATTTTATTGTTTTTGATACATTTGTAAACAGGATTATTTTCTTAATTTCTCTTTCTGATGTTTAATTATTAGTGTATAGAAATGCAACAGATTTCTGTACATTGACTTTGTATCCTACAACTTTACTGAATTCTTTTATCAGTTCTAGTAGCTTTTTGATTAGATTCTTTAGGGTTTTCTATATGTAGTATCATGTCATCTGCAAATAGAGTTTTACTTCTTCTATACCAATTTAGATGCCTTTTATTTTTCTATCTTGTCCAGTTGCTGTGTCCAAGACTTCCAGTACTAGGTTGAATAAAAGTGGTAAGAATGGACATCCTTGTCTTATTCCTGACCTTAGGGAAAAAGCACTCAGTTTTTCACCATTAAGTATGATGTTGGCTATGGATTTTTGATACATGGCCTTTATTATGTTAAGATATGTTCCCTCTATATTTTGCATAGAGTTTTTATCATGAATGGATGTTGTACTTTGTCAAGTGTTTTTTTCTGCGTCTATTAAAATGATGATTTTTTTATCCTTTCTCTTATTGATGTGAGGTATCACATTGATGGTTTTGTGGGTATTGAACCACACTTGCATCTCAAGAATAAATCCCACTTGAACATTGTGCATGATTTTTTGAATGTGTTGTTGACTTCAGTTTGCTACTATTTTGTTGAGGATTTTTGCATCTATATTCATGAGAGATACTGGCCTTTAGTTTACATTGTTGGTGGTGCTTTATCTAGTTTTGGTATCCAGGTAATACTGGCCTCATAGAATGAATTTGGAAGTTTTCCTTCCTCTTCTATTTTTTAGAATAGTGA
The DNA here is from genome assembly GCF_002007445.2 of Ailuropoda melanoleuca. Lineage (NCBI taxonomy): Eukaryota > Metazoa > Chordata > Mammalia > Carnivora > Ursidae > Ailuropoda > Ailuropoda melanoleuca. Next base: position 47,417,728 of record NC_048225.1, read on the forward strand.
GAAGAATAAGCATTAACTCTTCTTGAAATATTTGGTATAATTTGCCTCTGAAGTCATCTGGTACTGGATTTCTGTTTTTTGGGAATTTTGTGATTACTGATTCAATTTCTTTTCTGGTACTTGGTCTCTTCAAATGTTCTAATTCTTCCTATTTCAATTTTGGTAGTCTGTATGTTGCTAGGAATTTAGCCATTCCTTTTAAGTTGTGTAGTTTGTTGGTAATTGGTTTTCATAAGATTCTTTTATAATTGTTTGTATTTCTGTGGTGTTGGTTGTTATTTCTTCTCTTTCTTTTTTTTTTTTTAAGATTTTATTTATTTATTTGACAGAGAGAGAGCACAAGCAGGGGGAACGGCAGGCAGAGGGAGAGGGAGAATCAGGCTCCCTGCTGAGCAAGGAGCCCGATGTGGGACTCAATCCCAGGACCCTGAGATCATGACCTGAGCTGAAGACAGATGCTTAACCAACTGAGTCACCCAGATGTCCCTTCTGTTCTTTCATTTGTGATTTTGTTTATTTGAGTTTTCTTTCTATCTCTCTCAATGGGTCTGGCTTGAAGTTTATCAATTTTGTTGATCTTTTCAAAGAACCAGCTGCTGGTTTCATCGATCTTTTCTATTGGTGTTTTTTGTTTTTGTTTTTGTTTCTATCTTATATTTCTACTCTAATCTTCTTTATTTCCTTCCTTCTACTGGTTTCAGACTTTGTTCTTTTTCTAGCTCCCTTATGTGTAAATTTAGGCTGTTTATTAGAGATTTTTCTTGCTTCTTGATGTAGGCCTGTCTTGCTGTAAACTTCTCTCTTAGAACAACTTTTGCTGCATCTCAGATTTTGAACTTTTTTTTTTCATTTTCCTTTGATTCTCTGTGATTTTTTAACTCTTTTTTGATTTCTTAGTTGACCTATTCATTGCTTAGTACCATGCTATTTAACTTTCATGTATTTGTGCNTTTGAACTTTTTTTTTTCATTTTCCTTTGATTCTCTGTGATTTTTTAACTCTTTTTTGATTTCTTAGTTGACCCATTCATTGCTTAGTACCATGTTATTTAACTTTCATGTATTTGTGTTTTTCCAGATTTTTTCTTATGGTTTTTTCTAGTTTCATAGCATTGTGGTCAGAAAAGATGCATGATGTGACTTTGATCTTTCTGAATTTGTTGTGACTTGTTTTGTGGCCTAATATGTGATCTATTCTGAATAACGTTTTGTATGACTTTAAAAGAATATGTATTTTGGTGTTTTAGGATGGAAAGTTCTGAATATGTCTGTTAAATCCATCTGATGCAATGTATCATTCAATGTCAATTTTCCCTTATTGATTTACTGGTTTGAATGATCTGTCCATTGGTGTAAGTGGGGTTTTATAGTTCCCTATTATTAGTGTATTGCTATTGATTAGTTCCTCTATGTTTGTTATTAACTGTTTTATGTATTTGGGTGCTCCCATGTTGGGTGCATAAATATTTACAGGTATTACATCCTCTTGTGGGATTGTCCCCTTTATTATTATATACTATCCTTCTTTGTCTCTTGTTAGAGTCTTTGTTTTAAAGTCTATGGTCTGATATGGTATTGCTACTCTGGCTTTCTTTTGATGTCCATTTGCATCATAGATTTTTCTCCATCCCTTCACTTTCAATTTGCTTGTGTCTTTTGGTCAGAAATGAATCTCTTATAGGCATCATATAGATAAGTCTTGTTTTTTTATATACTCTTTTACTCTATGTCTTTTGACTGGGTGTTTAATCCATTCACAGTCAAAGTAGTTATTGATAGATAGGTATTTATTGCCACTTTGTTACTTGTTTTGTGGTTGTTTCTATAGATTTTCTCTGATCTTTCTTCTCTTGCTATCTTTCATGGTTTGCTGGTTTTCTTTAGTGATATACTTGGATTACTTTCTCTTTTTCTTTGTGTATCTAGTACTTGTTTTTGATTTGTGGTTACCATTAGGTTCGTGTATAATATCCTCTGCATATAACAATATATGAAGTTGATGGTCACTTAAATTTGAACACATTCTATACTCCCCTTCCTCCCCCCTCCCATTGTTTTAGGTCATATTTTACATCCTTTTTTTTTAATGATCCCCTTGACTGATTTTTACAGAAATATTTATTTTTATTACTTTTGTAGTTTTTACTTGTTTATACTCTTGCTTATGGTCTTTCATTTTCACTCAAAGAGTCCTCTTTAATATTTCTTGTAGGGCTAGTTTAGTGGACATGATCTCTTTTGATTTTTTTTTGTTTGTTTGAGAAACTCTTTATTTCTTCTTTTGTTCTGAATGATAACCTTGCCTGATAGAGTATTCTTGGCTGCAGATTTTCCCCTTTCAGCGCTTTGACTATATTGTGCCACTCCCTTCTGGCCACAAAATTGCTCCTGAAAAATCTGCTAATAGTCTTATTGTGTTTCCCTTGTATGTAATTGTCTTCTTTTCTCTTGCTAATTTAAAATTTTTTTTCTTTGTCACTACTTTGCTATTTTAATTAGTATGTGTCTTGGCATAGACTGCTTTGGATTGAATTTGGGGGTGGATTTCTGTGTCTCCTGGTTCTGGATATCTGTTTCCTTCTCCAGATTAGGGAAGTTTTCAGCTATTAATTCTCTAATAAATTTTCTGCCCCCTTTTCTCTCTTCTTCTTCTTCTGGGATCCCTATAATGTTAATGTTATTATGCTAGATGGAGTCACTGAGTTCCCTCAGACTATTCTCAATTTGCATAATTTTCTTTCCTTTTCTTTGCTCAACTTCGTTATTTTCCATTCCCCTGTCTTCCAGATCATTAATTCATCCCTCTACTTCACCTTGCCTGATATTTATTCCATCAAGTGTATTTTTAATTTCATTCATTGTTTCCTTGATCTCTGATTTGTTTTTTTTAATCTCTGTGTTAAAGGCCTCACTGATGTCCTCCACTCTTTTCTCAAGTCCAGTGAGTCTTCATGATTATTACTTTAAATTCTCAGTCTGGCATATTACTTATATCCATTTTTACAAAGGTCTCTTGCTGTGGTTGGTTCTCTTCTTTCACTTCAGAGATGTTACTCTGTCTCATTATTTTGTCTGACTTTCTGTGCCTGTTTCGTGTATTAAGATAGTCAGCTACTTTTCTTGCTCTTAAGATAAGAGCCTTATAAAAAGAGGTCCTGGAGTGTCCTGCAATGCAGTGTCCCCTGTTTTCCAGATTCTGACACTTCAGGAAGTATCTTCTATGTGTGTTGCATGTGCTCTGCTGTTGAGTCTTGGATTCTTTTTCTTTCACTCCAGTTGTCAGCAGAGGCTCTCTTTGCCTATTGTGGGCAGTGGTTGGTCCCCAGCAAGAGTGGGGCCTGTTTTAACAAGGTGTGCGGTAGTTTGCTTGCTAAAAGAGACCTTCCCCCACTACTGCCAGAACTGAGGTCCTGCAAAATGGGAAGGTGGGAAGATGTGGTCTTGTCAGGGTTTGCTCCAGTCTTTTGGGGGAGGGGCCTGCAGCCCCAGGACCAAGAAAAGTGTGACTGGGAAGGGCAGATCCCCTGAAGTATGGGGGGCAGGGCTTTGTGCAAGAGAGTTTAGATAGTGAGTTTTGGCATTGCGTGCATTCCTGCAGGTGGCCATTGTTTATGCTGGGGAGTGGGGAGGGACATAGCAACTGCCAGCTGCCTTGTTTCTGGAGGGGTCTCCCCATGTTCTCTGTCTCTCTGGGCCATACTCTGAGATGAGGAAACACTCTTCATCCTGTCTGCGCCCAGTATTTTTCAAACTGCAGGTTCTAGGTTTTATCTGCACAGGCTATTCATTACGCTGTCTCTTTAAGGGTGAGATCCCACTTCTTAATGACCTTTGGACTCTCCCAAAGTTGATCCCACTGATTTTTTAAAATTCTAGGCTGTAAGTACTGCTGGTGTAAGAACTCACTAAATTTGGCCCTTCTCACTTTCAAAGGCAAATGTTCCAGGGATTCATCCTCCCCATTTGTGGGCTCCCTGGTGTGTAAAGTTGCTTTTTGCCTTCCTCTGCACCTTTGTGGGTAGCCATGGACTTTTTCACTCGCAGCTGGTGTCTTTGCCCTTCTTACCTTCTTTGATTGGTTCTCCTCTCTACCTTTAGTTGTGGAGTTTGTTCTGCCAGTCTTTGGAACATTTTCTGGGCTATTTATGCTTATATGGGTGCTATCTAGTATATGATTATGCAAATGAAAGATAGGTTAAAATATAAAGCTTCTGGTCCAAATTTAATGTTTTCTCCATGGAAGAGCTTTAAGTAGTCAAGTAGCATGAGTTGAAAGAAATAATTAGCAATAACCTCTAATGTAATAACACTAGCATTAACTGTTAATATTATATCTGTATATTAATGACAGAGATGTAGAAAAGATATCACAACCAATTATCTCTTTGAGAGGCAGGTCTGGAAGAGCAGCCCTTTTATGAATATATAAACAGTAAATATTTAAACTTTCATTAATACCTTTATTGCTTTTTAAAATTGTAATTGTTTTCCCCTGTGGTCATTATCAATAAGTAGATTGCCCTTCAAAAATATTGCAGGTAATGTTGATAAGACTTATATAAGGTTGTTTTCCCTCAAGTAGAGCACTGTACCATGTTTCAAAGATAATAGCAATTGAAATGTACACAAGTTAATTCCTATGGTCTTTGCCTTCCTGATTCAGTTGCAGACACACAGATGAGGGATAGCTCTTGGTTATGCCTAAACCTATATAATTAATGCATCTTAAACTATAGTGTATATTCTCTTGAGACCCTTAAGAGTGATGCTTGAAAAGAATCCCTTGGTATTAAACCTACATGTATATCCTCTAGTTCCAACCCATTACACTCTCTTGTGCAAAAGAGAATGAAGATCTAGGTAATTTTTTGTATCTCCCTAAAAGTAGGTTTCAACAGTCATCAATTTCTGAAATAGTCACAAAATGTTTATCATTTTGTCAATTGTAACTTAATCAGTCAGAGTCTTGAGAAGTGGCCACTTTTGCTAGCTCCTTAAAAAATATTGGAAATCTGAGCTATAAGCAGTGATTAGAAGAAAGAATTCAGACTTTAGAAACAATCAGACTGTTTTAAAATAAGTTCAAATAACATTTCTGCAGTTCATTACCTCTGAAGTCTTGGTCAAACCATGGAACATCTCTGAGACTCACTCTGTCTTATGGAAAGAGAAGGACAAGGAGGAGGAAAAAGAGAGAGGAAGGAGGAGAAAGAAGATGATAAAAAGGAGGAGGTAGGAAGAAAGGAGAAATATAAAGAATTCAAATTTCAGGAGAGTGAGCACTGGAAATGATATGTGTGGAGAGACTGGCACATAGTAGGCTGCTATTTTATTAAAGCAATTATTTTAAAAGCAACACACACACAAATCTTTCTCTGTGATTCTTAAGGCAGTGTAGGATAGTAGTTCAGATGATAAATCTGAATCNAAATCTTTCTCTGTGATTCTTAAGGCAGTGTAGGATAGTAGTTCAGATGACTTTAATCTGAATCCTACTTGACACTTAATAGCTGTGTGACCTTGGGTAAAATACTCACCCTTTCTGTCTCAGTTATCTCTTCTGTAAAATAAAGAAAATAACTATAGTTCACTGTTTTAGGAGGGGTAAGTTTGTTAATTTTTGTAAAACACAAAATAAGTTTTACTTAAATTTTTACTACTTTTCGTAACAATGGGAAATGCCTTTCTATACCAGAGAGAGATAAAAGTTGCTAATCAGATCATTGGTTCCTTATCTTGTAAGACAAATATTTTCCACATAGGTGTTATTTTACAGGTTGCAAAGAAAAAATTAAAAGCATGCACTTAAGTTTGAGTTAGTTTTGGAATTTTCTCAGTGCTCTGTCACTTACTAACTGTATGAGATTGAGCTTAACTTAAATCACTTAACCTAAGACTTAGCCCCTATATCTCCATAAATAGTCTTAATGACAGTACCTCCTTCATAGAATTTCTGTGAAGATAAAGCAGACAGAGAAGTTAACCTGGTAAGGGCAGTGCTAACTCATCCAAACTCATAATAACAAGAGTAATAATAATAAAAAAGGCATAAAGGATGAGAGTTAAAAAAAAGAAAATGTGATCTATTATTATTGCTACTGTGATTTATTTTCGTAACAATAAAGTTATGTTATCACTAATTTTTCCATCATTTTCAACCTCAGGCCCAGTGAAGTGATTTTCTTATAACCAAATGAGTAATAAAATATAGTTGAAATTGAACTCTTTTTTTATTTTAATATTTTTTAGAAAAAGAGAGAGAAAAGGGCAGAGGAAGAGAGAGAATCTTAAGCAGGCTCCACACCCAGCACACGAGCCAGATACAAGGCTCAACCTCATAACCCTGAGATCATGACTTGAACTGAACTCGAGTCAAATGCTTACGCGACTGAGCCATCTATGTGCCCCAGACTCTTCTTATCAAATATTAAGACCCTCTCTGCTACCTCTTAGGTTTAATAAAAATAAATGGTGTCTGACCTGTGAAGTAGTTTAGAGGACTGAAATAAACATATTTCCCAAAGCTGCATTAAACAAGCAGCGTATCATCTTTAGAGTAATTCTAATGATACTTTGAAATAAAATTAGCCTTCAGTAGAAATTTTATAAGGTATTACACATAAACTTAACCTTTTATTTTCTCAATAGTAATGAAAAATAGGCATGACTGTCCTCATTTATGATGTTTCTCTATTATAAAGATGAGGAAGCTGGGACTCAGAGAGCTTAACTAACTTTCTCTTGGTCCCACAGTTAGCAATCAGGTCAGATTTACCTGACTCCAAATTCCAGNTCCAGAATGTTTCCACTATTTAATGCAAGATTGAAAATAAGCCCAGTTATTCCCCTTCCTAGAACTGGCTAAAAATCACTTAGAAATGGCTGTTGAGTGCTTCTTTTTTTTCTCCTCAAAAAAGTATTCTAAGGGATATAATGGTTTTGAAACCCCTTTGTCATTTAACATTTCAAATATACTAACAGATGGCTTCTCCCGGCTCTAGGCAGATGATGGTTCAGAAATAAGTGGTGTTGGGAGATTTCTTGTAAACGCTCAGGGACAGGAAAGACAGCTGTCACTGAATATCTTAATTACAGCATTTACAAAGTTCTAATTAATGTAATGGTACTTTTATGATTATATTAATGTTATGACCATCGGGGCGTTTGTTTCTGTACTCATTTGGTGACATAATTTGGAAGTTATTGCATATTTTAAGGCTAACAACTGTTATTTGAGCTTGAAGAACTCTTTCTTTNTTGAGCTTGAAGAACTCTTCCTTTTCAATAGAAATAAAAAGAATTATTTTATACCTAATTATATAACTGAAAAATGTGTTTTTTAAAAACATATGTTGCTGAAAATATGAATTATAATGGATAGAAATTCATATATTACACAATTAAAAAAACTATAATAGGACATATTGAAGAAAGAACAGTGCCTTTAGAGTCTAGAGGCTTGTGCCATATACTGTCGTGTGACCCTGGGCAAGTCATTTCATCTTATCCGGGGCTGTTTCTTTTTCAATTAAATAAGCATGATAATAATATGTAGTTGGTTGTTATAAGGACACTTTAGGTACATTTATAATGTTTAGTTTACAGTTTTTATGTCCAAGGAGATATATGTTCTAATATATTTGAATCTCCTAAATAGAAGCTAGATGAGGGGCTCCTGGGTGGCTCAGATGGTTAAGCATCTGCCTTTGGCTCAGGTCATGATCTCCAGGTCCTGAGATCAAACCCCATGGTGGCCTCCCAGCTCAGTGGGGAGTCTGCTTCTCCCTCTCTCCCTGTCTCTCCCCCTGCTTGTGCTCTATCTCTCTCTCTCTTTCAAATGAATAAGTAAAATCTTAAAAAAAAAAAGCTAGATGAAACTAAAATGAACATCTTGAATTCCAAATATTTTATTTATTACACAAATAAATTATTATTTTTTTAATTGTGGATTTTTCTATTTGAAGTACAATATATCAGCTAAATAAGGAGGGTCTTCAATTAGAGTTGAATTTGAATCTTGTCTCTGATACACAGCTGTGTGATCCACAGAAGGCTTCTTATCCTCTTTGAGGAATCATTCCTTTAAAAAATTATTTGGATACCACTGCCATTGCAGTACATTATCGTGAAAATAAATGAAATAACATGGGGTAAAGCACCTGCATGTGTTGTCAGGTACATGTCACTTTACCATTTTTTCCTTTCTTTTAGGATGGCTGTGATTTAGACCTTTTAGTTTATTCATAACTTTCAAATTGGAGATAGTAATAAAAATGTCATTGATTTTAAACATGGAAGTATAATAAAGCTCCAGTTGCAAATAATGATTATTTGTGAAATTCTTTTTATCTTATCTTTTTCAGTAGATTACGGGGTCCATAGATGAGGACCATGCCTAAATTACTCAGAGAATGCTTGAAAATATTTGAATGAATCAAGGAATTCCACATGAATTTCCGTCTCACAGTTCATTCATTCATTTTAGCACAGGGTCCAGGGCAATGTCAGTTCATCAAAAAAATATTTCAACTTCATGCCCCATTAATCTCAGGACAAGCAGTAGTCCTTTTCTTATTAGAGTTGAATACATTCACCAACTATCTTAAAAAGCCCCATTAAAGTAGTTCCCCCCATTATTTTCTATATTATCCTGCTTGTTTTCTTAGACATATTACACTCTGAAGTTATTGTGTGTGTGTGTGTGGTTTTCTTAAAATTACCAGTTTCCTCATCTGTACCCTTGAGGCTTTTAGCTTAGTCTGCCTCATTTGGTATTATATCCCAATTATCTAACAACATGCCCTATAAGCACAGAGGAGGTAAAAAAATTTAATTTCATGAGTAAGTCTCAGTCTTGGGCTCTCCCTACTACCATGGTGAACTGGTTTTTGGAATAAACTTAATGGGCCAAAATAATGTTTAGATGATTCAGGAAGAGAAAATATCATTAATATTTATTATAAAAGTGCTATATTTGTTATATAGATATGCCAATGAACCAGAATAATTTCTGCACTTATTTTTTTAATGACCATAGATTATAACATACAATGAGTTAAACCGGATTGAAGATATATAACAGAAAAATATCATCATTTTTAAAGAATTAACAGCGTAAGTCACAAACTTAACAGAACAAATAAAATTCCATTAGAACTTGATTTCATTTTTTCTAGTAAGCTTCTATATATGCCAGACAATGGGATAAGTGTTGCAAGTGTTGCAGGGCCAAAAAAAAAAAAAAAAAAAAAAAAGATACAATTCCGACTTTTGAGGCTTCAATGTCTATCAGTTTTCTATAATTTAGGATAATAAATCATACACTCAAATTATGCACAGTATGGGAAAATATGAAGGTGGAAGGGAGCACTCAAGAAAATTTATGAGGCAGATCATATTTGAACTGAATTGGAAGGATGCAATGGAATCAATGAGGAGAGCAAGCTGGGTGTGGGAGTGGCTGTGGGATGACTTCCAGGTAACGGTAATGCAAAAAACAAAGGTGTGGGGCTATGAAAAAACCTCACCAATTGAGCTTAAGTAGCTTCACTAGTAGAGCTCAAGAACTTCTGAGAATGTGGGAGGAGATGAGGCTGGGAATGTGGGGGTGACTACTGAAAGGCTTCGAATCTCATTCTAAAAGAAGGTCTTTGTGACGATGAGAAATAAAACAAAGATTTGCAGCAGGAAAGCTTTATTGAATTGGATTGGAATTTGTTTTGTTGCTGTTTTTAGAAAAGTCAGCCTGCTGTTGAAAATAGGTGTGAATGAGGAGATCAAGACCAGTTAGGAATATATTCTAGAGTTCAGGGTAGAGATTGTGTGGGAGGAATTAGGCCACAGAACAGGCAAAGAATAAGAAAAGATGTATTAAATAAAGAGGTATGGTTGATAGGATGGGATTACTGACAAGATGGAAAATATAGAAAGAAAGAAAGAAAGAAAGAAAGAAAGAAAGAAAGACACAATATTATAGGCATCCCTAAGGGACAAAGTTTCCTTTTAGAAGGGAAATTAGAAAAGTCTACATTGCGATCTCATTTCAGACAGCCTAAAAAGGATGGATGGGTAAGGCTTCAATAGGCACTTATAAGGGCAAATATGCTTTAAATAGAAGGACTCTGTATGTGCAAAGGCACCAAATCAAAGATGCATATGTAATAAAGAGTGATTTGGATCACTATCTGGTCACCTCAGCTAAATGTGCCAGTCAGGTTCCATCATGCAAAATGAGTTATGTTTATTCATCTGGAATTTTCTATTAAACCACTTGCCTGTATTGATGAGTTACTATGATCTACTTGTTTTCATCCAATAATATTTCATAATAAATGAGAAAATTAGGACAGATCCTCTTACTCCATAGTATTTTAATTACTTTGTGTCAAATGTTGAAAAATGAGTATGCATTATAGGTGGTAACATACCACTAGTATCATTAAGTCATCTTGCAGCCTCATTTTTCTAACAGACATGACCAAATTATTGAAGGGTACTAAACTTCCACCGAGACAGGTGGCTTGAAGACAAGTGAAGCTGAAAACCACTGGCACCCATAGTATCTCTTTTTTAAAAATAGATTTTCTGAAAAAAAAAATTCTAGAAAGAGAAGAAAGGAGTTGTACATGTTAACCTCCATTTGCTAACCCTGGATTCATCTTCTGTCCTGTCTTTTTATTTCCTGCTGTGTGTGGAAGGGCTGACCTCTAGAATTGCACCCACCCCTATTTCTCTGTCTTCTGGCTTCTATCAGATTCACCCAGGGGGAATCATCAACAGAGCACAAGAGAAAACAGAAGCACAGCATATTTTACCCCACTCCTGACCTGAATCAGCACCACAGTTTCAGCAGTAGCTAAATCACTCCATAACTGCTGCTCTTGTTGGCCATCTCTTGCTCTGTGGTAACAGCATTTGCTGAGGTCCAATAATGCTGTTTCCTTCCCTTGCCCATTCAAAGTCACACATATCCCTTTTCACCACCAGATTGACTTCACTAAATCCTTTCTCCACCAAATTTTCTCCAAAGAAATTATTTTGAATGAAATTCTGAACTGAAACCCTCATCCACTCTTGGTAAGTTAGCAAGATCATAGAATCATTTTGGAACACTGCTTGTCTGCATCTACAGAAGTTAAACATAATTGTATCCGAGAACCCATCAATTCAACTTCTAGATGTATATCCAACAGTGCGTATATGTGTACCAAATATATGCACAAAGTGTTCATGGTAACATTAACTGTAATAGAGTCTGGAAATAATACATCCACTAACAGAACTCATAATACAATAGTGATGCATTCTTAGAATGGAATATATATAATATCAAATAATGAGAATGAATAAACTACCCCATGTGACAAAATGGATAAATCTCATAAACATAATGTTGTAAAAGATATCAGAAATTGTGTTTTTAAAAAATTGAAAGGCTTATATCCCTAGGCAGGGAGAGGCAGCTTTGATGTGGTTGTCAATGGCCCCAACTGGATGGAACATGTCAGCTGCTCCTCTTTTTACAGCTAGAAATGCTGCTATCTGAACAAGTAAGGAGCAGTAGGGGCAGACACATGGATAGGTTCTTCCTGCTTCTCCTGCACTACAGTTCCCTCCTCTGCACCCTGGAGACTTCCCCCCCTTTTTGATTTATTCATGTGTTTATCTAATACCATGTTGTTGTACAAAGGCTATGCATGGTCAAAAATGCAAACACTTTGATATTGGTATAAAGGGATGGAAAAAGGTAAGTGTCACAAGCTCTTATGCCAGTGGGCCAGGCAGGTGACAAAATGAAGAGGGCCTGGAGGAGCCAGTTTCTCCCTAAGAGACAGACATGGCGCCTACTTCAGCAGATAACTGCATCAAGGGAGCTCACACCTAGGGTTGTTGGATCTCCTTTCTCAAAAGGTGACAGAAGTGGACATCTCCTGACTTAAAAATATCAGAAACTTAATTTTTTAGAAATTTCAGGTTTGGACTTCTGATGTTAGAAGTCATGCAGTGGTTTTCCTTGGAAGGGTGGGAATGACCAGGAAGGACACAGGGGGATTGCTGGGAAGGTTCTCTGTCTTAGTCTGGGCTGGTTACGTGGGTGTGTTAGTTCATAAACATTTTGAGGAGTCATACATTTATGTGAAATGGTTGAGAAGACGTCTAAAGTCAGAAGCATAGACTGGGGCTATTTCTCTTAAACTAGAGTAATATTCACATGTATTTTAAAATAAAACTACCTTTCATAAATTCTTCATATCCTGTGTAATTCAGCACAAATGGCTTTAGATGTAATGATCCAGACATGTTATAAAACAGAGACCAGAATGAAAACAAAACAAAGCTGAGTGCTGTGGCAAAAAGGACCTGTGGATTGGTTGGGAGCCAGGGAGGCGAAGGTGAGTCTAATTGAGCCAAGAGTATATTGTACCTTTATCTAACTCAGGTACTTGCTTGTGTGTGTGTGTGTGTGTGTGAGGTAGAAAATGAGTGCCTTGGCTGCGTTTATATCGATAGGGATGAAAAGCATGTTTTGATTTGGGATACAGTGTCCTAATGCTCCTGTGCCCTTTATAGGACTTTTAGGCTGGTGAACATCACTTATGGGCACAAAATAGGGCTATGATCTTAGCAAAATTTTATTCAAACACAGCAGAAAGATAGATTTTAGAAAGTAAGACTTGATTCCTGGTTTTACACTTGTACAAAATATTAAAACTAGCTATTAGATGTAGGTCATTAGGATCAGTCCATATATGTATTGCTGCATTTATGCCCAATGATGTCCCTGCTAAATGCATATAATTATACTTATTTACCATCCATAAAGGTACATTTCTCAAGCATTATCTTCCTCAGAAGCCTCTCCTACAGAGGTGAACCCGATGACTTTAAAATGGTCCATCTTCCTTCACCTCCATCATTATCTTACTTTGGTATTGCAGAAATTGTGACCTCTGTTTGGGTTTCTATCTGTCCCGTATTTACATTGTGAATGACTTTAACAAGGAATTGCTCATCTCCCAGAGTCCTATTCAAGTTACTACCTTATAGGAGGTTCTCAGTAAATGTTTGTTAAAAGAATGAAAAAGATATGGACACTGGAAGTAAGAGAGGCCAACTTCCCCAAGGGCAAAAGTCATCCACATTGAATTTGAACCCAGTTCTTTCTGATTCTAATTCCAAGCTTTCCTATTAAATCACACTAAATGGACATCAAACCTCACTGCATTTGTCAATTTCTGGTATTGAAAATGGAAACCACTTCTGTCCCTAATACTTTTACCTCACATTCACATTTGGATTTGCATTGGGCTTTCAGGTGCCAGCCAAGGTTCCTGCTGTCCAGAAAATAATGCATATGGGCAAATGCCAGTTTTATATAATTTAGGAGAAAGAACTGCATTTGAAGTAATTTACATAAAAATAAAATTTGTGCCTGTCCCTACAGAATAGGCTCTGGTCAACAGAGCACAAATCAATCTGTTTGCTCTTAAATTTAAATTTCCATAAGTCATTACATAGTTCATAATCACATTGATGTAACTGAATTGAATTTGCAGAGATTATTCTGTGTGAGAAGGGACTTCCAAGCTATTTAAATTGCTGCTATTCAATAGATAAGGCCTCTCAAATATGACCTCTGTTTTATATTAAATTTGTGACCTAATTTTCATTTTTCTCTGGCTTCTCATTTTGTCGGATGAAGAGGTCTTAGAAGATTTCACACCCAGTACTTTTATACTTGCAGTTGCAGAGAGAAGGATAAAGAAAGATATACATTCAGATGTGCTGGAAGAAGGTGTGGTAGCAAATTAGTTAATCAAATCGACATATTTCATTTTGAATATGAGCTCCACACATAGTAACTCTTTGTCTTTAGACAAGTTGCTGAGCTTCTCTAGGCTTCGACTTCCTTCTCTGTATTATGCAGATGGTATTAAGATTTACCTCACTCAATTCTTATAAGAATTGAATGGAAACCTAGGCCAGAGCTTGTTAAATGGTAAGCAATCTATTTTTAGCCAGCTCATGACAATTATTGTGGTCATTACATAGCTGTTAGATATTTGGATTATTAGTTCTAAATGTCACATATGCAGAAAAATGAAACAGCTGGAGAACAGAGGAAATTAGGAAAGATCCAAGCAAACTGCTGAGCAATTAGTTTCAGGTTTTTGTCATAATAATTCTTTATATTTTCCTAGCATCTTACACATTTAAAACACTTTAACTTATTTCATTGGGTATCTCAAAGCAATCTTTGATTAAAAAAATATACTGTTTTTGGTATACTATGTGTTTTACTAGGAGTATATTATTCTTCTAATTGAACAGATGAGGAAACCAGCACTCTTAAAGGTTAAATGAATTCTCTAAAGTAGGTAATAACCTGGGGCCAAAACGTGAGTGTTCTAAATCTCGAGCAAGTCATCTTACTATAAATGAGCTTTGCGCTCCTCGCCTTTTGAATAAGTAAGTGGACAAAAGTGGAGGGGTCTTATTGGTTGTAGGGTTGTGACTCCAGTGACTGACCAGAAGTGAAAATGGGGAGGCAGAATTTGGGGATGTATCAAGTATGGCACAAAAAGTCAACAGTTGATATAGTTTTCATGCCCATAACTAATTCCTTATGGAATAGTACATAACTCCTTCCTTCACTGATTCTGTATTTCAGTACAAAATTATTGAAGTACTACTATGTGCAAGGCACTGTGTTACTACACTAAGTGCTATAAGGAATTATGAATAACTTTCACATGCATCTTTATTTTCAGGTACCAACATCCTATGACGTGTTAGAAGTTTTTAGACAGTAGATTTCTTCTTATTAAAACAAAATCTTATATGTTAGCCCCTATAGAATATAGATGAAAATCCGTGAATTATTTTAGGCAGTTTGGTTCTTTATTGGCAGAAAATATTTCATTGTTTATGGACTTCCTGAGATAACATCACAGAATCACAAGAACAAGTTCCATGTAGTAGAAAAAAAGAAAGGAAACTATTTTAAAGAAGTTCCACCTTTTTTTCTTTTTTTCTTTTTTTCTTTTTTTTATGTTCAATTAGCCAGCGTATAATACATCATAAGTTTTTGATGTAGTATTCAACGATTCATTAGTTGGAACTAGAGGAGACTGTGTCAAGTGAAATAAGTTTCTCCTTTATCTAAGGACAACATAGTAGAAACAGTAATAGTTGAATAAAATTCTCAAAAAGAAGTGTTTTTTTTGCATTAGTCAAGAGTGAAACCTTGAAGGCCCAGCTTCCCTGATCCATATTGAAATGATATTTTCACTAGAAACCTTGTGCATCTGATTGTTAGTAGTTATTATTATTTTTGTTAAAATTATTCTCATAATTGTCAGCAAAGCAAGTGGCTAGGGTGTTGGATGAAAGAGACACAGAGGTGGAACTTTTGAGAGATTTTCTGTCCAAACAACCATGAAAACTATGCTTCCCTGGGAGTGTTCCTTACCACTTTGATTGCATCAAGAGCACTGTGAACAGGAAAGCATGTACATGTGCACATGTGCCTCTGAGTGTACTTTATAATTAATATGTCCATTGAAAGAATAACTCCCCCATAACTCATAATTGACCTAAGGCATCTCCCCTGAAATCTCTTATTTATAGGTATAATATTGGCTGTTAATTTGACAACGTTAACACAGATACCAGGAAAGAATAATGTCTACCTACCCAAGGATTTAATAATGAAGTAAGTAAGTGATGCAGAGTGGAGACTGGGTGTCCAGAATAAATAAACCAAAGAAGAAATAGACAAAGAGATTTAAGAAATATCCCAACAATTCTGAGTTTCTTTGATATTCTGCTGAGGCGAGGTGGGTGTTTAAATCCAGAACTGTATTGTAGGTGCCTGCATATTGGTTGAGCGGTGTATATGTGTATATTTTTCTGTTAATTGCTAATGAGCAATGATTTAGAAAAAGAGTTCTGAAGTTTGACTACATGAATTTGTCTCTGAACTCTGCTCCTGGCTAGCTGAGTGACTTTGAGCAGATTACTTAACATCTCCGTGCCTCAAATCCTAATCTTTAAAATGAGACTAATGGTAGTAATTATCTCAGAGTTTCATGAAGATAATAAATGTAAAATGTAAAAAAGAGATGCTAATATATGTTAAGAACTTCGTGTTACTATATCAATGATAATAATTATAATAAATAATGTGTAACACATTATTTTATATATAATATTATATACATATATAATGATAATTAATGTAGTAATACTACACAACAGGCTTTGTGGCTATGAATCTTCCAAGTTAGTTTCCTTTGCAAGTACATTTCAGGACTTGCGCCCTTCTTTCCTTATGTAAAATTACAAAATTACATGTATCAGAAGACATAATGTTTTCAAACCTTTTATTCTCAGCAATTCTCTCACTAAACTATGCCCCAAGAAAATAATGTGACATATCTAGAAGCTTTTTGCTCCATTGTTAATTGCAGGATTGGGATACTATACCACCATTAAAATCAAATATTTAAATTATTTTAGCCTTATTCTTAAGAAGTACAAAGATGTATAACTGGAGTTATATTTAAAAGGAAGAATATAAAATACTTTTCCCCCTCAACTCTATTATTTTTCTAAATTTCTTACAATCATTTGTAAGAATATATACATGTGTATATGTATGTTTCCATGTCAAAAAAGAAACTACATAGGAAGTATCTAAATAGATTTAAAAAGATCTAAATCTAAGTTGACAAAGCTAAATCCTTCAGTATGGGGAGGAAATTTGGTCTAAATTTTCTTAACATAATTTAAATGCTTACCAACATTATGGTTCAGGCTCTGATTATCTCTTGATTAGTTCAGTTTTCTCACAGTACATTTCATACTACACCAGGCCACAAAATTTTCTGTGATCAGATAAGCTTGGCACAAGCTGCAAATTCTATTTTGTTATTAGAGATTCACAACACGTATTAGCATAGTAAAGTTTTACATTTTCCTGCAGTTAAACATACGCGTGCACTTTTTTTACCCTTGCTGAAATTTGGATTTCCAAAATGTATTTGAGAAAGGAAGCTTTTAAAGAATATATTATATACAAACATTCTGCGCTCTTAGCTTCCTGAATTTTACCAAGAATACGGAAATTTATCAGAAAAGTGATGTGCACATATAACGAAAGCCTATTTGCATATTTCAACATAACTTCTCTTGGTCCTTTTTTTTTTATTTTTTCAAATTTTATTATGTTATGTTAGTCACCATACAGTACATCATTAGTTTTTGATGTCGTGTTCCATGATTTATTTTTTGTGTATAACACCCAGTGCTTCATGCAATACATGCCCTCCTTAATACCCATCACCGGACTAACACATCCTCCCATACCCCTCCCTTCTAAAACCCTCAGTTTGTTTCCCAGAGTCTATAGTCTCCCATGGTTCGTCTCCCCCTCTGATTTCTCTTGGTCCTTCAGCAGGTAGAGGAGAGAAAGAAGGAGGAGGCCTGGGATGGTAGAGGTGCTGTCTGTGACACTGTCTAAACTTGGCACAGGCTTCTCAGGTCTGAAAGCTCACTTATTTCTGGGCCACAATTTTTAATTCTCTGAATCGGTGTTACCTTTCTTGAAGAACTTAACTAATTAATGATGAATTTCAGCTTATGGGAATGTGTACAAACCTCAGGCTGTCCTGGTTCATAAAAAATTTAGGGATCAACAAGATCACACTTTCTTCCAAGGGAATAAAGCAATGTTAAGGACAAGTGTCTGAACAATATTTCTAACTTCAGCTTTTCATTTTCTAGAAAGCCAATAGCTTGATGAAGAGGAGTCACTGGTCTGTGGGCATGCTTAGGAACATGCTGCCCTACTCTATTAAAATAGACTGGAGCAGTTCTTTTTCCTCCCTTCTCTCTCTATCCCAAACCACCCATCATAGAACTAATGTTTTGAAAATGAAGAAACTGGGATGCAAAAAATGAAATGACTTTCCAAATATCATTCATTGGAAGGTGGTAAGCTAGAACTCTTTCATCTTTCACTAAGCTTTAATTGAAGCCCAGACATAGAGATAGATATATAATACACGTATAAAAGATGAATTGAATGTGAATACTTTCATCATGATGCTCACTGCGTAACGGGGTTCAAAAAATTAAACAATCAACCATTACTCAACAATTACTGCAAGAGAAGTAGCACATGATAATTCAAATCTGTTCAACACATATTTATTAAATGCCCACTGTAGGCTTACCCCATCTAGATGTTACCCAGAAAAAATTAATGAGATAAAATCTATCCTTGAGGTGCTTATGATGTCATGGAGGAGACCAATATGAACTGATTATTTCAATATAGTATGGTAATGATAATAGTTAACGTTTTTTCAGTGCTTACTACTTAGTAGGTATTATTCTAATTATTACAAGTGCATATATTATTCAGCCCTCATAACAAAGCTTAAGGTCAATACTCCCCTGAGTATAGATATGGCTAATGGAGCAGAAAGTGGTTAAAATAACTGGTCCTAGGTTACCCAGCTAGAAGGTTGTGGAGCTGGAATTTGGAGGCAAGGATCTGATTCTAGAGCCTATACTATTAACTGTATGCCAAACTGCCTTTAAAACCTCTTAGAAAAACTTCAGCTCTGGTAAATATAGGACTAACACACACAAAATCATTATAAACACTTAGGACTGAATGCTGTTGTTCAGGTAGAGTGATAAAAGTCCTAGTTACATAGGAAGCCACATTTTATGCCTGTTATTGGATATCCTGTTCAGCTTAGCATTTTTCTCAGATTCTTAATTTATTTCAATAAAGTGTCACCATAATGACTGCATTAAGATGACCCGGGATAAAATGAAGTATAACTTGAACTAACTAGTTTTGGGTTCTGAATATTTACCATAGGGCTTGAAGTAATAGCAACAACCACATGAGAGCCAGAAACATATCACTGCTGGAGAAACATTAACATCTACTCTAGCAGTTTGTTTTTACTTTAGAAGATTAAGCTTGAAGACATCAGTTTAATACGGGCAACAACAAAAGTTGCCTTTATACATCACTCTCTGAAGCATGGCTTTCAGAGACCTTAGATGATTGCTCTGCAGAATTAATTTTGCTCACTTTTGTTTCCAATAGTCTTGTAGAGATATGTGTAAAGGGCAAAAATAGCTGGTAGTGCACTGATTCTGTTTATAGAAGAATTTCACACTTAGCTGAAAAGGAGGTCAGTTTTATATCAGTCATATATAAGGCTTCTAGAAAATCAATTAATTTGTTTTTAGTAGTTGTTCAAATTTGCCTCCAATTGTAGAATTAACATAAAGTTTTGAAAGTTCATTCCATTAAAAGTAAAACAACTGATATTATTTTGAATTTTCTGTAATTTTGGCTAAACAGTTAAACATGAAGGTAAAGTTATTTATTCTTTTGCAGTTATGTTTCATATGGAAACTCATTTGAGCGTCACTGAACTACTAAATTAGAAAATCTGGAGACTATATTCTGTAGGTCACTAAATTATTAAAGAAATTTTAAGGAATAGGTAGTGCTCATAATTGGTGTT
This sequence comes from Ailuropoda melanoleuca, assembly GCF_002007445.2. Classification (NCBI taxonomy): domain Eukaryota; kingdom Metazoa; phylum Chordata; class Mammalia; order Carnivora; family Ursidae; genus Ailuropoda; species Ailuropoda melanoleuca. The sequence goes on from NC_048225.1 coordinate 47,437,286, forward strand.
AGTGCACAACACCGATTATGAGTTAATTATTATTAACACCAACACTTAAAAAAAGAGATTTTAAAGAAATATTAAGGAATAGATGATGTGCTCATAATTGGTGTTGGGGCACAAATAATTCATTAATTTATCTAATTACATATTTACAAAAGTGTAAACTGGAGATGTCAAGTTAAAATATGTTTACACCTGGAGAAGTATTGAAGATGGTGGAGGAGTAGGGGACCCCTTTTTCAGCCGGTCCCCTGAGTTGAGCTGGATAGGTACCAGACCAGCAGGAATATCCACGGAATCAGCCTGAGACGCAGGAAGACACATCTNAAACAATAACTTCAAAATTTTAATGACAAAACTGATTATTTCTCAATTAAAGTTGTTATATTTATATTATATGAATATATAAATATATAAATAAAATGCTAAATAATATTTAAACATCAATATTAAGATAAATAAGTTAAAAGATTATAACCATAAAATGCAATGTTAAAGAAAATTGCAGGTAATTTTATGACACAATTTGAACTAGTAAGACTATTTCATTAAAAAACAAAAGTATGCTCCATCTAAACCCTCTTTTTTGAGAATTTTTATTATAAATGGATGTTAGACTTTGTCACATGGCTTTGCTGCATCTGTTGAGATTATCATATGATTTTTATCTTCATTTGTTAATGTTGTGTATCACTTTGATTTGTAGATATTGAACCATCCTTGCATCCCTGGAATAAATCCCACTTGATCATGGTGAATTATACTTTCGATGTATTGTTGAATGCAGGTTGCTAATATTTTGTTGAGAATTTTTCCTAATTCAGTTTTGGAAGATTGTATATTTCTAGGAATTTGTCCATTTCTTCTAGGTTGTCCAATTTATTGGCATATCGTAGTAGATTCTTATAATCCTTTGTATTTCTGTGGTGTCAATTGCTATTCTCCCCTTTCATTTCTGATTTTATCTATTTAGTACTTCTGTCCTTTTTTCTTGATGAGTCTGGCTAAAAGTTTATCAATTTTGTTTATTTTTCAAAGAACCAGCTCTTGGTTTTATTTCTTTTTTTTTTTTTAATTCTCCATTCACTCCACTCTGATCTTTATTCTTTCTTTCCATCTACTAACTCTACCTTTGTTTGTTTTTGTTTGTTTGTTTTATAGTTGCTTTGGGTCTAAGTTTGCATTGTTTATTTGAGATTTTCTTGTTTCTTGAAGTAAGCCTATATTGTTATGAATTCTCTCTTAGAATTTCTTCTTCTGTACCCCAAAGATTTTAGAATGTTATGTTTTCATATTCATTTGTCTCCATGTATTTTTTGAGTTTCTCTTTGATTTCTTTATTTATTCATTGGTTGCTCAGTAGCATGTTGTTTAGCCTCCATGTGTTTTGTGCTTCCAGTTCTTTTCTTGTAATTGATTTCTAGTTTCACACCATTGCGGTCAGAAAAGATGTATGATATGATTTCAGTTTTCTTAAGTTTATTGTGACTTGTTTTGTGGCCTAACATGATCTATCCTGGAGAATGTTGCATAGAGAATATCTATTACATAATAAAAACAGATCTAAGATAATGATTAAATTATATGAATATATTTCTAAATAATTACTTTTATGTGACAGCTATGATTTAGATATTCAATATAAGTAGTTTATAAAAATATACTTTGCTTTAATTATGAATATATTCATTTTAACTTTAGAAAAAATAGTTGTGAAACAGCTTATGAATAAAATATAAACTTTATCACGCTTCTTATTTGCAATCTATCTTGGGTAGAAAGACAAAGTAAATAGTTATGCTAGGTGTAGAAAACAGGAAGTGCTTAGGATTTGAGGCAAAGGAGGTTTCAGCATATTTTGGTATATTTCATGATAGTTTCATGTGTATTTGAGTCAAAAATGTCATACTTTCTTAAAACTTGGGTATTTTCTTTGAGGCAAACATGGTTTTTTAAAATTTTTTTCTTTCACTTACATTTCATAGAGATCTTTATTTCTCATTAAACATTTGTTGTGTTTTTCATAATTTAGATAGTCTAGACTGTCCCTATTTTATAGTACACCTAGAATTACTATTTCATACAGAATCTGTTCTCTAATCTTATGCTTGTTGATAGAAATCAAAGGAGAAGAGAAGCAGCAGCATTATATTTCAAATAATAACATAATACGCCCTTACATAAGAATGAGATTTTGGTTGTGTTAGTTTTTTGGCACTGGTTCTAATACTCTGCTCAACCCTATTTTCAAATGTTTGGAGTCATGCTTATATGGGGCCAAGGACAGGAAGGGTCAGCTTCATGAAAACATGAAGCTGAACGCAAAGAGTATATCCTGGAATACCCTGTACCCCCCTGGCTACTTTCCTTGGGATGGATGATTCAAATGGGTGCTAAGTCCCTGAGAAATTTAAGGAAAAGTTTCTGGAATGCCTGATCATTTAGGTGAGGAAATCAAGGCTCAGCACATTTGAAGGGTAATAATTTGGAGGTGGTATGACTCAATCCAGACATTGACACATGGCAAAACCAAGTTATTACATTATTCAATTAGAAGTGCTTCACAATATAGTGTGTGAGGGCCTATTATTTTTCAATAAGTTATCAAATGCTGGGATTATGAAATAAATACTCATATTTTCAGAAAAGACTAGTTATATTTATTGGTTGACTCTAACTTAGATGCTTAACATAGTCTATGCTTTTCCTGTATGCTATTAAATGCTATTAAATGGCTATTATTAGCCATTAAATATGAAAATCAGAAACTTTAAATGTTTTCACCAAAATATAGCTATTTTTACCTCAGAAATAATTCTGTCAATCAACAAGGTTTTGTTTTTGCTTTTCTACAGGTGTCAAACAAACAGCTTGACTTTTTCCCCCATTGAATTGATTAAGTTGAATTTAAATAAGTTTGAATATATTGCAATGTTTTCAATCACAAGCTTATTTTGTCAATAGTTTCTCTTGTTCTAAAATTTTTTAATAAACAGGATCATATAATTTGGGCTCAAATACAGAAGTAACTGCTTTATGGATTAAATGGAATTATCTAATTTAAATGGATGTGTAGATATAATTAAAACCTTATACTAGTGCATTTATACAGCTGCAGAGGTTTGCATCAATATTTTTAACCTCAAGGTTGTAAGTAATTATGTATAATTGGTTTAGCTTCTATTAAAATAATTAGATTATAGTGATGCAATTTCAAATGTGTGTGTGTGTGTGTGTGTGTGTGTGTGTATGGAGTTAATTTTTAGCAATTAGCTTTCTCATAGATTCTATCAGCATTGTAATTTGATTTTTGCCTCCAGAAAGTTACTGATACTGTGTTTAGGAACTCTGTTGTTTGAATTGATCTGTTGGAGAGTATAACATTCTTTACCTGGCCTGAAGCAGATAAACTCTGACCTGGACCACATTCAAATATATTTTATAAATATACAGTATCAAAGTATAATTATTCCATTGAATTATTATGCTATACCTGAAACTAATATAATATTAAATGTCAATTATAACTCATTAAAAAGGTGGGGCATGAAGGAATTTTGGGGGGCAGTAGAAGTGTTCAATATCTTGTTTGTGCTGTATACCACAACTGTACTCATTTGTCAAAACTTGAATTATACACTCAAAATCATCGAATTTTATTGTATGTGAATTGTACTTAATAAAACTGACAAAAAAAGATGGAGCCTTTTGGGCATTCAAAAGTAACAAAGAGCAAGAATTAATTAAATGGGGGAGAAAAAATATAATTGTCTTTTTCTTCCAAGCTGATAAAATGATTGTTCTAATGGCTATTTACAAACTGGCAAAACAGACAATGTAAGTCACTCCTGCTTTTGTGCACCTGCTCTTTTTGTACAGTCTTCTGATGTGGAAACTTAACACTTTATTTAATTTCTAATTTTACAGATCAGTTTCCCATTAGGAATCTAGAATATCCTATAGAGTGGTGTATCTCAGTATATCTAACCATAGCATCCTTCCTGGCCATGTTGTATGTTTCTCTCTCTCTCTCAATCCATAAATATATACATATATACATATATACATATATATGTGTGTGTATATATATATATTTATACACACAAAATATACACACATTAATTGCATTATTGTATATTCAAAACAATATAGGTTCCTTAAATTTCCTAATTGTTCAATACCTAGCTCGACCAATATCAAACTCCTGATCTAATATCTTTCTATGAGGAGCATGCATGATAGCATCCACAGTAAAAATGCCACTATATTTTTCTCACACACACATATATATGTGTGTATGTATGTGTATGTACATACATATGTGTACATATATAAATATATGAAACCTAATCTCTGTATGTTGAAAATACTAGAAGACATTATTTTTCTCTTTCTTGAAAATAATTTTGTATTTTTCCAAAATTGTTTTTGTTTAATTTCCTTGTTGTATTAATATTTTTCTTTTCCATTCTCTTTATATTTTATTTGATCATCAACATTTTTTGTTAAGTACTATATGGAGGACTTTCAAAAGTATGCCCCACATTTGGGAATTTGTAGTTTGAGGCTGAATGTACAAAATCCCAAAACAATCTATCAGTGTTTTTCAATACATGTGTACACACACACACAATACCACAACATACCAAATTTAATATAAAAAAAGTTTGATTGATTCAATTCCTATTATTTAGAAGATCAAATTTATCCTGTGAAGGTACAAGGTAAGACAGATGCCAACATTTCTAACTCAGAAATTCCTACTGGCAATCATTCAATCAATCAATAAATACATAATATCAAATTTAATTACTTTATCCCTATATACATACGTAGCTCTCAATTAGCCATCATTACTTTGTCACTCATTCTCATTTTTTCCTTCACTTTTAATACTCCCTAAAATGTACTCTTCAGTATGGTTTGACTACTGTCATGATTTCCTTTATATATTTTTTTGTTTGTATGTCTGCTTGTTGTATTTTTTGTCCCCTTCCCATGCAAATTTGTTTTGTTCCATGTAGAAAACAATAAAATAAAGTGGTCATCCTATCCCTCAAATTCAAAGTAAGAGTCTAAGTTTCTCTTCTGCTTCTTATGTATTTTTGTAAAATTCATTCTAATTCTTTAGGTGTCTTATTGTCTTCCATAAACTCAGAATGACAACTGTCCACCTTACACTGAAGTTGTGAAGATTAAATTAGGTAATGGGTTTAGAGATGCTGAGTGAACCATCTGACTTTAAATAGGCCTTCTTTGTTCCACTGTGAAGTTCTGCCTTTTTTATAGACTTGTATATTTACATGGAAAACCTATATTATTGCTGTTATGATAAGCCTGCCTCCAATTCGACAGATATTTTTTGGGGTGCCACTCTGTGCAAGGAACTATTTTAGGTGTTGCAGCTATTGTAGTGAACAAAGAGGATTCCTTGTGATAAAAACCAAAATTCAACTGAGTAAATTTTAAAGATCATATTGGCTTTATCCTGTGATACTGGGAGCATTTAATCTAGTAGATAGAAAGGATTTCCAAAGAATTGTATGGGTAAGAGATTTTATAAGTAAAAGGGAACAGGAATAAGCACTTGCACTGTGTGAAAAGCAAATTGGTTATTACAAGGTTACTTTCCTTATGGGGGATGGCAGGAGTTTATCAATTGGATTACCTAACTAATGCTGATCAAGTGATTCTTGATTGGTTTAAGATTCCATTTTTTGAGAGAGCCAAAACTGTAATTAAGTCTTGGTTTGGTGATGTGGAGTTTAGCATAAACTATTTCATTTTGGGACCTATTGTCATGTCTTGAACACTTTTCTTGAGCAACCAGGTAGAGGTGGGGTGACAACAGTGAATGTGTAACAAAATAAAGAAAAAGAGAATTTTGTTTGGTGGTAAGTGCTGTGAGGTCAATGAAATGGGGTGATGTGATAGAGAGGGATTGCAAAGAATCAGTGTTGGGAAAACTACTCTCAGATATTGACAGTTGTGCAGTGCAACCTAAAGTGAATTTATGGATAATTTTTGTAGTTTGGTAACTAAATCTTCCATTCCCTTTCTTTTATTAAAATCAAATGTAGGAAAAGTGTAAGGGTTTGTTGTTGTTGTTGTTTGTTGTTGTTGTTGTTATTGTTCTTGATTATTGAAATCATTCAGGATTAGGTAAGTGCATTTTATAAAGTCTTTAAAATTAGAGGAAAATGGAAGCAAAGTAGAAGACCCTAGGCTCATTTCATCCCATGAACACAACTAGATAACTATCAAATCATTCTAAATACCCTAGAAATGGATCTGAAGACTGACAGAACAAACTCTACAACTGAAGGGAGAAAAGGGGCCACACTGAAGAAGGTAAGAAGTTCAGAGATATCATTTAGGGGAGAAATGGCCTTGGGTACTGGGGAGGAGAGGGAGCTGTGGTCACTGAGGTGGGCAAGAGAGAGAGAAGAGGACACAGAAGAACCCATAAGGAGGTTTCCCCAAAGCCACTGGCTTAGAAAAGAAAAGGGGCTGAATTCTGTGAGTTCTTTCAACCAGAAGGACTTAAAGCCTGGGGTTTTAAAGGTCATCAGGATTGGCGAGGATAGAGCCAAGAGGGAACTGCACTGCTCTTGGAGAGAAGGCAGGCAAACAACCTAGGGCAGACAGCATAGAATAGTGATCTGAAGAATGCCTGGGTCCACAGTGGGGACCCACCAGGGGAAAGCAGGGCAGCACCAACACTGGCTGCCCAACTTGTTTACACCTAGCCCTGCCCCCCTGTCCTCTGGCAGGACTGCCCTTCTCAGTCAAGCTTGCCTCAGTCCCAGGGCTGCAGGCTCTTCTATAGAAGACCAGTACAAACCCCTGTCCACACCATGTGTCCTGACCAGAGAGTTCTGCAGGGCTGCAGTTCTGGTGGAGTTCATGTCAGGTCTCATTTTACAAGTAGACCAGAGCACACCTAGTTAATACTTACCACATTCAGGCCAAGCACTAAGCACTGCCCACAGTAGGCAAACAGAGCCTCTGTAGACAATTGGACTGAAAGATAAAACAGACAGAACACAATAGCACAGCACATGCAGCGAATACTGGAGACACTCCCTGAAGTGCCAGGACCTGGGCACTGCATAATCTCTTCTTTATAAGGCCTACTTTCAGGAACAGGAGACATAACTGGATTTCTGACACACAGAAGGCAGAGACTTAGACAAAAAGCAAAGATGGAGGAATTTATCCTGAATGAAAGAACAAGATAAGGCCAGAGATCTATGAACAACAGATATAAGTAACATGCCTGATGGAGAATGTAAAGTAACAGTCATAAAGATCTCCTTGGGCTTGAGAAAAAGAATAAGGTCAAGGGGACCTTATTACCTAGATAAAAGAGATAAAAAAGAATAAATCAAAGATAAAGAGCATAATAATTTAGATTGGAAACAGGCTTGATGCAATGAAGAGCAGCCAGAAGAAGTAGAGGAATGAATCAGTGACCTAAAAAACAAAATAATGGAGAATAATGAAGCTGAACAAAGAAGAGAAAGAAGAATTATGCAACATAAGAATAGAGTTAGGAAACTCGGTGACTCCATCAAATGTAATAATATTTGTATTATAGGAGTCCCAGAAGAAGAGAGAAAAAAAAAGGAAACAGAAAATTTATTTGAAGAAATAATAGCTGAAAACATCCCTGATCTGGGGGAGGAAAGAGACATCTAAATCCAGGAGGCACAGAGAACTCCCATCAAAATTAACAAAAGCAAGCAAATACCAACACATATGTAATTAAATCTGCAAAATATAGTGATAAAAAACATCTTAAAAGCAGCAAAAGAAGTCTTTAACTTACGAGGGAAAATTCATAAGGCTAGCTAGAGAGTTCTCAACAGAAACTTGGCAAGCCAGAAGAAAGTGGCATGATATATTCAAAGTGCAGAATGGAAAAAATGCATCCAAGAATAGTCTATCCAGCAAGGCTATCATTCAGAACAGAAAAGAGATAAAGAGTTTCTCAGACAAACAAAAACTAAAGGAGTTCATGACCACTAAACCAGCCCTGCAATAAATATTAAAGGGGACTCTGAGTGGAAAGGAGAGAGCAAAAGTGACAAAGACAAGATAGGATCAGAGAAAATCTCTCAAAACAATGACAAAACAAGTTAAAAAATGGCAATAAAAACATATCTACCAATAATTACTTTGAATGTAAATGGACTAAATCCTCCATTCAAAAGATATATAATATCAGAATGGATAAACAGCAACAACAACCAAGACCCATCTATATGCTGCCTACAAGAGACTACTTTTAGACCTAAAGACACTTACAGATTGAAAGTGAGGGGGTGGAGAAATATTTACCACACAAATGGATATGAAAAGAAACCTGGAGTAACAATACTTAAGTCAGACAAACTACACTTTAAAACAGAGTGTAACAAGAGTCAAAGAAGTGCACTATGTAATCATGAAGAATACAATCCAACAAAAAGATACAATTGTAAATATGTATATACCCAACATGGGAGCACACAAATAAACAAAAAATAATCAACAAACATAAAGGAACTAATTGATAATAACACAATAATAGTAGAGGACTTTAACATACCATTTACAGCAATTGACAGATCATCTAAACAGAAAATAAACAAGGAAAGAATGGCTTTGAATGACCCACTAGACCAGATGGGTTTAACAGATATATTCGGGACATTCCATTCTAAGATGGCAGAATACACATTCTTTTCAGATGCACATGAGACATACTTCAGAATAGATCACACATTAGGTCACAAAACAAGCCTCAACAAATTCAAAAAGATCTAAGTCATACCATGCATTTTTCTGACCACAATGCTATGAAACCAGAAGTCAAACACAAGAGAAAGTCTGGAAAGACCACAAATATATGGTGACTATATAACATACAATTAAACAATGAATTGGTTAACCAGGAAATCAAAAAGAAATTTTAAAAACTACATGAAAACAAAAGAAAATGAAAAGACAATGGTTAAAAACCCTTGGGATGCATTAAAACTTGTTCTAAGAGGGAAGTATATAGCAATACATAACCTTCTCAAGAAGCAAGAAAAAAATCTCAAATACACAACCCAAACTTACACCTAAGGAGCTAGGAAAGGAACAACAAATGAAGCCTAAGGTTAGCAGAAGGAAGGAAATAATTAAGATTAGAGCAGAAATAAATGATTTAGAAACTAAAAACACAGTAGATCAATAAAATGAGGAAATGGCTCTTTGAAAAAATTAAAATGATTAACCTCTAACCAGATTTATCAAAAATAAAAGAGAAAGCACCCAAATAAATAAAATCACAAATGAGGGAGNGAAGCCTAAGGTTAGCAGAAGGAAGGAAATAATTAAGATTAGAGCAGAAATAAATGATTTAGAAACTAAAAACACAGTAGATCAATAAAATGAGGAAATGGCTCTTTGAAAAAATTAAAATGATTAACCTCTAACCAGATTTATCAAAAATAAAAGAGAAAGCACCCAAATAAATAAAATCACAAATGAGGGAGGAGAAATAACAACCAACACCACAGAAATGCAAACACTTAGAATATTATGAAAAAATATATGCCAACAAATTGGGCAACCTGGAAGAAATGGACAAATTCCTAGAAATATATAAAATAGCAAAACTGAAAAAGGAAGAAATAGAAAACTTAAACAAACTGATAACCTGCAAAAAAATTGAACTGATACTCAAAAAAATGCCCAACATGGGGCGCCTGGGTGGCACAGCGGTTGGGCGTCTGCCTTCGGCTCAGGGCGTGATCCCGGCGTTGCGGGATCGAGCCCCACGTCAGGCTCCTCTGCTGGGAGCCTGCTTCTTCCTCTCCCACTCCCCCTGCTTGTGTCCCCTCTCTCACTGACTGTCTCTATCTCTGTCAAAATAAAAATAATAATAATAAAAAAAANCCCAAACTTACACCTAAGGAGCTAGGAAAGGAACAACAAATGAAGCCTAAGGTTAGCAGAAGGAAGGAAATAATTAAGATTAGAGCAGAAATAAATGATTTAGAAACTAAAAACACAGTAGATCAATAAAATGAGGAAATGGCTCTTTGAAAAAATTAAAATGATTAACCTCTAACCAGATTTATCAAAAATAAAAGAGAAAGCACCCAAATAAATAAAATCACAAATGAGGGAAGAGAAATAACAACCAACACCACAGAAATGCAAACACTTAGAATATTATGAAAAAATATATGCCAACAAATTGGGCAACCTGGAAGAAATGGACAAATTCCTAGAAATATATAAAATAGCAAAACTGAAAAAGGAAGAAATAGAAAACTTAAACAAACTGATAACCTGCAAAAAAATTGAACTGATACTCAAAAAAATGCCCAACAAACCAAAGTTTGGGGCCAAATGGCTTCACAAGAGAATTCTACCAAACGTTTAAGGAAGAGTTAATACCTATTTTTCTCAAACTATTCCAAAAATTAGAAACAGAAGGAAAACTTTCAGTTTCCTTCTATGAGGACAGCATTACCCTGATACCAAAACCAGATAAAGACACCACTAAAAAAGAGAACTATAGGCTGGTATCTCTGATGAACACAGATGCAAAAATTCTCGATAAAGTCCTAGCAAATCAAATCCAACAATATATTTAAAAAACCATTCACCATGATCAAGTGAGATTTATTCCTGGGTTGCAAGGGTGATTCAACATTTGCAAATCAATTGATACACTAACCAGATTAATAAAAGAAAGGATAAGAACCATATGATCATTTCAATAGATGCAGAAAAAAAACATTTGACAAAGTGCCACATCTACCCACGATAAAAACCCTCAACAAAGTTAGGTTTAGAGAGTACATACCTCAACATAATAAGGCCATCCATGAAAAACCCACAGCTAACATCATCCTCAGTGGGGAAAACTGAGAACTTTTCCTTTCTGGCCAGGAACAAGACAGGGATGTCCACTCTCACCACTGTTATTTAACATGGTACTGGAAATCCAAGACACAGAAATTAGGCAACAAAAGGAAATAAAAGGCATCCAAATTGGCAAGGAAGAAGTAAAACTTTCACTACTTCCACATGACATGATACTCTATATAGAAGTGAAAGATTCCACCAAAAGCTGCTAAAACTGATAAATGAATTCAATATAATCAAGGGTACAAAATCAACGTACAGAAATCTGTTGCATTTCTGTATACTAATAGTGAAGCAGCAGAAACAGAAATTAAGGAAGCCATCCCATTTACAAATACACCAAAAACAATTAGATACCTTGGAGTAAACCTAACCAAAGAAGTGAAAAAATCTGAACTCTGAAAACCATAAAAACACTGATGAAAGAAATTATAGATGACACAAAGAAATAGAAAGATATTCTATGCTCATGGATTGGAAGAAAAAATATTGTTAAAATGTCTATATCACCCAAAACAATCTACACATTCATTGCAATCTCCATCAAAATACCACCAGCATTTTTCACAAAACTAGAACTAACAAACCTAAAATTTGTATGGAACCACAAAAGTCCCTAAAGAACCAAAGCAATCTTGAAAAAGAAAAGCAAAGCTGGAGGACTTCAAGTTCTATTACAAAGCTGTAGTAATCAAAACAATATGGTACTGGCAAAGAAGTAGATATATAGATCAATGGGACAGAGTAGAAAACCCAGAAACAACCCCAGGATTATATGGTCAATTAATCTCAACAAAGCAGGAAAGAATATTTGATGGGAAAAATAATGCGTCTTCAGCAAATGGTGTTGTAAAACGGACAGCCACATGTAGAAGAATGAAACTGGATCATTTTCTTACACCATACCCAAAAATAAATTCAAAATGGATGAAAGATCCAAATGTGAGATAGGAAACCATCAAAATCCTTGAAGAGAATAAAGGAAGTATCTTCTTTTACATTGGCCATAGCAATTTCTTAGTGCATATATCTCCTGAGACAAGGGAAACAAAAGCAAAAATAAATGTTGGGACTTTATCAAAATAAAAACGAAGGATATAATCAACAAAACTAAAATGCAACCTAATGAATGAGAGAAGATATTTACAAATGCCATATCTGATAAATGGTTAATATCCAAGTATATAAAGAACTTATAAAATAACACCCCAAAAGTGAATTATCCAAACAAGAATTGGGCAGAAGACATGAACAGACATTTTTCCAAAGGAGACATACAGATGGATAACAGACACAAGAAAAATGCTCAACATCACTCATGATTAGGAAAATACAAATCAAAACTACAATGAGATACTATCTCACATCTGTCAGATTTACTAAAATCAACAACACAAGAAACAACAGGTGTTGGCAAGGGTGTGCACTGTTGGTGGGAATGCAAACTGGAACAGCCACTCTGGAAGCTGTTATGGAGGCTTCTTAAAAGTTAAAAATAGAAGTACCCCACCACCCAGCAGTTTTGCTGCTAGGTATTTACCCAAAGAGTATAAAAATAGCAATTCAAAGGGATGCATGCACCCCGATGTTTATAGCAGCATTATATAATAGCCAAATTATGGAAATGGCCTAAATATCCATTGACTGATGAATGGAAAAGGAAGTGGTGGATATGTGTGTGTGTGTGTGTGTGTGTGTGTGTGTGTGCAATGGAATATTATTCAGCCATAAGAAAGGAGGAAATCTTGCCATTTGCAACAACAGGGTAGTGTTAGAGAGTATTATGCTATGTGAAATAAGTTCATCTGTCAGAGAAAGACAAATACCATATGATTCACTCACATATGTAATTTAGAGGACAAAACAAATGAGCAAAGGACAAAAAGAGAGAAAGAGAGGCAAACTGAGAAATAGACATAAATGTAGAGAACAAATGGAGGGTTACCAGATGGTTTGGGTGGGGTATGGGTTATATAGACAATGGGGATTAAGGATGCACTTGTGATGAGCACCGGGTGTTATATGGAAGAACTGAATCATTATATTATACACCTGCAACTAATATTACACTGTATGTTAACTAACTGGAATTTAAATAAAAACTTAAAAAACAGGACAGTACAAGTTGTACTTTCCTTCAAGTAACATCTTCTTGTCATTAAGATATAAGTGCTTTGAAACTAACATGTAGAAGCACATGGGAAAAGCCATGTGTTTCACTTCTTGGAAAATACACTGTGCTTAAACAGTCAAAAGAAATTCTTTAAAAATAGGTAGATTTTATTCCAACCTTCTATTCTGACCTATTCCTATTCAAATTCTCAGATTTCTTATTTATGCATTGGGGGAAAATTTAAGCCACCACAAAATGCCTAACATGAAATAAACATTTGACAAAGGTTTGTTTCCTTCATTTTATGTCCTTAATTTTCATGGGTCCCTAAAATCTTTTTATTCCTTAGGTTTCATGGGTCACTAACATTCTGTGATATATAGTACCATCCCCTATCTAATAAGTCAATCCATTTTAAAATCCTCAGTATTTCAATTCCAAAACCATGCTCACTTACGCCATTCAAATTGCTGCTTAAATACATCCACTGATACTGATGCCTGGGTGGTTCAGTCAGTTAAGCATCTGCTTTCAGCTCAGATCATGATCCCAGAGTCCTGGAATCAAGCCCCACTTGAGGCTCCCTGCTCAGCAGGGAATCTGATTCTCCCTCTCCCTGTGCCCCTCCCCCTGACTTGTGCTCTCTCTTGCTCTCTCAAATAAATAAAGTCTTTTTGAAAAATTAAAAATAAATAAATAAGTACATCCACTGCTAAAAGAAAACCCATTTCCTAGAACTTTTCTTCAGTATCCCTTTGAATCTTGTTTGAGACCAGTAATAGAAAAGACATCAAATGGATGGGAATTATCACTAACTGAAGTAATATAGATTATTAACATTAATACATATTATTAAAATAATGTATAATATTATGATAAAATATTATACAATATTATTAAAATACTAATTGGATATGGTATCAAATGTTTATATTAATGTTTCCTAATTCCTCATATGACATTTTTCACTACTTAAAAAGACAAATGTTTCTGATGAGGTTAATGGTGGAACACGGGTGAGAAACTAAGGAGAAAAGAAGCTAATTTCTTTGTGAAAATCTGTTGTTTTAGTAACTGCTGTATTTGAAAATCCCTGACAGCCAGTTCCTTTATTCAAGAACATTTATCCCCGTATGTTTTGTGGTCCCACAGCATAAAAATTACCTATTGGAAGAGTTATTGCTTCAGGCAATAATGAGACCATAAATCTGTTAGCCTCTGGTAAGGTCCCTGGAAACACACAGAGCTTTTGGGACTGTTGTTTTCCTGAAAAAGTGTAAAATCATCATTTTTGTTGATATTCATTTAAATCAGGCAAGTTTCTCCACTTGGGGCAGAATTGCTTTCTTAGAAACTAAATTATGAGGTCTCCAATCCTCAGCAGTTGGAGACACTTTGATTGAACAAAGGAATTATGTTCTGGAAAACAAGATTGCTTGACAAACAGCATTCAAAATGCCTTTTAGATAGAGTTTGCATGTGGAGATCATTTGCACTCTAGGCAAGCAATGATACTCTGACCATTTGATTTTTAACTGGCAAATCTCTAGGAGAGATTATGTGGAAGGTATACAATGGCTGTGTATATGTTTCCATACTGCTCTTTAATTTGTATAATAAAGGATGGCTATTTTCCTTTTATTAAATGAGGAAATTTAAAACTCCCATGCTGGAGTAGAAATATAGGAAATTAAATTGATTTATAAAGTTACACCATCTTGGAATGAATGTTTGACTTGGAATTAGAATACTGGGTTCAGATTAGCTTTCTAACCTCTATTAGCTATGGGAAACTCAGGACTGCTGGAGCCTGTTTTCTCTTCAGTGAGGGAAAAAAAAGAATACTAATACCCACAGTATACCCAATGGAAGGGTTGGCAGATCATTATTCATTGATTCTTGTGTGTTTTAAGGTTCTAGGACCAGTCTTTAGGCTCAGGGGAGCCTAAGGACATCTCTTTATTTAGAAAGGCCTATGTTATCAGCCTACATCTATTACAATTTTGAATCTGTT
The DNA here is from genome assembly GCF_002007445.2 of Ailuropoda melanoleuca. Lineage (NCBI taxonomy): Eukaryota > Metazoa > Chordata > Mammalia > Carnivora > Ursidae > Ailuropoda > Ailuropoda melanoleuca. The sequence continues at coordinate 47,452,318 of NC_048225.1, forward strand.
CTAATTTGTCATCCATTTCTTCTCACATAGTTGTATAGAAAGTGTTATAAACTATGTTCAAATCCTCTCTTTTTAGTCTTGCTTAGGCAATTTAATTTAATTTTAGAGATATCAATTTTTAAATTTTAATTCCAGTGTAGTTAATAGAGTGTTACATTAATTTCAGGTGTACCATATAGTGATTCAACAATTCTATATATTACTCAGTGCTCATCATGCTTAATGTAATCTTATCTTAATCCTATTCACCTATTTCACCCATTCCCCACATCCACCACCTCTCTCCTGGTAACTACCAATTTATTCTCTATAGTTGAGACTGTTTTTCTGTTTGTCTCTTTTCACACTTTGTTCATTTGTTTTATCTCTTAAATTCCACATATGAATGAAGTCATAGGATACATGAACCTTCATATTCATTGCAGCATTATTTACAACGGCCAAATTATGGAAACAGACCAAATGTCCACCAACAGATGAATGGATATAGATGAAGTGGTATATATAATGGAATATTATTCAGCCATTAAAAGAGTAAAATCTTGTCATTTGCCACAACATGGATGGATCTAGAAAGTGTAGTTCTAAGCAAAATAGAGATATTATTTTTTGTCACTGTGGGGATACAAATGATGATAAATCAGGAAAATAGTGGTTAGAAAAGTGTTTATAAAGTCAGAAGAGACTTAACATTTATTGAGCATCTACCATATTTTTACCTCCATTTACCCCTTACAATAAGTTTGTGTGGTGATGTGGAAAAGCCTAAGATTAGGTGACTTGTCTAAGATAAGACATATATAGTGGAAAGATGGAATTTCTGAAGCCAAAGACTGTGCTTATTGTATTTATTACATCCTTTTGCCCAATGGGAATGGCAATTTCAGAATCTTTTGTAATTATAACATTCACTGTTCATAGCTCCTTTTCTTAATCTAAATGACTTTGTACTCTTTTATTCCTCAGGGTAGAGTTCACCAAACTCCTGATCTCTAGACCTGAGTGAACCATTCCTTTATTATTTCTACTCTCATCAGAGTAGTGCAATGTGAAATATTGGAAATAAGACAGACCTTAGTTGGACCTCTGGTTTTGTAATTACTGACTGGAATTCTGGGTCACTTTGCTGAATCTATCTGATTTGCAATTTACTTATTTATAATTTGCGAATAATATTTAGCTTGCAAGAGATTTTAACCAATATTAAGTGAGAAAATGTACTGAAATTGTCTAGCCTGCACATGTATGTAAAATATAATAGTAGTGGTAGAAACAAGCCCAAATACAAATACATGCAGTGTGAGAATGTGCTGAAGTTTAATCTTAGCATAAAAAAAAGTTTGATTGTGAATTTCTTCCTCCCACAATTGAATCACTTGGCCCTACAAGGTTTTTGGATGGCTACATGTAAGAATGTTGCTTGGTTCCTTGAGAGAGTGAGCATGGTCATATCACAGTCACTTATAGTACCAGGAATGCCTTTGACATGTGTTAATTCAGTCTTGTGCTGCACTTGTAAACTTAAATGCTAAAATTTAAAAAAAAAATCTTCCTTAGATGCACATAAGTTTCATCAGAAAATAGTTTCTTGTATGCTTTCATTCTTTTTCAGGACTTCTATGGTTAAGGTCTCCAGAATTAAGTTAAAAGTTGATTCCACAAATCATGAGGCCCCATGAAGTTGACAAGATTGGGACAACATGTGTATTGGTTCCATCCAATATTCCAGATACTTTATATATCAATTAGGGTCCAGGAAGTTCATAGAAACCACAATAGTAATTTTAGCAGAGTGAATTTAATATAGGCAATTGGATAAACACAGAAAACTGGAAAGGCAAAAAAGAAACGTCGACTATGGGAAATGAAGCTCTCTATGCCCAAGTTTTCTCATCTTTAAAAAGAAAATATTAATAGCCACTTTGTGCCCATTGGAAGGCTACCAGATCCTTGTGTGTTAGTTCTTTGTACATTGAGTTTCTGAAATCTGAAAACTTCATTTATGCTCAAGGGATTCCACATGAATATATCTTATTTTGTTCAGGTTAAACAATCTATATCCATTACCTTTTGAATCAACTTCTACTTTCGCTCAGTCACTAAGCAAGAATTCTAACACAAAAAATCAAAATAGGTCATATGGATGACACTACTCACATTTTCATGTCTACAGCGCTCTCCTATGTAAGAAGACACAAGAATGGAAGACAAGTCAAAACCAGAAGGCTGTTTAGTGATCATGGAATCAAAATAGCATAATTAGTTATATTAGACACATCTTTCAGGCTGGCCTACACACATGAATCTATACCCACAGAGAAGTTGGTTTGCCAATAGAACTGCTATAGACAAGTGCATGGACATGACTACAATCTTTTGGATATCTCTCAATGGGCACTGCCAAAATTAACAGAGGTATTGGGAGTCAATAGCCAGGAAGAAGTGGTATAATCTTGAGTCAATAATGAGAAATTTGCAAAAAGAAAAAAAAAAGGTAAAGCAGTATAAACAAACAGACAAGAAGGCAAATGTGATTTAATAGTTCTACAACCTGGCCCCTCCACAAGAAGCAGTCTTATCTCAGCACTTAGGCAAAAAATCTTTAAGTCAGTTTGCAATATTTATTGCATCATGAATAGAGCTGCTTGTTCTAGGACACACATGTGAATAGATTCTTAACGATCTTAAAGTTTATTGCGTTTGGCTACATGCATGTCACCAGACTTTATCCAGAGAGAATAAAAACAGTCATGTTCTGGACAAGTCTCATTTGTTACAAAGTTCCATCATTTAATTTTTTTTCATTTCAGATAACTTTGGTTACCACAACAGTAAAATTGAGAGATATAGGGAAGAAGGTATAAAGGGTTGCTAACCTGTGATCAGAAAAATAGGCCAGAGTTTAACATTATTTTTACTTATTCATTCAATAATTCATTAAAGTAATTCTTCTTTCATTTGTTCATTGGCATTTATTCACTTGTATAAATAAGACATGGGACATGACTTTAATGCTCTTGCAAGCTAGTAAAGATAAATTATCATTTAATGATGAATACTCCTTTATAGAGTGGGTAATAAATGCATGTATGTGTAATGTAGGATAGAGGCACAAAGAAGAAACCATTCTAATTTGTTCAATAAGTCAGAGAAGATTTCACAGATTAGTAGATATTTGAATTATATCTTCAAAGAACATTGGGAGTTAGCTAGAATGGCAACAGGTAAAGGGAATTCCAGAGATTGAAACAACAATGGCACTGTTGAGTGTATGTAACTCATGTGATATGGGTGGGCAATTATGTATGTATAGGGATAATAAGGAGACAAAGCTGGAGAGGAAAATAGGGATAAGGGTTTGGAGACCTTAGCAAAGTATACTGATGGTTAAAAGTTGTCCAAATTTCAAAACTTTCAAATAGTATTGACTGTAAAACCAATGCGACAGTCCTAAATATTTACAGTGTTCACTTAATAGCTCACAGAAGAATTTGACCAACCTTAAGTTTCTAAAAGAACTCCCTGACTTAGGGAATGAAGCAATTATTGCTCAGATTCAAGAGAGGTACTCAAATTCATACAGTTAGAGAATTTCTTTTTCTTTTTAATATTTTTAATTATATTATGTTACTCACCATACAGTACATCCCTAGTTTTTGTATGTTAGTCACCATACAGTACATCCCTAGTTTTTGATGTAAAGTTCCATGATTCGTTACTTGCATATAACACCCAGTGCACCATGCAATACATGCCCTCCTTAATACCCATCACCAGCCTATCCCATTCCCCCACCCCTCTCCGCTCTGANCCCCTCTGAAGCCCTCAGTTTGTTTCCCAGAGTCCATAGTCTCCCATGGTTCATTCCCCCTTCTGTTTATCCCCCCCCTTTCTTCTTCCCTTTCTTCTCCTACCGATCTTCCTACTTCTTATGTTCCATAAATGAATGAAACCATATGATAATTGTGTTTCCCTGCTTGACCTATTTCACTTAGCATTATTTCCTCCAGTCCCGTCCATGTTGCAGCAAATGTTGAGATATCATTTTTTTGATGGCTGAGTAATATTCCATTGTATATATGGACCACATCTTCTTAATTAAGTCATCTGCTGAAGGGCATCTCAGCTCCTTCCACAATTTAGCTATTGTGGACAATGCTGCTATGAACATTGGGGTGCATATGGACCTTCTCTTCACTACATCTGTATCTTTGGGGTAAATACCCAGTAGTGCAATGGCTGGATCATAGGATAGCTCAATTTTTAACTTTTTAAGGGACCTCCACACTGTTTTCCAGAGTGGCTGTACCAACTTGCATTCCTACCAACAATGTAAGAGGGATCCCCTTTCTCCACATCCTCTCCAACATTTGTTGTTTCCTGCCTTGTCAATTTTTGCCATTCTAACTGGCATAAGGTGGTATCTCAATGTGGTTTTGATTTGAATTTCCCTGATGGCTAATGATTTTGAACATTTTTTCATGTGTCTGTTAGCCATTTGTATGTCTTCATTGGAAAAGTGTTTGTGCATATCTTCTGCCCATTTTTTGATATGTTTATTTGTTTCCTTGTGTATTGAGTTTAAGAAGTTCTTTGTAGATCTTGGATACCAGTCTTTTATCTGTAGTGTCATTTGCAAATATCTTCTCCCATTCCGTGAGCTGCCTCTTAGTTTTTTTGACTGTTTCCTTGGCTGTGCAGAAGCTTTTTATATTGATGAAGTCCCACAAGTTCATTTTTTCTTTTGTTTCTCTTGCCTTTGGAGATGTGTCATGAAAAAAGCTGCTGTGGCCGATGTCAAAGAGGTTGCAGCCTATGTTCTCCTCTAGGATTTTGATGGATTCCTGTCTCACATCGAGGTCTTTCATCCATTTGGAGTTTATCTTTGAGTATGGTGTGAGAGAGTGGTCAAGTTTCGTTCTTTTGCATGTAGTTGTCCAATTTTCCCAGCACCATTTATTGAAGAGACTGTCTTTTTTCCACTGGATATTTTTTCCTGCTTTGTCAAAGATTAGTTGCCCAAAGAGCTGAGGGTCCATTTCTGGGTTCTCTTTTCTGTTCCATTGGTCTATGTGTCTGTTTCTGTGCCAGTACCATGCTGTCTTTGTCATCACAGCTTTGTAGTACAGCTTGAAATCTGGCAACATGATGCCCCCACCTTTGTTTTTCCTTTTCAATAATTCCTTGCCAATTCAGGGCCTTTTCTGGTTCCACACAAATTTAAGGGCTGTTTGTTCCAGTACTTTGAAAAATGTCATTGGTATTTTGATCAGGATGGCATTGAATGTGTAGATTGCTCTGGGTAGCATAACTCATGATAATTTCTCAGATCGTCTGGTGCTAGTTCCTAGTACTGCTACTCCTTTACTATTACTAATCCTACCATTGCCCTTTTCAGGCTTTTGAGATTAAGAAACAGTTATTCTAGACCTGAATATTCTGTATTTTACATGGATTTTACTTTTATAGCTCCGTATTGTCTTTATTACAATCGATCATCCAGTTGTAGCATTCTGAAATTAAGCCTCTCTCTGATTTGCCCTTCTGTATCTGTAACACTCACTGTCAGTTGGAGTCAAATGCAACTGCAAGTCATCAAACAACTAACTATGTATCATTTAAAAGTGGTGTATGTGTATGTGTGCATGTGTGTGTTATAACATAGCTTTAAAGCAGCACAAATGTAGTTTAGAAATGGACCTTGGGTGAACTTCGATTTACCCATTCTCACATATAACTCAGGAATCTGCCAGATATGTTCCCCACCACCCCTCTGCACCCCTTACTTAAACCCCGTAAGCTGGTGTAGCAGATTCACAGGCCATCCAAAACAGCTGAGAAGAGGGAGAAATCTGAGAAAGTGGATCTGAGCTTTTCATTTGTGGCTGAATCTTTAAGGAGACAGACGTACAGTCCATTCAGCCTGCTATAACAAAAATACCACATATTGTGTGGCTTATAAATGACAGAAATTTATTTCTCACAGTTCTGGAGGCTGGGGAGTCCAAATCAAGGAATAAGCAAATTCTATGTCTAGTAAGAGCTCATTTTCTGGTTCATAGATGGCTATATTTTCCAGGTCCCCAAATGGTAGAAGGGAATAGACCTCTGGAGTCTTTTTTTATAAGGGCAGTAATCACCTCCCAAAGGTCCCACCCTCAGATACCATGACTCCGGGGTTAAATTTCAACATATGAATTTTGGAGTTATGCAAATCAATGGATAGCATAAGCCTCCACTCAAGGGCATATATTACTGCTTCTTACATTGTACCACCCTCTCTATACAGATATGTTTTCATATATTTGCCACAAATAAACTTTATACTTTTTAGCTTATTCTGTTAATTTAGTTCTTTCAATTATATCATTTTCTAATGATATTGTACTTTAACATAAAAGCTTTTTGAAAAGCATTTTCTTATGTATCAAGTTGCTATCACAAAATAATCTAGCCTAAAGGAAAATTCTAAAATGCCAACAAAGTTTTATATACAAAAACATTCAATAAAATGTTATTTATCATCACTGAAACTGGAAAAATAACATTATTGGGTAATCTGTGGTCAATCAACATTTTTTGAATGAGTAGGTTTTATAGCATAAGAAATTCCTCCTTGTGAATTGTTTATAGTGTTTTTGTCATCCAAAAAAGCCAACAACTATTGTGCTGTGATCTTTTAATCCTCCATTAAATGCCACACTCACATGGGCACAGGTGTTAATGTACTACAGAGCTAAGTTAAAACTAGACTATCCTTTATATGTGTCTTCTTCAAATGACAATGCCTTATCATAGTGGTAGCAAGTACATCAGAGCCCACATTCACTTTTTACTCTCATATCCACAAACACCATCACTAATTAAGATGCTCATTTCTGCCAAACTCAGAAACAGCCTCTGACTCCATTGCAACCCAGAGCTCAGTGATTCACCAATCAATAAGAGCTCCATGTGTGATAAAATTGATATGCCATTATGAGTGGCTATAAATAATATGAATGATATATCCTTTTGAAAAACAGTCTGGGCAAGATCTTAAGGTAATGTCACTCTTATGAGTCTCCAAGTCAATTGCATTCAGAATTTTTGGTCTACAAGACAAAGTTTTGAGATATGAGGACTCTAATTAAATTCTGACTCTACTACTGAGTGGCTTCTTTCTTATGTAAATTGCTGAGCCTTTCTGGACTCTGCTTGCTTGGTAAAATAATAATTATATTAATAATAGTCATTCTTTAGTGTTTTGTGAGGGTCAAATAAAAATAAGCTTTGGAAACAGAGCATTTTGCAAATATGCAATCATTATTTTTATCAATTCAGCAGTCAACAAAGGAGTGACTAATTAGTATGTTTCCAGAATAGGGCTAAACCCCGAGGGCACAAAGTTTGCTAAAACATGTACTCTGTCATTGAAAGGATTTATTGTAGATATTACTTTTTAATGTTGATTAGTGATGGTATTTATGTTGCCTAATGGCTAGGTAGTGGTTCAAACAGGTAATGGTCAATTTCATTTAATAAAATAGGATAAGTCCCAAAGACCACATATGGTGTGATTCCATATATATGAAGTGTCTAGAATAGACAAAACTACAGAGACAGAAAATAGATTAGTGATTGTCAGGGGTGGATGGGTGAAGGGGGAATGGGGAGTGATGGCTAAAGGGTATGGCATTTCTTTTTGAGTGATGGAAATGTTCTAAAATTGATTGTAGTGATGGTTCCACAACTCTGTAAATATACTAAACACCACTGAATTGTATACTTTAAATGAGCAGATTATATGGTATGTGAACTATATTTCAATGAAAAATAAATTAAAAAATCAAAACAATCCACTCATTCAATGTTATATAAAAACAAAAACAAGCACACATATGAGCAAACAAAAGCAGATTTCACTTAATTGAAATAATTTCATATTCTACTTGTGCCTGTGTTAGCTTATCTTTATGAGAGATGTAAGAAGGAAGTAGATAAAAATAAAATGTGCTCTCTGCCTTCTTGTCACCTTTCCACATGTATTTACTTATTAAGTCTCTGCTATGTCCAAGACTGAACAAACAGTATCCATCAATTCTACCCAAACCATCTGATTCATTTCTGGATAATGCCCACTTCCAAAAGTTTTCTTTCTTTTCTAAAATTCTTGAGCAAATGTGTGCTCAAGAGAATTATTTGCTCTGTGAGAATAGGTTAGTCCGACTTATTTCCCTTTCTCTTTTTATTTTAACACCTCATAGAAAAAGAAGAGTCTATCACATGAATGCTCCAGTTTACAATAGATTCTGAGCTTCTGATCCAATTCTTACTGGCCAATCCATGGCACTAAAAACAGAGAACACTTTCAATTCCCAGATCCCAAGAGCGACACAGTTGTAGCTACCATGTCTTTGAATTTCTTTTTTTTTTTTTCCAAGTTTTTATTTAAATTCCAGTTAGCTAACATACAGTGTAATATTAGTTTCAGGTATCTAATGTTGTGATTCAACACTTCATACAACAAGTGCTCATCACAAGTGTCCTCCTTAATCCCCACCACATATTTAACCCATTCCCCCCATCCACCTTCCCTCTGGTAGCCACCAGTTTGTTGTCTATTGTTGAGTCTGTTTCTTGGTTTTCCTGTCTTTTTCCCCCTGTGTTCATTTGTTTTGTTTCTTATATTCCATATATGAGTGAAATCATATGGTATTTGTCTTTCTCTGACTTATTTTGCTTGGTATAATGCTCTCTAGTTCCATCCATGCCATTGTGTGAATGGCTAGATTTTATTCTTTTTTATGACTGAATAATATTCTATTGTGTATGTGTATCCATCCATCTATCTATCTGTGTATCTATCTAGCTACCTCCCTCCCTCCCTCCCTACCACATCTTTTTTATTCACTCATCAGTTGATGGACATTTGAGCTCTTTCCATAAATTGGCTATTGTTGATAATGCTGCTATAAATATCAAGGTGCATATATCCCTTCAAATTAGTATTTCTGTATTATTTGGGTAAATACCTACTAGAGCAGTTGCTCAATTTCTTATTTGATTTTCTTCATTACCACCCTGTAGGTAATACTGCCTTTGAGTATGGCCCAGGTTATCATACTGCCCCAGGGTTTAAGGTCTCTCTTTTCATTCTATGAAAACACTGCATTCAGAATATGCCTTCATTGACTATGTCTGATATGTCAGCAACCTTGAAGAATAAAGTATCTACCTTAAATGCCACTGCCTGCCTCTAGGATGTTTGCTTTCCTCTTTTACCCCCAACAATTTTCTTTTATTAGTAGAAGAGTATAGGAATTCTCTACTCCATTGTTGAGGAATCTGCTAGTAGATGGTGTGCTTGGGAGAATGGGTCACCATCTTGAATTTCCAATGAGATGCTTTATCTATACTTTACAATGTCTTTAGGTTACTGCTTCACTCACTCCATTTTCCATAGCAATCTGCCTTGAGCTATGTTGGTTCTAGCCATGTTTCTCCCATTCTTTGAGGCAGATTTCATGTAAAGTATTGGCCCTTTTTGACATTTCATTGCTGAACTCATACCCCAAAGCATGTGTCCTGAGATTTGACATGATCAAGAAGAATAAAGGTGTGTCATCATTGAATTTTAGACTAAAACATAAAAAATACAATTGGTAAGGCCAGAAGAAAATACAGAAAAATTTCTTTACAATATTGGAATGGCAGATGGTGTGTAGAGAGGAAAAAAATGAAATTACTCTAAAATTGTTTAAAGTGGTATACTGAAGTTAATAAAACAAATAAAATATTTGTGCTCATTATTTATTAAAATAAATATTTACATTTATATTAAAGTAATTATGTCCAGAATATTTTAGTAATTCCTGTCAAAAGTACAGAGAAAATTAATCCAACTAAGAAATGGCAAACATTTGGATAGACACTTAACAAAAGAATATATATGAAGGAAGAATGAGCTCATTAAATGATGCTCAGCATAATTAATATCCAGGGAAATGAAAATTAAAATTACAATGAGATCCCACTTCATACTCAGGAAAATAGCTAAAATTAAAAAACTGGAAACTTTTTTCTTACCAAAAAATTGGTCAGAACAACTGGAAATCTCATATAATGATGATAGCACTGTAAAAAATGAATAGCCACTTTGGAAATTTGTTTGCTTGTTTCTTGTAAAGTTAAACATAAGCATACTTCACTCACCCAAATTGTACCACTAGTTATTTACCAAAGATAAATGAAAATATATGTCTACAAAACAACTGTATAAAAAAAGTTTATAGGAGCTTTATATATATTAACAAAAAATAAATGAGTCATCCAAATGTCCATAGGAGAAGAGATAAATAAATCGTGATATATTTAATTGCATATGATCCCATTCATAAGAAGTTCATAAAGAAGCAAAGATAATCTATTAATGATAGAAATCATAATGGTGGTTGCCTTTGGGGAGGTTGAAGATTGGCTAAAAGAAGGACATGAGGAAACTTTCAAAAGTGATGAAATGTTCTATAATCTGACTGGGTTGCTAGCTATACAAGCATATACATTTTTCAAAACTCAGTGGATATTACACTTATGATCTATGCATTTTACTATACATAGAATATACTTCAACTTAAAATAATCATGTTACTATGTGGACTGTAGAGAAAACATTGGACAAAGATTAAATCTTTCTGCATTTCATGTTTTTCATTTCTTAAATTTTAAACCATTGTTTTTTAAGGATTGTTATATTTCTATTCTTTGTGAATGAAGAAACAGTATTTACTTTCTTCACTACTGTATCTTGAAGGGCTTATACAGTGCTTGACATATAGTATTTGTGCATTTTTTTTAGTGAATTGAATTTGATGAAAATTTAATATCTGTTTAATTAGGCTGTTAGCCTTTGGGATTCAATCTCCTCCTTTACATTTCTTATAGTGACTATTAGAATACCTTCCAAATAATAAGCATGAAATACTTGTTTAATGCTGTTGCCTCTAATTCATAATGTTTTTGCTCTTGCAAATCTGTTTGAAAAATTGGGGGCTGACATAGTTTATATCAAGTCATCTCTCATAGGAAACTAAATTTGCAAGAGAGAGAGAGTGTGTGTGTATGTTTCTGACTCTGGGAGTAATGGACTTTCTCACATAATCGCTCCTACTAATGGAAGTACAATATTGGCATTTTATAGTCCTTTATATGAGGTGATACATACTGCAATTGAGATTATTGAGATTTGCAATGCTTTTGATCTATTCAGAAAATGACAGTCCAATAAATGGTGTGACATTTAGAAACAAACAATGATTGTCAGTAGATCTTGTCACTGAACACACTAATTACGAAGAGGACCTCAAATCACGTTTATAGCTAGAAGAAGTTATTTTAGAGATCATTGAATGGAACTTTTCATTCCACAGGCTCAGAAGAGAAGTGATTCGATTTTCCCATTACTAAAGAGTGAATTATGAATAGAGATTGTCAAGATATTTTATGTAAGTTTCATGGTAATCACAAAGGAAAAGCCTGTAGTAGATATACAAAAGATTAAGATAAAGGATTTAAAATATACCACAAAAAAAGTCATCAAATCACAAGGGAAGGCAGCAAGAGAGGAAGAAGGGAATAAGAAACTACAAAACAGTAAGAAAACAATGAACAAAATGACAGTAATAAGTCCTCACCTATCGATAATTATACATAAATGGATTAATGTTTCCAAACAAAAGACATAGGTGGCTGAATGGATAAAAACAGATCCAAAAATATGTGGCTTAGAAGAGACTTACTTTAGCTTTAAGAATATATGTAATCTGAAAGTGAAGGGAAGGAAAAAAGAATATTCCAAGCAAATGGTAACCAAAAGAGTGTAGGGTTAGCTATGTATATATATATATATATATATATATATATATATATACATTTTTATCTTAATGTGCATATATATATATATATATATATATATATAAATGGTCACAAGTGACAGGGAAGGTCATTATTACCAAGGAAATATAGCAATTATGAATAATTATGCACCCAGTACCAAAATACCTGAATATATAAAGCAAACACTCCTTGAACTAAAATGAGAAATAAGTAGCAATACAGTACTAGTAGCGGGCTTCAATATCTCCCTCTCAAAAATGGATAAATCATCTAGATAGACAGTCAATAAAGAAACACTATAGACCAAATGACCCTAAAAGACATATATATAGAACATTACCTAAAAGAGATATCTGCACCCTCTTGTTCATTGCTTTATTTACATTAGGCAAGGCATAGATACAGCCAAAGTGTCCTTCAACAGATGAATGATAAAGAAAATGTCATACACACACACACACACACACACACATATGCAGTGGAATATTATTCAACCTTAGAAAAGAAGGAAATCCTGCCACTTGTGACAATATGAATGAATCTGGAGGGCACTATGCTAAGTGAACTAAATCAGACAGAGAAAACATATAACTATATGACGTCACTTACATGTAGAATCGAAAACAGTTCAACTCATAAAAACAGAGAGTAGATTGGGGATTGCCAGGGGCCAGGAGTTGGGGGAAATTGGGAGATTTTGGTCAAAGGATATAAACTTCCAAATACAAAATAAGTTCTAGGGAATCCAATGAACAGTTTGGTGAGTATAATTAATAATACTATATTGTATACTTGAAAGTGGCTAAGAATAGTTAACTATACTGGCATTAAACTAAAAAAGTTAACAGTATTATTGAGTTGGAGCCATTTTCTACCCAGTTACTTGGAAAGCAGTTGAATAACATCAGTATAAAAGTTTTGAGCCCTGAACTGTTATAATTTAAACCCAAGCAGGGCTACCCTTCCATTTGAATAATTCATTTAGAAATAATATAATAATAATTAATATAATTAATATAATATAATAATAATATTATTATAATTCACTCAGTACTCCCTACCCTCTACCATTGTATGCAGGAAGCATATATGTTATCTCTGTACCTTCCTCTCACTTTTACTGGGTACTTTAAGTTGCTCTAAAAATAGTTTATTAAAAAATAAGTTGTGTTTTCTCTACCAACTCATCTTATGCAGTATCAAATCTGTAGAAGACATCAAAACCAGAACACCTTTCATTTTACAAAGAATATTTGCACATTTTTTCTTCTTTAAATTTTCTTGATCACTGCTATGAGAAATTTTGGTTCTGCAGAAGATAGCAAGTGCAAATTTAAAAAGTTGAAAATAAGAAATGATCAACTAGAGACAGATTAGAAAATGCTTCATGAAGAAGAGGACTTTGAAGAATGACTAGGTAGAGTTCGCACATCTAGAAATAGAGAAAATATGAGCAAAATCACAAAAAGAATAGGACTTGAGACAAACATAGTGGGTGAAAATAATCAGTTTTGATGATACGATACCAGGCTATGTTGCCTGTTTATGGCAAAAAAAATGGATATTAGTCTAAAACTGCATCAATACTGTAGAGAACAGTGAATACCAAGGAAGATTTTGAGCAGAGGAGTGATACCTAGAACTTCTTTAGGAAATTTAATGTAGCAAAGTCATATGAGAAACCTGGATTAGAGAGAAATTAAAGAACAATCCAGATCTTATGTGAGACTTTTTTATTTAGG
>NC_048225.1:47465983-47478714 GCF_002007445.2 Ailuropoda melanoleuca
TTTGAGACTTTTTTATTTAGGAATGTAAAAAAAAAAAAAAGGCCTTATTTTATTAGAATAACTGCCTTCTCAATGGAAGTAGAAAATATTTGCTTCTTATCTTGCAGAAATATNCATGTAAAAAAAACAAAAGGCCTTATTTTATTAGAATAACTGCCTTCTCAATGGAAGTAGAAAATATTTGCTTCTTATCTTGCAGAAATATCAGAAATTGGGCTGGAGGTGGAGGACAGTATTAAGGAAGGAAATTTTAGCCCTGTTGTGACCAACCTTGTTCTGGCTGACTGCCTGAATGCTTGGATACCTAGTGTTCCTTTTCTCTTCCAGGCCTCTGTGTTCCTTCACCTCTGGGGATTGGTTGCCATTTCATCCTCAATACACAATGTTTGCCTGGACCACAACTTGCCATGACCATAACTCTTAGCCAGAGTCAGCTTTATTTCCCTGACATTCAAGAACTGCAGGTCAATCATGTCCCCCAGTGCCTGTCCTGTTTTCAGTAATCAGATCTAGTCTTGGGCCTTCCTTTGCTTCCCTAAATTCCCGTGAAAAAGCAGTCAATGTCAGACTGAAGTCTGAGATGCAAAAAAAAAAAACAAAAAAACAAAACAAAAAAACCCCAAAAAAACCCAACCAAACAACAACGAACCCTCTATTCCTGTGCCAAAACACCATAAGGGCTCAAGGAGTGGTTGGGGTGGGCCTACTAAGTAATAGTAACTTGCACATGTCTCTCACGTAATATTGTACTACACAGTTTGACAGGAAGCTACGTGTCATCCTCACAAATGCTTGTAAGTAGTATTCATCACCCACATTGTATTCATCACCCACATTGCACGTTGTAGAAAACCGATTAGTGGAAGTAAAAAGGCTTGGCTGTGTGATATCCAAGCCTGGTTTGTTCTCTTTCCACTAAAGTTTTCTTCTGTTCATCACTGTACTTCCCAACATGTTTTAAGAAACATAGGAATATTTACTTAATTAGATAAATTACTGGTTATCTGCAGAGTGGTAAAATAGTCACAGAGTTACGGTCTCATTTCTCCAAAATTATAATCTTATCATGTAATTCTGTGGCTGAATCTTCTTTAGTGAGTATGAATCACTCCCATTCTCCTTTGCACAGTATCTAGGAAAAACTGTGATCTGCTCTGTGGGCTTTCTCTTTACCTTACAGCTTAGTACTCTCTAGAGGTGACACCATACTACTAAGACTGAACTACCTATAGTTCCACAGGCCCACCATCTGACCTCCAGTCTTTGGGCTTTTGGGCTTGCTGCTCCCTTCTCCTGAAATACCTTCCCCAAGTTTTCTAATGGATGAACACCTACAGTCTTCAGCACCAAGATATAACATGTCTTCCTGGGAGACTATCTCAGGGATAATGTATATAATGGTTTTGGGCTGGATCTTTGGAGGCAACCAAATATGATTTCCATTAATTCCTAGCTGTTCAAATATGAAAAATATGTTCCTTTGCTATGATTTCTTTGTACCTTTGTTTAGTCATATAGAAAAATGAGCTAAAAGTCCCTAATTTAGAAGATATATTTAGGAATATATGAGATTGATCATCTTCTGAGGATAATATGTAATAAACATAGCCTTCCTTAACATGCAGGTCAGGGCAAAATACAGTGTGTATTTCCCATCCTGCCAATCCAAAATGTTTATACAGATAATATCTAGTGAAGAGGAACACTAATGGCCACCTTGCTGGGGACAAAAAGGGATGCAGATGTAACAAAAGAACATGTGACTTAGGGAATATGGAAGCAGTAAAGAGACTCTCCTAAAAAAAAAAAAAAAAGGAATATATGAGATAATGCCTAAAAGGGATTCAACACTAAAATAAAACATCTATTAAATGATGATTTTGGCTGATGGATTCCAAGAAAAGTTGATCATTTCTTTCATTTAGTTCATCTCAGTAATCTGATCTCTTATTCATTACATTTTATTAGAATTACTTCTTTACAATTCTATCTCCATATTTAAATATGAGTTCTTTGAAAACTAGGACTATGTCTCTTTGATAGTCTTTTATATACCAAGCACCCAGCATTGAATCTGGTGCATAGTAGAATCTCAATGAATATATCTTGAATCAATAGACAGATAAAAGAAGCACAACGTCTGAATTAATTAGATTATATTTGAAACCTAGTTCTATCACTTACTAGTTTGGCAATTTCTCTGTCTCCTCACTTCTAAAAATGACACTTACTTAATGGGGTTATTTTACACTTTCCAAGAGATAGATTCCAAAATATGCAAAGTGTTTTATAAATTGTATTGCTCTGGACAAATAATAATTAATAGTATTTTTATATTTTATTTGACAATCTTTTTTGTTTTTCATAATTTTCCTACAGCTCTAGGATATTTGGTTGAATTTCATAAAACTTTTGCTATAATTTAAGAGTAAAATATAAGAATGTGCAATTAAAAGAAGGAAAAAGTCCAGCTACTTTTCTTGGCCCAGATGGATTTTGCATGTCACAGAACCTGTCAGAGGTGTTGGTTAAATTCTGAAATCCACTAAGCGTAAAGGCAGTTGCTTCTCACAAGGGATTCTTTAACACACCTGACTAAAAAAAGCTAGTTTCACCAGCTCCCTGTCAAATTTATTTCCAATTATTCTAGTTCATCCAGGCAGCTATCCAAACTTTTGGAACTTATAAACCAAAGTGCTGGCCTTGTCTTGGTCTTGATTTTGTGTATATTTGCTGTCTATTATTACCTACATCCTGAGTCTTTCCATCCTGGGCGATTGTCTTTCTTTTATTTACTTATTTTGACTTATTTCTCAAGATTCACGTAATGCTCATGTGATAGATGTCAGGCACAGTTTACTTTGTGTGGCAGTGCATTAAAAGTTAAAAAGATTGGGGCGCCTGGGTGGCACAGCGGTTAAGCGTCTGCCTTCGGCTCAAAGTCAGAGTCCAGAAAGTTTCTGTTCAGCATCTAAGACCCATTCGTGAGATTCCATTTATGTGCTGATTGTTGGCTATTTCAGGGACTTGACCAATTCAAGATGTACGCTTTGCGCATGTGGGTGGCTCAGCTGGTTAAGTATCTGACTCTTGATTTTGTCCCTGTTCAGCAAGGAGTCTGCTTAAGATTCTCTCCCTCTATCCTCCCCACCACTTGTGCTTTCTCTAGAAAGAAAGAAAGAAAGAAAGAAAGAAAGAAAGAAAGAAAGAAAGAAAGATTAAAATATTTTGCAATTTTGGAGCAAAGATGGCCATCCTTTATTCAATAAAATTAGGATCCACTGAAGTTTCAAAAATAATTTATTTTGATGATGCAAGTGGGAGAAGAGTCTAGAATAATGATAAGCTAGGATTTATTTTAAATCTGGAATCAGTATTTACAAGACAAATTTGTTCTAGGTTTATGCATGATCATTAATAAGCCCTTTGTTGCATTCAAAGGAAAATTCAGAGAATATAGACTAAAGAATCTATAGGAAATTAACCATGTATACAAAATAAGAATATCAAAGAAATGGTAGGAAATAAAATTGAGGAAACATCCCTCAAAAAAGTAGAACAAACAAAGATGTGAAAAATAAGAGAGAAAAATAGAAGAATTTGCCTGGGAAGTTCAAATTCCAGATTACAAGAGTTCTAGAAGGTTAGATTAGAGAAAATATATGAAGAAATCAAAGTAAAGATCAAAAAGCTTTCCCAGAATTGAAAGAAAAAAGTTCATAAATTTCAGTAGTCTGCTAAGTAAGCAAAACGATGAATGAAAGCGTTTTTTTAGGATATATCCTATTTTGAAATTCATAAGCCAGGGACATATAGAAGATCCTATAATAAGATAAAGAATGAGAGAGAGGTCATATAGAATATCATGTATCAAAATGAATTTACATTTGTTAACCACAAACTAGAAACAAGAAGATAATGGAGGAATGCCTTCAAAATTCTGCATAAAATTTATTTCCATTGTAGAGTTTTATAGTAGGCAAAATAAATCAGAATAAAAGTAAAAGAGGGACACCTAGGTGGCCCAGTCAGTTAAGAGGCTTCTGGGATCCAGTCCTACATTGGGCTCCTTGCTCAGCGGGGAGCCTGTTTTTCCCTCCCATGCTGCTCCCCCTGTTTGTGCTCTCTCTCTCTGAAAAATAAATAAATAAATAAATAAAATATTTTTAAAAAGACTAAAAATAAAAGAAAAATATTTTTAGATCAGCAAGACCTGAAAATACTGATGTTGCATGTACTTTTTTCTAAGGATGCTAAGGAAGACTTTCTTATACACACACAGGCACACACACATACACAAGGAGGAGTTAAGATCCAACTATATGTTGTTTACAACAGACTTATTTTAACCATAAGGACATATATAAACTGAAAGAAAAAGGATGGCAAAAAATATTCTATGTAAATTCCAATCACAAAAAGTACAAGGGTAGCCATACTTATATCACACAAAATATACTTTAATAATAGTTACAAGACACAAAGAAGGATATTATATAATGACAAAATGTTCACCATGAACATATAATAATTATAAATATACATCTAACAGCAGAACATCTTAATATATGAACCAAACATTGACAGAATTGAAGAGAGCAACAGACAGTAATTCAAAAGAATAGATTTCAATACCACACTTTTAGTAATGGATTAATCAATAAGACAGAAGATCAGTAAGAAAATAAAGGACTTGAACAATATTATCAAATAATTGAGCCTAACAGATGTAAACAGAACACTCCATCCAAAAGCCACAGAATACACATTGGTCTTAAGGCACATGTAAAATTATCCAGGATAAATCACATGCTAGTGCACAAATCAAGTTCTAATAAATTTAATAAAATTGAAATCACACCAATTATTTTTTCCAACTACAATGAAATAAAACTAGAAATAAGTAACAAAAAGAAAATTGGAAAATTTGCAAATATGTGGAAATTAAATAGCATACCCTTGAACAACTGATGGGTCAAAGAAGAAATCATTAGAGAAATTAGAAAATGTCAAGATAAGTGAAAATGAAAACATGGGATACCAAAATTTATGGGTTGCAACAAAGGCAGTACCAAAAGAGAAGCTTTTGTAGTAAGTGCCTACATAAAAAAAAGAAGATCTCAAATCAACAATCTCATGTCACACCCCAAGGAACTAGAAAAATAAGAACAAAATAAACCCAAAGTTACCAAAAAGAAGGAAATAATAGTGAATAGAGCACTAATAAAATAGAATAGAAAAACAACAGAAAAATCAATGAAGTTAGGAGTTGTTTTTTTAAAAAGACTAACAAAATTAACAAACCATTATCTAGACTAAGAAAAAGAGAGAAAAGTTAAGTAACAAAAATCAGAAATGACAGAGGAGGCATTAAAACTGATACCATAGAGATAAAAAAGATATGAGACTACTATAAACATCTATATGGCAACAAATTGGATAACATAGAAGAAATGGATAAATTTTTAGAAATCACAATCACCAAGACTGAATCATGAAGAAAGAAAAAAATCCAAACAGACGTATAAGTAATATGGAAATTGAATCAGAAATCAAAAACCTGAGCAAAGAAATTCCAGGATCAAATGGCTCACTGGTGAATTCTATGAAATATTTAGAGACAAATTAACACCAGTCCTTCTCAATCTCTTCCAAAAACTTGAAGAGGACAGATCACTTCCTTTTTTTTTTTTATTAGATCACTTCCTATCTCATTTTCTGAGACTAGCATTACCCCAATACCAAGATCAGACAAAATAGTACAAGAAAAGAAATAAATAATACTCTAACCACTTCTGTTCTACATAGTAATGAAAGGCCTTGCTGGGCAATGAGGCAAGAAAAACAAAGGCATCCACATTGAAAAATAATGTGTAATACTATCTCTGTTTGCAGATGGCATGATCTTGTAAGTAGTAAATCCTAAGGACTTTACCACAAAATTGTTAGGATTAATAAATAAATTCAGCAAAGTTGCAGCATATAAAATGAACAAATGAACAGTTGTGCTTCTATACACTAACCATGAACAATCAAAAAGGAAATTAAGAAAACAATCCTGTTTACCATAGCACCTTAAAATAAAATACTTAGGAATAAGCTTAACAAATAAGGCAAAGACTTGTACTTTGAAAATTACTTGACATTGCTGAAAAACTTAAGGACACAAACAAAGGTAAAAATATCTCAGATTCATGGATTGTTAAAATGTCTATACTGCCGAAAACAATCTACATATACCTTGCAATTCCTAGCAAAATTGCAATGGCACTTTTCACAGAAATAGGGGGAAAAATCCTCAAATTTATAAAGAATCTCAAAGGGCATTGAGGAGCCAAAACAATTTTGAGAAAAAAAAATGTACAAAGTTGGGGGATTTTTCTTCCTGATTTCAAGACACATTACAAAGCTACAGAATGAAAACAGTATGGTATTGGCATAAAGACAAACATATAGAACAATGGAACAGAATAGAAAGCCCAAAAATAAACCCTCACGTACATGGTCAAATGATTTGAAAAAGGGTGCCAGGGCCATACAATGGGAAAAGAAGAGTATCTTCAACAAATGAGGTAGGAAAACTGGATATTCAAATCCAAAAGAATGACATTGGACCCTTACCCTACTTACTCCATAAACAATAATTAACTCAAAATGGCTTTGAGAGCTAAATGTAAGGAAAATAACATAGGGAAAAGGCTTCATGATATTGGATTTCGCATCGATTTCTTGAATACAACACCAAAAACATAAGCAACAAAAGAAAATAAGCAAGTGGTATTAATCAAATTAAAAACTTCACAGCAAAGGAAAAAATCACCAGGAAAAAGACAACTTATGGAACAAGACAAAATATTTTTTAAACAGTGTATCTGATACGGAGTTAATATCCAGAATACCTACAACTCAACAATAAATAATATTTAAAAATGGGCAAAGAACTCGAATAGACATTTCTTCAAAGAAGGTATAAAAATGGCCAAAAAGCATATGCAAAAATGGGTATTATTATTAGGGAAATGCAAATCAAAACCACAAGATATTACCTTACATCCTTAGGATGGAATGGCTGCCATCAAAGAAACAGAAAATAAGTGTTGATGAGAATGTGGAGAAATTGGAAGCCTTGTGCACCACCAGTGGGATTTTAAAATGGTGCAACTGTTACGGAAAACAGTATGTTTTCATATGTTAAAACAGTATGTTTCCATATGTTGAAATGATCCCATTTCTGGGTCTAGATCCAAATGAATTGAAAATAGTATCTTTAAGAGATATTTGCACACTTATGTTCATTGCAGCACTTTTTACAGTAACATGATTTGGAAGCAAAATTATTGTCCATTCATAGATGAATGGATAAACAACATGTTGTATATACATTAAATGGTATATTACTTAGCCTTTAAAACAAGGAAATCCTGTCATATGCTACAACATAGATGAAGCTTGGATACATTATGCTAAGTGAAATAAGCCAGGTGCAAAAAGACAAATACACATTATTCCATTTGTATGAGGTTCTTAGAGAAGTCAAATTCTTAGGAGGGGAAGATATAATGGTCATTGCCAGGGGATGGGGAAGGATAAAAGGAAAATTGTTTAATGTGTATAGAATTTCACTTTGGCAGGACGAAAAATTTCTAGATATCTCTTGCTCAACAGTGTGTATGCAGTTAACACTACTGTACTATTCAATTAAAATTATTAAGATGATACATTTTATGTTTTACCACTATAAATATAATATAGTTAAAATATATTAATATATTAAATTAACTATGCAAATATAAATATATTAAAATTATAAATACAAAATATATTAATATATTAAAATAGTTAATATATATATTATTTATTATTTGACAGAGAGAGAGCATAAGCAGGGGGAGGGGCAGAGGGAGAAGCAGACTCCTCACTGAGCAGGGAGCCTAATGTGGGACTCAATCCCAGGACCCTGGGATCATGACCTGAGCCGAAGGCAGATGCTTAACCAATTGGGCCACCCAGGCGCCCCCACAATATATATTTTTTAATAATCTTCACAACCTAAAAGTGTATCAATACCAAACGTTGAAATAAAGACTTGATTATTTTGTCTTAAATAAGGTGGGGAAGAGTGGTATATAAGCAAATAAAGAAAAGATACAATGCACAGAAGCAAAGGAACAAGCGACCGAACACAGGAAGTAATCACAGAGAATGTCCTGAATGATAGTAATTTATTATGAGACAAGAGACAAAGCTCAGTGAAAACTGTGGCCAGCACAGAAAGCATCCGTGTGATCCAAAGACAGGCAAGCTGTGTGGCAGGCTAGTGAACCCTCAGTCCAGAGAAGAGAATAGCCATCTCTAAGAGGAAAGTTTCCAAGAAAAAATAGGAAATGCTGGATTACATAATTACTTTGTGGAAAATTGTACTGAAAGGTTTTCAAGCATATAGGAAGAGTGCAAACAAAATAAGTAATAAGACAAGTATTTGCTTTGGGAAAAATAAAAAAATAAAAAGAAGTATAATAAAATACACTACAATGCTCAGTTTATGAATAATTGGCCTTAAGAATACTATTGTAAACACCACCCATATGATATAAACAAAACATTTAATAATGGTATTAGAACAATGGGAGAGGGGAAGCAGAAAGGATGGCAGTATTAAGAGACATAAATTCACCTGTACTTTAATAGGAATTCAAAAGGTAACTTTTAAAGTACATGAATCAAAATGAAGCAGTCTAAGTACATTATTTTAAAAGAGCTTGCCTTTGGGAGGGATTATCAGGGTAGGGAGACATGGGTCACAAAACAACTGCATTTTGTCATAATCCTAATATTCATATGATTTGTTAAATACAGTACCTAATTTTAATGTAATTTTACCTGAAATTTATGTAACCATTTAAAGCATAAATTGTTTTTAAAAGTTATAAAATTTATATATAACAGAATTTGCCACAGTTATATTTATAGTAATGAATTCAATAAATTCAAATTTTGCCATCAAAATCTGAAAAATATTGAGGTTTGAAATATTTACTATTCTATATTTTACTTTCCTGTTCATATTTATATAATATAAATCTATTAATTAAAAAAGTCAAGCTCCATGTAGATGCTATCAAACTCTGCAGTTTTTTCAAATGTGTTATACAAATATCTTTTTTTTCCTATATGCCATGATGTGAACATGTTTGGGAAACACAGTTCTAAACTACCCCTCCTTCCAATTCTTATGATCATAAAATGAAATAAAGGAGTTAAAGTATTTGCCACAGTTAATAAATGGTATTTTCCTAGTCCTTTCCTCTCCTTCTGAAAGGTTGCATGAGGCTTGAAGGATATAAAACCCTGGATGTTGAATAATTTTTCCAGGCTAGTCTCCAAAGCCTATTTAATCCATTCTATATCTGGAAATTATAGAATTGCTTTTGGTGTTAATGACTTCATATTTTTTTATTGCCAGAGTTGATCTCTTATTTATCTTTATCCATCCTAACACTGTGTCTGAAGCAGAGTAAATGCTTAATAAATGTTTCAGCTAAAGAAATCATTTCAGCCACACAATAGGGTACATAGCTTTTGTGAACTGGCCTGGAGGTTTAATTATTTCTTCAGTCATCAACTTCTTTCTGTATGATTGGCATATATTTTTACAGTTCTCTTTACTTCACTATTAATAGAAGCAGATGAAACTTATATCTATATTCAAGGCCTTGAGTTAACAGTCAAGTTATTTAACAGCCAGTACATTATGGACATAATCCAATTTGAATGGCTGCCCAGTTGATGAATATTAGATGATTAAAATATTTAAAAGATTAAAATAGTACAAGTAGCGCACATAGCCTAGACCAAGGTATATTATAGGCACTCAGTCAATGCTAATTTTATTTCTCTTTCTTGGAAAAAATTGTGCTTTAATCTCTAAGCTATCACCTTATAAAAAATAATACAGATAAAACTTATTCATAAGTCTGAGTATTCTTGCATAAGAATGTGAATTTCCTGTTCAAAAATGAATTCTTCCAAAAGGCTTAGTCTCTCTGAACAAGTCACAGTTTTCTGAGCTACTGAGTCAGCAAAAAGAAAGAGAGCACATTCAAATAGCATTAATGCAGTGTGTGATGTGTCTTATCACTGTTGAGTGAAGAGGTAGGAAATTACAGACCCAGATAAAATGATGGGGTGTTGGGAATTTTATCAAATTCTCTTATTCACTTGAGTGATGGCTGTAATCTTAGTTCAGTGTCACTATGCTCATCAGTTGTACATTCTTAACTGAATGCTGAATCTGTACTTCTATGATTCTATAATTACAGAGAAAGATAAATGACTCAAGCACTTTCTTTGGTTCTATACCTGGTTCCAATTCAACTATCTCAACACCTCTCCTAATTCTCCCTCACTCAAATTCCACTCTGGTCTCCTATCAAATCAGCCCCAACACAACCACTTTCTTCATTTTCACTCTGGATTGTCTCACCACTATCACTGCATAATCAACACACTATCAATCATTGTTGCCATGATTATCTACATTATCTATTGTTTGCATAACAATTTTAGTTTTCAAAGTGCTTTCATCTAAGTCACATTTTCTGGCCCCTGGTTATGCATTCATACACAGACTTTCTTCTCCCTACCCAATTCATTAAATTCTGTTCTTTCTTCAATTTGGATACCTTTTCTATGAAACCATCTGTTTCAGGAAGGGTTCCAATAAGAAACAGATGGCCCATTTGAAATTGGATTAAGAAGAGTTTATTTAAAAAGGGGTTATATACAGAAGTTGAATGTTGAAGAACTGCAAAGGTACTGTAGGACTAAAGAGTTATCAACTCTAGGACTAAAGGGGTAAGTGGAACATGTTGGTAGCAATATCCAGAAAAAGTCATGTAGAGTCATGTGTTTAGATAAACACAGCTTTAAGGCAGAAAAGCTTGGAGTAGACAACAATGAGAGAAGAGAGGAGTGGGTTTTGAGAGCCAAACACAAGATGTTTGGTACTCTTATTTCAATGAGAAGTATCTACACATTCTTTTATCTTTCTCTTAGATAATGTGACTATGGATTTAACCATTGTTGACATTTCAGACCTGTTTCTGATAATGAGATAAAATTCAGTTATTTACACTTCCTGGGTTTCCTATCTTCCCTTATATTCCTGATAAATATGTAAAGTGTCAAAATATATCCTCCATGGCACTTTCTGCATAAAGATTTCTTTCTCAAAAGATTTCACCTAAGGGGCGCCTGGGTGGCACAGCGGTTAAGCGTCTGCCTTCGGCTCAGGGCGTGATCCCGGCGTTCCGGGATCGAGCCCCACGTCAGGCTCCTCTGCTGAGAGCCTGCTTCTTCCTCTCCCACTCCCCCTGCTTGTGTTCCCTCTCTCGCTGACTGTCTCTATCTCTGTCAAATAAATCAATAAAATCTTTAAAAAAAAAAAAAAAGGATCTCACCTAATTTGATCTCTTCTTCTTGAGACCAACTCACCGTTATTTCATGTTACATTCATATTGCTGTAATTATAATAACTTTTGGTTTATTATTTCTCCTCTGACTGTAACATCTTCAGCAAGTCATTAAAAAGAATAAAGATTTTGAAAGTAGAAAGATATGAATTAGAACCCAATCCCTTCATTCATTACTTACCAGATCTTGAAAAAAATTATTTTGCTGATCTGTACTTTATTTTTCTCTACTGTTAAATTTAGGGTTCTCTGAGGATTAAATGAAAAAAATATATAATATGGTTAAAACACTCCCTGGTACAGGGTAGTTCCATATTCATTGGCCTTGACATATATACTTATATTATTCAAAGATAATGTCCTTATCAATTAGATGACAGTAGGCACTGCATACCTGTCCCTCCCAAAAACAAGAAAAACAAGAAAACGAAAAAAAGCCAAAGTTGTGAAATAAAAGTGCTTTGATTTCAGTGCTTTCAAAATTAAGAAAGTTCTCTTACTTTCTTTTTTTTTAATTTTTTTAAATTTTTATTTTTTTTATTATATTATGTTAGTCACCATACAGTACATCCCCAGATTCCAATGCAAAGTTCGATGCTCTTTAGATGCGTATAACACCCAGTGCACCATGCAATACGTGCCCTCCTTACTACCCATCACCAGTCTATCCCATTTCCCCACCCCCTCCCCTCTGAAGTCTTCAGTTTGTTTCTCATAGTCCATAGTCTCTCATGTTTCATTCCCCCTTCTGATTACCCCCCTTTTCTTTATCCCTTTCTTCCCCTACCGATCCTCCTAGTTCTTATGTTCCATAGATGAGAGAAATCATATGATAATTGTCTTTCTCTGCTTGACTTATTTCACTTAGCATTATCTCCTCCAGTGCCCTCCATGTTGCAGCAAAGGTTGAGAAATACTTCTTTCTGATAGCTGAGTAATATTCCATTGTATATATGGGCCACAGCTTCTTAATCCAGTCATCTGTTGAAGGGCATCTAGGCTCCTTCCACGATTTAGCTATTGTGGACAATGCTGCTATGAACATTGGGGTGCATATGGCCCTTCTCTTCACTACATCTGTATCTTTTGGGTAAACACCCAGTAGTGCAATGGCTGGGTCATAGTTTAGTTCACTTTTTAACTTTTTAAGGGACCTCCACACTGTTTTCCAGAGTGGCTGTACCAACTTGCATTCCCACCAACAATGTAGGAGGGATCCCTTTTCTCCACATCCTCTCCAGCAATTGTTGTTTCTTGCCT
>NC_048225.1:47479072-47550160 GCF_002007445.2 Ailuropoda melanoleuca
TTCCATACAAATTTAAGGACTATTTGTTCCAGTTCTTTGAAAAATGTCCTCGGTATTTTGATCGGGATAGCATTGAAAGTGTAGATTGCTCTGGGTAGTATGGACATTTTAACTATGTTAATTCTTCCAATCCATGAGCATGGAATATTTTTCCATCTTTTTATGTCTTCCTCAATATCTTTCAAAAGTGATCTATAGTTTCTAGCATATAGGTCCTTTACGTCTCTGGTTAAGTTAATTCCAAGGTAACGTATGGTTTTTGGTGTTATTGTAAATGGGATGGATTCCCTAATTTCTCTTTCTTCAGTCTCGTTATTCGTGTATAGAAATGCAACTGATTTCTGGGCATTGATTTTGTATCCTGCCACCTTACTGAATTGTTCTATAACTTCTAATAGTTTGGGAGTGGATTCCTTTGGGTTTTCCATATAGAGTATCATGTCATCTGCAAAGAGAGACAGTTTGACTTCTTCTTTGCCGATTTGGATACCTTTGATCCCTTTTTGTCTTCTGATTGCTGTTGCAAGGACTTCTAGTACTATGTTGAATAATAGTGGCGAGAGTGGGCATCCTTGTCGTGTTCCTGATCTTAAGGGAAAGGCTTCCAGCTTTTCCCCATTGAGAATAATGCTTGCAGTAGGCTTTTCATAGATGGCTTTTATGAGATTGAGAAATGTACCCTCTATTCCTACACTCTGAAGGGTTTTAATCAGGAAAGGATGCTGTATTTTGTCAAATGCTTTTTCTGCATCAATTGAGAGGATCATAAGTTTCCTGATTCTTTTCTTGTTGATATGATGTATCACATTGATTGATTTGCAAGTGTTGAACCATGCTTGCATCCCAGGTATGAATCCCACTTGGTCATNAAAAAACTAAACAATCTGGAAGAGATGGAGGCCTTCCTGGAAACCTATAAACTACCAAGACTGAAACAGGAAGAAATAGATTTCTTAAATAGGCCAATTAACTATGAAGAAATTGAGTCAGTGATAAACAACCTTCCAAATAATAAAACTCCAGGCCCAGACGGTTTTCCTGGGGAATTCTACCAAACATTCAAAGAAGAAATAATACCTATTCTCCTAAAGCTATTTCAAAAAATAGAAACAGAAGGAAAGCTACCAAACTCATTCTATGAGGCTAATATTACCTTGATCCCCCAAACCAGGCAAAGACCCCCTCAAAAAGGAGAATTACAGACCGATTTCTCTAATGAATATGGACACCAAAATCCTCAACAAGTTCTCTTACTTTCTATAGGAATCATAATTCCTTATCGTTTTTCTCTCCTCAGGGCACTATCATTGTCTCACTTATCTTCAATTAAATATATAAAATTATCTTGGGTTTGGCAATCTGTTTTGTTGAATACCTACAGAGTTGAAGTTATGTTGAAACTTAACTTTCATACATACTTACTTTCACTCTGTCCTATTTATTCCTTATTTTATCAGAATCAACCCACACAACAGTGTTATTTTCATTTTCCCATGAATAGCAAGAAAAGCAAAAATGAAAAACAGGTAGATGACCACAGAGGAAATTGGAGATGGATTAAAAATTGTTTTTTGTTTCATTTGTTGATATTATTCATCACTGGAATGCAGATTACCTCAAATTGTCAGATTGAATTTATTTTATAGCTAAGTTATTTCTTCATGTTATAAAAGAAGTGCTTTCCTAGTTTTTTCTAGTTAATTCCATAGCCCTGAAACTAAACACTTCTAGAATGAAAATGAAGATACTTTTTAAATGTCAGCAAAATTAACAAGTGTCACTTTCAAATGCCAAAATATAAGTGACCCTTCCTAACAAAAAATAACAATCTCTGATATTGTGTAGAATTATTTACAATTTACATCACAATTTTAGGTCCATGCATTATTTGATATCCCCAATGGTACTGGAAGTTTGGTGATATTATCCATATTTTTCAGAAAATAAAACTAAGTTTGAGAGAATTTTAACAACTTGCTTAATTAGTAAATGAAAGGCAGAATTGAAAACCTGGTATTTTGACAGATAGTCATTTCCACTACAACTTGCTACCTAAAACATATCCAGAGATATTTGTAAAAATTAAAATCTTATTTTCCTTTTTTGTTCTATGAAAGTAATTAAATGGCTTATATTTTTAAATTCTCTTTCCTTGAAGGATATAAGCAGGTAAGTCTTGCTAGAGATTTTGAAGGGTGATAAACTTGTGCACAAGCTTAAGTAACTATAAATTTAAATACTTCATAAGGAAAAATAGTACAATATTTGCAAGCAATTCCTTTAGAAACATTTAGAACTCTTTTTAAATGCTAGTTTGTAATCACTGGCTTTGTGACCTGGCAGAGGTAATAACTTTTCTGAGTATCAATTTCTTCTCTAATAAATGTAGATGATAATTACTTAAAGGGGTTGTTTGGGAGACCAGATAAAATTTTACATGTAAACCATCCGATCTATTAAATCTACTATCTGGCATATAAGCGCCCAGTATAATGTACCTGTTATTAAGCATATCATTGTTGTAAACCAGATGAATGTACATGTATTTATGTATATCCATACTTCTTTTCTGGACTGAAGTCCTTTATTCTCTCATAAACTGCATTGCAATACATTAATCCCATTTACCTTATTAAATACAGGTTTAAAAAATTTTTTGGCTAGAAATGTTTTTATTATTTTTTAATCTTTCAGTTTTTCAGATTAATTTGACATTATAATGTATAAATTTAAGATGCACAGTGTGTTACTTTGATACATTTATATGTTTAATATGATTATACATTTAATATGATTGCCATTGAAGCCATATTTATCCTATTATATCATTTTATTATAGTATTATTGACTATATTCATAATACTGTGTATTAGAGCTCTATGGTTTTTTACTACTCATTTCAAGTTTGTATTCTTAAACATTATCAATATTATCCCCATCCCTGGTAACCACCATTTTACTCTCTGTTTTTTCAGATTTGACTCTTTTTAGATTCCACATGTAAGTAATATCATATAGTACTTTGTCTGACTTAGCTTGCTTAGCATAATGTGCACAAGGTCTGTCCATGTTGTCACTAATGGCAGGCTATCTTCCTTTCTCGTGGCTAAATAATATTCCATTGTGTTAATATACCACATCTTTTTTATCCATTAATCTGTTGATGGGCATTTGGGTTGTTTCGGCTACTGTGAATAATACTTTCACAAACATTGGTGTGTATATAGCTTGTTGAAATCCTGTTTTCATTTCCTTTGCATATATACTCAGAAGTAGAATTGCTGGTTTGTGTGGTAGATCTATTTGTAATTTTTAAGGAACTCTTCATATTGTTTTCCGTATTGGTTGAACTAATTTACATTTCCATCAACAGTGTGGAAGGGTTCTCTTTTTGCCACATCCTCCCCAGTACCTGTTGTCTCTTATCTTCTTGGTGGTAGCCATTCTAACAAGTATGAGGTGATATTCCATTGTTGTTTTGATTTGCATTTTTCTGATGATTAGTGATGTTAAGCATCTTTTCATGTGCCTGTTGGCTATTTTGATGGCCTCTTTGGAAAACGTCTATTTAGTTTATCTGCACTTTTTTCAGCTGGGTAAATTTGTTAATAAACTTTGTTAGTTCTTTATATTTTTGGATATTAACCTCTTCTCCAACATATGGATTACAAACATTTTCTCCCATTCTGTACGTTGCCATTTCATTTTGTTGATTGTTTCTTTTGCTGTGCAGAAGGCTTTAAGTTTGATATAGTCTTTGTTAATTTTTTGTTGATTTTTGCTTTTCTTATGTGTACTTTTGATACCATGTCTAAAAAAATCATTGCTAAGACCAATATCAATGTTTCTTTCTGTTTTCTTCTAGGAGTTTTATGGCCTAGGTCCTATATTTAAATCTTTGATCCATTTTAAGTTAATTTTTGTGAGTGGTATGAGATATGGGTCCACTTTCATTATTCTGCATTTTTTTCCAGTTTTCCCAGCACCTTTTGTTAAAGAGACTATCTATACCCTATTGGGTGTTCTTGACTCCCTTGTGAATATTATTTGACTGTAAATGCTAGGATTTAATTATTGGCTGTTTTGTTTCATTGGTTTATGTCTATTTTTTTCTTTCCCCATACCATACTGCTTTTATAACTGTGGCCTTGTAGGATAGTTTGAAATCAGAAAGTGTTATACCTCCAATTTTGTTCTCTTTTTTCTTAGGATGTTTGCGGCTATATGCTTTTGTGTGTGTATGGTTCTACATGTATTTTCAGATTGCTTCTTATATATCTGTGGAGAATACCTTTGGTATTTTGGTGAGGACTGCATTGAATTTGTAGATGGCTTTGGATAGTATGGCCATTTTACCAATACATATTCTTCGAATACATGAACACAAGATATCTTTCCATTTGTTTGTGTCTTCTTTGATTTCTTTTAACAGTCTTGCAATTTTCAGCGTACAGATCTTTCACTTCCTTGGTTATATTTATTCCTAAATATTTTATTATTTTTGATACTGCTGAGAATGTGATAGTTTTCTTCATTTCTTTTTCCAAACTTTTATCATTAGTGTAAAGGAATGTCACTGCTTTCCATAAGTTGATTTTGCATCCTGCCACATTAGTGGCATTAGTGAAATAATGATTCATTGCAACAGTTTTTTTTATTGGTGTTTTGGGATTTTCTATATATAATATCATATCATCAGCAAATAGTGACAATTTCACTTCATCCTTACTGATTTGGATGCTTTTATTTCTTTTTCTTGTCTAACTGGCTGTAGCTAGGACTTCTAGTACTATATTGAATAGGAGTGGTGAGAGTGTTGTCTTGTACCTGATCTCAGAGGAAACCCTTTCAGTTTTTCACCATTGATCATAATGTTAGCAGTGGGTTTCTTGTGGCCTTTATTATTTTGAGGTATGTTCTTTCTTTCTTTTTTTCTTAAAAGATTTTATTTATTTATTTGACAGAGAGAGACAGCCAGCAAGAGAAGTAACACAAGTGGGGAGTGGGAGAGGAAGAAGCAGGCTCCCAGTGGAGAAGCCTGATGTGGGGCTCGATCCCACAACGCCGGGATCACGCCCTGAGCCGAAGGCAGACGCTTAACGACTGCGCCACCCAGGCGCCCCTGAGGTATGTTCTTTCTATACCAATCTGTTAAGTGTTAAGTGTTTTTATCATGAAAAGATGTTGCATTTTTTTCATATATTTTTTTCTGCAACTCTTGAGATGATCATGTGATTTTTATCTTTCATCTTATTGATATGATGAATTTCATTTATTGATTTGCATATGTTGAATCATCCTCAAATCCTATTTGGTCATGGTATAATCCTTTTAATGCCTTCTTGAATTAGGTTTGTTAATATTTCATTGAGAATTTTTGCATCTATATTTATCAGGGATATTGGTCTCTAGTTTTCTTATGATATCTATATCTTATTTTGGTATCAAGGTAATGGTTGCATCCGTAAAATGAGTTTGGAAGTGTTCACTCTTCCTTGGTGTTTTGGAAGAGTTTGGGAAGGATTGGTATTAATTCTTTAAATTTTTGATAGAATTCATCAGTGAAGCTGATGGATTGAGTTTTCTGTGTTGGGAGTTTTTGTTTGTTTGTTTGTTTGTTTTTATTACTGACATAATCTCTTGAGTCATTATTGGTCTGCTCAGACTTTCTGTTTCTTCCTGATCAAGTTTGGTAGGTTGTACAATTCTAGAAATGTATCCATTTCTTCTAGGTTATGTAATTTTTTGGCATATAATTATTCATAGTAGACTCATAATGCTCTGTATTTCTTTAGTATCAGCTGCAAAGTCTCCTTGTTCATTTCTAATTTTGAGTCTTCTCTGTTTCCTAGTCTAGTTAAGGTAGGTCAATTCTTTTTATTTTTTGAAGAATCAGCTTTTAGTTTTTTGATCCTTAGTGTTTTTTTGCTTATCTCTATTTTCTATTTTGTTTATTTCCACTTTGATTGTTATTATTTCCTTCCTTCTGCTGATTTTGGGCATAATTTGTTCCTTTTTCTTTCTTTCTTTTTCTTTTTTTTTTTTGTTCTTTGAAGTGTAAAGTGAGATTGTTTGATATCTTCCTAATTTCTTAATATATGTGTTTATTGCTGTGAACTTCCTCTCAAAACTGCTTTTTCTACATCCCACAAAATTTAATATGTTGTATTTTCATTTTTATTTTGTTTATGATATTTTTAATTTCCCTTTTGATTTCTCAGTTCATTGGTTGTTTAGAAATGTGTTGTTTAGTTTCCACATATTTGAAGATCTACTCAGTTTCCTTTTGTTGATTTTTAATTGCATGCTATTGTAGTCAGAAATGATAGTTGGTATGATTTCAGTTTTCTTTAATCCACTGAGATCAGTTTTGTGACCTGTCATATAATCTATTCTGGAGAATATTTTGTGTGCACTTAAGAAGAATGTGTATTCTGCTCCTGTTGGATGTAATGTTTTAGATATGTCTTTTAGGTCCAGTTGTTCAAAGTGTGGTTTACTTCCAACATTTTCTTATTTTCTGTCTGGATGATCTATTTAATGCTGATAGTGGGGTATTGAAGCCACTGCTATTATTATATTTTTGCCTATTTCTCCCTAAGTTTTGTTATTATTTGCTTAAAATATTTTGGTGCTTGGATGTTGGGAGCATATACATTTATGATTGTATCTTTTTGATATATTAACCCCTTTATTGTTATATAATGACCTTCTTTGTCTCTTGTTAGCATTTTTGGCTTGACATCTATTTTGTCTTATACAAAGACACTTGCTTTCTTTTGGTTACCATTTGCTTGGAGTATCACCTTAGTATCGCCTTTCACTTCTTCACTGAGAGCCTATGTTTGTCTTTATAGCTGAATCAAGTCAGCTGAAGGCTGCATATAATTTGGTCTCTCTCTTTTTTTTAATCCATTCAGCCACTATCTGCCTTTTGATTAGTGAGATCAATCCATTTACGTTTAGTGTGATTATTGATATATGAGGACTTACTATTGACATTTTATCTTTTGTTTTCTGTTTTTTTTTAAATATCTCCATTATTTCTTTTTTTCTTTATGTCTGTCTACCTTTTTAAGCTGATTGTTTTCCATGATGATTTGTGAAAGGAAATTTCTCCCATTCCAGCTCCCTTAGCTGTACTTTTATCTAAGAAGTAGGAAAAAAACATAGTCAATAGGGTTCAAGAGTTCAAGAGAAAAGATTAGGAGGGCTGCCATCAGGAAAGCAGGTGGTAAGGCAGGAGGGAAGAAAGCTATAGCACCATAGAAACTCTTGTGAAAGTTATGTCCCCAAGAGAAAGATCTACTAAAAGACTAAGATTTAATCAAAGCATTGTAGAATGCTTGTTTCTCCTCCCCCAACAAAATACTGTACCACCACAGCAACAGGGCTTCAGTATAACAGTGGATATAGCTAAAACAATTGTATGACTACAGACTATCACTGAGAAGAAGTATTTAGGGAAGCCCAATGTTAAGAGAAGAGACAAAAAAAAAAGGACATTAGAGAAATTTGACAACTCTTTTATCCACAGAAACATTCTCATGCTTCACTCCTAGGCAGATTAAAATCATTTCTCACACTGGAGTCCTATTGACCTCAAATCTTATTATATCTTTATCTTAACAAAAATTTAGAAGGCATGCAAGTAGGCAAGAAAAGACAGTCTTCAGGGAAACTAGAAAAAGAAGATCAATTGAAGCCTAAAGCAAACACAGAAAAATAATAAAAATTATAGCAGAAATTAATACAACTGAAAACAAAATAAAATAAAAAACAAAACTGATTCTTAAACAGATCAATAAAATTGATAAAACCCTAGACAGGTTAACCAGTAAGTAAAGATAGAAGATATAAAATACCAACATAACAAATGAAGAAGAGGACATTTCTACTAACCTTAAGGATATTCATAGGATAATAAATAAACAACTCTATGCTATCAAATTTCATTTTTGAATAGAAAGTATCAAACCCTTGAAAGACAAATTACTAAAAGTTACGTGAGGAAATATAGATAATCTAAATAACCCTAAATCTATTAAAGAAAATGAATAAAAACCTTCATAGGTTTTTTTTAAAATTTTTTATTATGTTATGTTAGTCACCATACAGTACATCATTAGTTTTTGATGTAGTGTTCCATGTCATTGTTTGCGTGTAACACCCAGTGCTCCATGCAATATGTGCCCTCCTTAATATCCATCACCAGCCTATCCCAGTCCCCCACCCCTCTCCCTTCTGAAACCCTCAGTTCGTTTCCTAGAGTCCATAGTCTCTCATGGTTCATTCCCCTTTCTGTTTAGCCCCCCTTTGTTCTTCCCTTCCTCCTCCTACCAATCTCCCTGCTATTCCTTATGTTCCGTAAATGAGTGAAACCATACGATAATTGTTTTTCTTCACTTGACTTATTTCTTTTAGCATAATCTCTTCCAGTCCCGTCCATGTTGTTGCAAATTTTGGGTAATTGTTCTTTCTGATGGCTGAGTAATATTCTATTGTATATATGGAACACATCTTCTTAATCCATTCACCTGTTGGAGGCATCTCAGTTCCTTCCACAATTTAGCTATTGTGGACAATGCTGCTATGAACATTGGGGTGCATATGGCCCTTCTCTTCACTAAGTCTGTATCCTTGGGGTAAATACCCAGTAGTGCAATTGCTGGGTCACAGGGCAACTCTATTTTTAACTTTTTGAGGGCCCTCCACACTGTTTTCCAAAGTGGCTATACCAATTTGCATTTCCACCAAAAGCGTAAGAGTGTTCCCCTTTCTCCACATCCTCTCCAACATCTGTTGTTTCCTTGCCTTGTCAATTTTTGCCATTCTAACTGGTGTAAGGTGGTATCTCAATGTGGTTTTGATTTGAATTTCCCTGATGGTTAGTGATGTTGAACGTTTTTTTCATGTGTCTGTTAGCCATTTGTATGTCTTCATTGGAAAAGTGTCTGTTCATATCATCTGCATACTTTCATAGGTTTTTATAAAAAAAAGAAGGTTATAGTTCCAGATGGCTTCATCAATGAATGCTAACAAATATTTAAATAATAAATGATGGAAAATTTACACAACATCTTCAAGAAAATAGAAGTGGAGGGATAAGTTTACAAATAAAGAGATTACAAGAATTATACAGACCATATCTTTTGTGAACAGAGAGGAAATACTCCTTGACAAAATATTAGAAAATCAAATAAAGGGATATATAAAAAGATTATGTGTCATGATGAAATGGTGTTCATTCCATGAATATAAGACTAGACATTAAGTTCATCAATATAATTTATCCTATTAACATATTGAATCAGAAAAACCACATGTCTATATCAATAGATCTTTAAAAAAATTAAGAAAACTAAAGACTCATTCATAACAAAAAGTCCAAAATATAGAACAAGAAGGGAACCTTCATAACCAAATGAATGGTATATATAGAAAGGATAAATCTAACATCATACATAAGGGTGGGAAACTACTTTCCCAGTACAACCAGTTAAAAAAAGAAGAAAAGGAAAAAAAGAAAAAGCAATGCAGTACTCTAACTATTTCTATTCAGCACCTTTTTGGAAATTCAAACTTCTGCAAAAAGATAAAACAAAACAAAACAAAAAAAGAAAGAAAGAAAGTATACTCTGATGAAAAAAATCATAAAGGTTAACAGCAAGAGAAGAAAAAATGAGCAAAGGAATTACAATAAACAGAAAGCAACTAACAAAATGACAGTAGTAAGCCCTTACCAATCAATAGCTAATTTTAAACATGAATGTGTTTAATTTACTAAACAAAATCAAAAGCATGACTGAATGTGGGGAAGAGGAGATGGTTGGAGGTAGATCCAATGACATGCTGCCTACAGGAGACCCACTTTATGTTTTATTTTTTATTTTTTTTTCACACACTTTCTTTTTTTTATTAGGTTTTTTAAACATTTTAATTCCAGTATATTTAACATACAGTGTTATATTAGTTTCAGGGTTACAATATAGTGACTCAACAATTCTATACATTATTCAGTCCTCATTATAAGTGCTTATTTAATCCCAATCACCTATATCATTATTCCCCCACCCACTACCTCTTTGGTAACCATCAGTTTGCTCTTTATAGATAAGAATCTATGGAGGTACTGTAGTGTATATCTGAAACTACCCATTTGGGTCCATTCTAAATTTCAGAGACCTACTTCTTCCCAATTGGCACATTTAACTCTTATATAAGAGGTATGCCTTAGATCTTCATGGAGATGACAGCTGGATACTGAAATGCTAATTCTGGTCGTCTCAGTTGTATCTATCACTCAATGTCATCACATTGCTTTCTAGCAGCAGTGCATCAGGAAGATGTCCCTGCCACAGCAATAGTGTTCCAAATCTCACGCAAATGCATCTAACTGGAAGAACCTAATTCACATTGAAACCTTCATGGGAAAGAAAGTTTGGGAAGTATAAATATTACATGTTCTATCTATCCAACCAACAGTATGGATAGGAGGTTGAAAGATCAAGGGGCTGTGATACAACATGTGGGAAACATCCCTTGGAAATCTTTTGCTTTTTATTCTACCTGGCACCTTAGCAATATCCAGCCAGGGCCAAATTTTATGTTAATATCTTATCCTGGGTTTCCCTATAGCACAGATGTTGCATATTTAAAACTTACCCTGGTGGGTTTATAGTTGTTATTATGTGCTTTCAGAGATTTCCTCAATCCCATAGAAATGAGTCAGAGACAGTTGCCTTGGTTTCTTCATGCCCCAGTAGATAGATATATTTATATTTTTCCTAGTTCAGGCTCACTAATGGTACAGCTCACTAATGGTGCAGATATTTTTGCAATCATCACATATGAATCAGTTTTTGGAAGCCCAAAGCTTTATCTCCTGCTTCCTATGGGCAATATATTTCAAGGTACAGAATTGCTGTACCAGCAGCTTATGGAATGTGTAGTATTCATCTTGACTTTTGCAAATTGATTTTAATTTTCCTATCGTTTCTAGTACCTTTTGTTTGTTTCTTTCTTTCTTAAGCTCAGGTATGTATTTAAATAAAATTTGTTGTGTTTTTTCCAGAAAAAAAAGTAAGAGTCTGTTTCTTTGTGTATCTCTCTTTCTCTCTCTTTTTAAATCACTTTGCTCATTTGTATTGTTTCTTAAATTCCACATATAAGTGAAATCACATGGTATTTGTCTTTCTCTGACTAATCTATTTTGTTTAGCATTATATTCTCCAAGCTCCAGTCATGTCAATGCAAATGACAAGATTTCATTCTTTTTTATGGCTGAGTAACTTTCCAATGTGTGTGTGTGTGTGTGTGTGTGTGTGTGTGTGTGTTTACTTCTTTAGCCATTCCTCTAGCAGTGGACTCTAGAGCTGCCTCCATAATTGGCTATTGTAGATAATGCTACAATAAATATAGGGGTGCATGTATCCCTTTGAATTAATGTTTTTTGCATTTTGGGGGTAAAACCCAGTAGTGTGATTACTGGATCGTGGAGTAGTTCTATTTTTAGCTTGTTGAGGAACTCCATGCTGTCTTCCACAGTGGCTGCACCAGTTTCATTCCCACCAACAGTGTACAAGTGTTCCTTTTACTCAACACACTCACCGGCACCTGTTTTTTCTTGCGTTGTTGATTTTAGCCATTCTGACAGGTGTTGAGTTGATATTTCATTGTAGTTTGATTTGCAGTTCCCTGACGATAACTGATGTTGAGCATCTTTTCATGTGTCTGTTGGCCATCTGGATGCCTTTTTTGGAGAAATGTCTGGTCATATCTTCTGTCCATTTGTTTAATCAGATTATTTGTTTTTTGGGTGTTGAGTTGTATAAGTTCTTTATATATTTTGGATACTAACCTTTTATTGGATATGTCGTTTGCAAATATCCTCTTCTATTCCATAGGTTGCCTTTTAGTTTTGTTGATTGTTTTCTTCACTGTGCAGATGTTTTTATTTTGATGTGCCCCAATAGTTTATTTTTGCTTTTATTTTCTTTGTCTTAGGAGACATATCTAGAAAAATGCTGATATGGCTGATGTCAGAAAAATTCCTGCCTATGCTCTTTTTTAGAATTTTTATGGTTTCTGGTCTCACACGTAGGTCTTTAATCCATTTTGAGTTTATTTTTGTGTATGGTGTAAGAAAGTGGTCCAGTTTCTTTCTTTTGCATGTAGCTGTTCAGTTTTCCCAGCACCATTTGTTGAAGAGATTACCTTTTACTCATTTGATACTCTTTCCTGCTGTGTTAAATATTAATTTACCATAAAATTGTGGATTTCTTTCCAGGCTTTCTAGCCTGTTCCATTGATCTCTGTGTCTGTTTTTATGCCAGTACCATACTATTTTGATTACTACAGCTTTGTAATATAACTTGAAGTCCAGAACTGTGATACCTCCAATTTTGTTTTTCTTTTTCAAGATTTTTTTTTCTATTCAGGGTCTTTTGTAGTTCCATACAAATTTTAGGATTGTCTATTCTAGTTCTGTGAAAAACATTGTTGGTATTTTGATAAGGATTGCATTAAGTGTGTAGATTACTTTGGGTAATATAGACATTTTAACAATATTTATCTTACAACTCATGAGCATGGAATGTCTTTCCATTTCTTTGTGTTGTCTTCAATTTATTTAATCAATGTTTTATAGTTTCACAATACAGGTCTGATCTTCCAACACTTTGGTTAAGTGTATTCCTAGGTATTTTATTATTTTTGGTGCAATTGTAAATGAGATTGTTTTCTTAATTTGTTTTTCTGCTGGTGTATAGGAATGCAACAGATTTCTGTACATTGAATTTCTATACACCAGATTTTGAATCCTGTGAATTTACTGATTTCATTTATCATTTCTAGTAGTTTTTTGAGGAGTCTTTAGGTTTTTCTATAGTATCATACCACATTCCTTTTTCTTGCTGGGAGCTCCAGTGCAGTGCTAAACAATGGTTTGGGAATGAATATCCTTGCTTTCTCCTTAGTCTAAGTCTCCTTAGAAACAGCCTTTCCCCATTAAATATGATGTAAGATGTAGGATATTTGCAGATGTTCTTTATCAGGTTTCCTATGCTTGTGCTTCTTATGAGAGAAGGATCACAAAAATTGACAGTGTGATGTACCTGTACACTTTGAAGGAAACTTTCTCCATTTTCAGACTCCACTGTCAGTCTTTTGTAATGAGCATTTTGTGGACACTTATAACGAGGAAATGTTGAGAGGATGCAGACTACCATTCTCTCTGGGGCTCCAGAGATTCTGAACTGTCACACCAGCCTATGATCGCCCTTAAAGAATTTGTTTAAATTTCAATTTTCTTTAATTCTTTTATGGCTGCCACCTTTCCCTCTCATGTTCTACCATGTCTGCTTTCTCCTCAAGGAGGCTTGTCAGATTAGAATTCACCTGACTGTTTTGTAATCATGAATCTCTGATGACCTAAAAAAGGCAATGATTTTATCGTTGGCCTTTTATAATTGCTACGTAGGGAATACTATTATTTAACAGTTGGCTATACCCTAACTGGAAAAACTGGAGTCAATTATTTATGCTACGAATATTTTTGAGCTCTTACCAGGTGCTAAGTTCTATGCTAAGTGGCATTTTGTGGTCCAAATAGAATTAACTCTCCACTTAGAGTAAGAAGACTGAAGCCTGATTACGACTCTATATCTTACTTGCTGTGTATTGCATCTGAGCTACTTATAGAGCTATCTGTGCTTCCATTTTCTTTTTTTTCTTTTTAAAGATTTTATTTATTTATTTGACAGAGATAGAGACAGCCAGTGAGAGAGGGAACACAAGCAGGGGGAGTGAGAGGAAGAAGCAGGCTCATAGTGGAGGAGCCTAATGTGGGGCTCGATCCCATAACGCTGGGATCACACCCTGAGCCGAAGGCAGATGCTTAACCACTGTGCCACCCAGGCGCCCCCCATTTTCTTTTCTTTAAAACAATGGTTACTTTGTTGTGAATATCAAAAGAGATGTGAACATATAAAATAGTTTGTTAAACATCTCTTAATATAGAAATATGATAAAATTATTTGTTAAGCTATCTTTTAATGTAATTTTAGACCCTACAAAATGGCCAAAGTGTCCCATTATCACAAACCCTAACAATAATAACAACTATAAAAAAGGTATAAAAGGTATTGAAGAATTATAAATTATTTTGAAACATGTCCACTTGGTAACAAGCTTCACATTTTAGATTCATATGGACATTTTCAGAAACACTGAAATTGGGATGAAATTGCCCTGTCATTGTGTATTATTTATACATGGGGTACAAATAGAAAAAGAATCCACATACAAAACAAAGATAATGGAATTTTCCTCCTGAATCAAATCCTCTCAAAAAAATCAAAATGAGTGGGATAAAGATTTATTGAGCTGAGTCATTAGATTAGGAAC
Organism: Ailuropoda melanoleuca; assembly: GCF_002007445.2. Classification (NCBI taxonomy): domain Eukaryota; kingdom Metazoa; phylum Chordata; class Mammalia; order Carnivora; family Ursidae; genus Ailuropoda; species Ailuropoda melanoleuca. The sequence continues at coordinate 47,493,479 of NC_048225.1, forward strand.
ATAATTTAAAAACAAGCAGAGACATTTTATTACAAAATTCATATTTTTATAGGTAAGAAATCAAAAGCCCAGAGAGGTTAAGTGATATGCTCAAGGTTACACAGAGAAATGACTGCATGATGGAGATCCCTCCACAGGTCTCCTAACTCCTAGTTCAGTGATCTTACATTGTAATTCTGTAATAAATCATGCTTCATTGCCTTATTATTTTAAATAAATATTTATTTTTAGAACTTTTTAGGTTTATGGAAAAATTTCAAAGATAGTACAGTGAGGACATGTTATACTCAGTTTCCCTCATTATTAACATTTTACATCAGTCTGACATATTTGTTAATATTAAGTAACCAATATTGATGCATTATTATTAACTGAAGTCCATAGTTTATTAAGATTTACTTAAGTTTTACCTAATATCCTTTTTCTGTTTTATGATCCTATCCAAGTTACCACATTACATTACAGTTAGTTGTTATGCCTCCTCTTAGCTATGACAATTTGTCAAACTTCCCTTGTCTTTGATGACCTTGACAGTTTTGAGGTGAGATAGTTTTTCAGAATATCCCTCAATTGAGATTTTTAAAAAAGATTTTATTTATTTAGTTGAGAGGGAGAGAGAGCACAGAGAGAAAGCAAGAACAAGGAGGGTGGGGAAGGGCAGAGGGAGAGGGAGAAACAGGCTTCTGCTGAGCAGGGAGCCCAACACAGGTCTCAATATCAGGACCCTAGGATCATGACCCTAGCTGAAGGCAGATGCTTAACCAACTTAGCCACTCAGGTTCCCCCTCAATTGAGATTTGTGTAAAATCTTTCCCATTATTAGAGTGGAGTGATGGATTTCATGAAGATCACAAAGCTAAAGTTCTATTTTCATCACATCATATCAAGGGTACATGCTATCCATCTATCACTGTTGATGTTGCGGTCCTGTTGTTAATGCCTAACAGAGGTAGTGTTTGTCAGATTTCTTCACCACAAAGTTATTCTTTTCTTCCTTATTTCCTGTAGTTTGGAAGAAATTGTTATGTATTGCCCACACTTAAGGAGGTGGGGGGTGTTGTTCCACTTCCTGGAGTATGGAGCATGTTCCTAAATTATTTAGAATTCTTCATGGAGAATTTGTCTCTTCTCTTTCATTTTTTAAATTTATTCAATCATTTCTTTCTTTCTTTTTTTTTTAAAGATTTTATTTATTTATTTGACAGAGATAGAGACAGCCAGCGAGAGAGGGAACACAAGCAGGAGGAGTGGGAGAGGAAGAAGCCAGGCTTATAGCGGAGGAGCCTGATGTGGGGCTCGATTCCATAACGCCGGGATCACGCCCTGTGCCGAAGGCAGACGCTTAACCGCTGTGCCACCCAGGCGCCCCTCAATCATTTATTTCTACCGGTATGAACACATGGACAGTTATTTTGTACTTGGTGTTATAAGCCAACAGGACTTTATTTTGTTATCCAAATTGTTTTAACTTTGCCCACTCAGTTCTTCAATTGTTTTCTAGCTCTTTGACATACCTCCATATCGTGTGTGTGTGTGTGTGTGTGTGTGTGTATTCCTAAAGTTTTGCTACTACAAAATGCTCTTGACCCATTTTTTGTATTTCCTGCTATAGTCCTAGAATCAGTCATTCTCCCAAGAATCCTTCCTATAAACAGATTGATTTTAGAAACCAAAAGTTCAGCACTATGTGTGCTCATTGCTACTGGCTGTCATTGTTTCTAGACCCTCTTAGCTGACAGAGTTCTTTATCCATTCACCCATGAATTACCTTTCGCTTGCCTCCAATTGTTGGCAAGTATGAACAAAACTACTATAAACATTGTGGGAGTGTAGTTTTTGATGCATTTGGGCAAATGCCCAGAAGTATGATTTCTGAATCATACAGTAAAACTATGTTTAGTTTTGTAAAAAAAAAAACCTGCCAAACTGTCTTCTAATGTGGTTGAATATTTTGCATTTCAGTCATGAATAAGACCTTCAGTTGTTCAACATCCTTACCAGAATTTGATATTGTCAGTTTTGGATTTTAGTCCAGTCTAATAAATTTATAGTGGTTTTCATTGTTGTTTTAGTTTGCAATGTTAAATTACATTGAACATTTTTCCATATGTTATTTAACATTTGTACATCTTCTTTGGTGAGATGACTAGTCATATATTTTGCCCATTTTTAAACTGGTTCTTAGTTTTCTTATGGTTGAATTTCAAGAGTTCTTTGAATACAAGCCCTTTATCATATATGTGTCTTACAAATTATTTTATCAGGCTATGGTTTGTCTTTTGAGTCTCCTCATGGTGTCTTTTACTAAATGAAAGGTTTTTTTGTTTTAATAAATTCCAATTAATAATTTTTTTCATGCATCATGCATTTCATGTTTTATCTAAAATCCTGTCATGAACATAAGATTAACTAGACTTTCTCTTTTGTTTTCTTCAAAAAGTTTAGTTTGTCCTTTACATTTAGGTCTTTCATCCATTTTGAGTCTATTTTTGTGTATGATGTAAGGAAATGGTCCAGTTTCATTCTCCTGCATGTGACTATCCCATTTTCCTAACACCATTTGTTAAAGAGACTGTCCTTCTTCCACTGGATATTCTTTCCTATTTTGTCAAAGATTAATTGACTAACTAAGGGTCCATTTCTGGGTTCTCTATTCTGTTCCATTGATCTGTGTGTCTGTTTTGTGCCAGCACCATACTGTCTTGGTGATTCCAGCTTTGTAATAGAGCTTGAAGTCCAGAATTGTGATGCCATCAGCTTTGGTTTTCTTTTTCAACATTCCTTTGGCTTTTCCGGTTCCCTACAAAATTTGGGAATATTTGTTCCAGCTCTGTGAAAAAAGTTGATTTTGATAAGAATTGCATTGAATATATAGATTGCTATAGGTAACATAGACATTTTAACAATATTTTTTCTTCCAATCCTTGAGCATGGAATGTTTTTCCATTTCTTTGTGTCTTCAATTTCTTTCACAAGTGTTCTGTAGTTTTCTGAGTACAGATCTTTACCTCTTTGGCTAGGTTTATTCCTAGGTAGCTTATGGTTTTGGGTGCAATTGCAAGTGTGATTGATTCCTTAATTTCTCTTTCTTCAGTCTCATTGTCAGTGTATAGATATACAACTGATTTCTGTGCATTGATTTTATATCCTGCCACATTGCTGAATTCCTGTATGAGTTCTAGCAAATTTGGGGTGGAGTCTTTTGGGTTTTTCACATACAGTATCATGTCATCTGCAAAGAGTGAGAGTTTGACTTCTTTGCCAATTTGGATGCCTTTTATTTCCTTTTGTTTCCTGATTGCTGAGGCTAGGATCTTTAGTACTACATTGAATAGCAGTGGTGACAGTGGACATACCTGCCATGTTCCTGACCTTAGGGGAAAAGCTCTCAGTTTTTCCTCATTGAGAATGATATTCACTGTGGGCTTTTCATAGATGGCTCTTATGGTACTGAGGTATGTTCCCTCTATTCCTATACCATGGGGAGTTTTAATCAAGAAAGGGTATTGTATTTTGTCAAATGCATTTTCTGCATCAAATGAAAGGATCATACGGTTCTTGACCTTTCTATTATTAATGTGATGTGTCACATTGTTTGATTTGTGGATGTAGAACCACCCTTGCAGCCCAGGAATAAATCCTGCTTGGTTGTGATGAATAATCCTTTTAATGTACTGTTGGATCCTATTGGTTAGTATTTTGGTGAGAATTTTTGCACCCATGTTCATCAGGAATATTGGTCTAATTCTCCTGTTTGGTGGGACCTTTGTCTGGTTTTGGGATCAAGGTAATGCTACCCTCATAGAAAATGTTTGGAAGTTTCCGTTACATTTCAATTTTTTGAAACAGCTTCAGAAGAATACGTATTAATTTTTCTTTAAATGTTTGGTAGAATCCCCCTGGGAAGCCATCTGGCCCTGAACTCTTATTTGTTGGGAGATTTTTGATAACTGCTTCAATTTCCTTGCTGGTTATGGGTCTGTTCAGGTTTTCTCTTTCTTCCTGTTTCAGTTTTGATAATTTGTACATCTCTAGGAGAGTATCCATTTCTTCCAAATTGCCTAATTTGTTGGCATATATTTGCTCATAATATGTTCTTATAATTGTTTGTATTTCTTTGGTGTTGGTTGTGATTTCTCCTCTTTCATTAATGATTTTATTTATTTGGCTCCTTTCTCTTTTCTTTTTGATAAGTCTGGCCAGGAATTTGTCGATCTTATTAATTTTTTCAAAGAATCAGCTCCTAGTTTTGTTGATCTATTCTACTGTTCTTTTGGTTTCTATTTTATTGATTTCTGCTCTAATCTTTATTATTTCTCTTCTCCTGCTGTGTTTAGGCTTTATTTGCTGTTCTTTCTCCAGTTCCTTAAATATTTACAATTGTTAGATCTTCTTGTTGGATAGACCCTTAGTTCAGATGAAGGAAAATTTAAAAAAAATAAAAAAAAAAAAAAAAAAAGGAGGAGGAGGAGTAGAGGAGAGGAAAAAGAGAATATGATCAGGAAGGTGAAGAGAACAGAATCATACACTAGATTCTGGGTGTATTTTGGTCTGTTAGAAATACTGCATCCCAAAATTGTAAAGAAAGAAAAACATATATATATCTATATATATACAAAAATAAAATTAAATACAATGAAAAGATAGAATGTAACTGTAAAAATGAAAATTAAAAAAGATTCTAGAAAGGATTTGATAAAATAGAAATTGGTTGAAAAAGGAAAGAGAAAAAAATTAAAATTGAGAGACTAAAGAATTGTGGGGAAAAGAAATATATTCTTTATGCTATATTCCTCTTGTGCTGGAGTTTTGCCATTCTCAATGATCTATAAACTTGGTCTTTGCTGATCTTCTGGGGGAGGGGCCGGTTGCATTGATTCTTAAGTGTCTTTGCCCCAGGCAGAATTGCACCACCCATCAGGTGGCCAGGCCAAGTAATCTGCTCTGGATCCCTATATGTGGCTTTTGTTCCCTGAAGGCTTCACTGTTTTAGAGGATGAGAATGAAAATGGTGGGCTCCCAAACTCTAGCCCCAGAGCCAAGAGCTCAGGGCCCCACTCCTCAGTTTGTCCTCAGGGAAAAGCAGTCAATCACTCCTGTCTTTCTGGTCTCAATCTGCTCTGTGCTCACCCAGCCTGAGACTGAGCATTTGTGTTTCAGGCACACAATCCTATTTGGAGTCTCCAAACGCTGCAGACTTCAGCAAACATCTGTGCCACTCCTCCCTGAGGGACAGAGGTGGGGGGGTCTTGCTGGTTCTGCTGCTTGTTGGGTCCCCTCTCAGAGAGCAGTAACCCAAACTTGCCACAGTTAGCAGTTTGTGGCAAGCCCCAGCTAAGAGCCTACTCCTGGGCTCACTGATAGCAGTCAGTTTCCCTGCTGTGATGCTTGAAAACTCTGCTGCACTCAGGCATCCCTGGTCTTCCTGTGATCCTGAGAATCCTGAGACCACACTGTGCCAACTAGGATTCTGCCCCACTTTGCCACTGAGCGTGTTTTGGGCAGGGATATTCCTCACAGGAGCAGACTTCTAAAACTTCTGATTTTGTGCTTCACTGCTAGTATCACTTTCCAGTAACCATCTTATAGTGGCTCCCCACCTCCATGGTTTATCTTCCCATATATAGCCTCAGATTCATTTCTCTGTACCTCCTACCTTGCAGAAAGTGGTCGCTTTTCTCTTTGTGGAGTTGCAGCTATTCTTTTCTTAGATCTCTGGTTGAGTTTGCAGTTATTCAGAATGATTTGATAGCTATTTAGTTGAATTCCTGATGAAACTAAGGTCTCCTACTCTTCTGCCACCTTGGACTCTCTGAAAACATATAATTTTATCCTAATTTTTTCTCCAGGGCTCTTCCTTTTTTTATGTAGATCTGAATTTCTGAACTATATCAGTAATATTTTTTGCAGGGCAGGTCTCCTGGTGATGCATTCTCTTTTTCTGTTTGTGTGAAAAAGTGTTTTTTACTCCTTCACTTTGAAAGACAATTTTGCTGGATATAGAATTCAAGGATAATGACTTTTTAGTTAAATAATATCAATATATCATTCTACTCTGTTGTTGATTACATGCTTTCCAATGAATAATCCACTATAATTCTTTTACTTATTTCTCTATAGGTTATGTGTCTTTTCCCACCTCTCCCTCTTTTTCTTTCAAGACTGTCTTATTTTTTTTTTCAATTCAAATATGATGTGTCAATTTTTTGTTATTTATTCTGCTTGGTGTTTTCTGAGATACCTAGATATATGGCTTGGTGTCTATCATTAGTTTGGTAAGACTGTCAGCTGTTATTACCTCAAATATGTCTGTTTTCTCTTTTTTCTTCTACTGGTTTTACAGTTACCAATGTCATACCTTTTGAAATTGTCCCAAAGTTTTGGAATATTATGTTTTGCTTTTGTTTTTCTTCCATTCTTTTTTATATTTGCATTTCAGTTTGGGAGGTTTTTACTGATATGCTTCATGTTTACTGAATGTTAATTTGACTGTGTCAAGATTGGTAATGGTCCCATGAAATAGTAGTCTTTGTTTATGTTAACATGTTAACATGCTTTTGATTCATTATTTTCTTTTGATTCTTTCTTATAATTTCCATCTCTCTGATGATACTACCTATCTGGTATATTGTTTCTAATTTTCCATCTTACCCCTTAACATCTAAGTCATAGTTGTTTTAAACTCTCTAATATTTGAAAGTCTATGTCAATTCTGAGTCTGGTTGTGATGCTTACTTTGTCTCAAGAATATGTTGGGTTTGTTGTTTTTTTTTTTTAATTTTGCCTTTTAGCATGCTTTGTAACTTTTTGTTGAAAGCCAAATGATATATTGAATAATAGGGTTGAGGTAAATAGGCCTCTAGTGTGAGGTTATATGTTAATCTGGCTATGCATTGAACTTCACTTAATATTTACCATGGTTCTACATGCCAAAGTCCTCAAATTCGTCTAAAGCCATTTTTTTGGGAGGGGGGGGAGTCTTCCCTTTTGTTATTGGGTTTCCCTTAGACCTACTCCTGAGATGGATCCTGCACTTTGCAATTCTTTCAGCTTCAGTGTTATTATATGGTGCTGTTAAAATATGAGAGAGGGAAAGTGTTCTGTAGTCTTATGGTTTATTATCAGTCTTTTAGTTGACCTGTGTAGCAGGACTGTGAGCTTCACAAGTGTTTCTCAATGATGCCTCCCTCCTTTGGTGAGCCAGACTCTCTAAAGTGGGATGGAAAGAAAGAAATATGTTCTCTCTATGGCTTGGGAAGAGTCTCTCATAAAGCATTTTCTTCTGGAATATAGATCTTTCCTTATGGAGAATGCTCTGGAGGTATCTCACAAGGATTGCTCTCCTTCTCTCCATGCCAGAGTCAAGTGGGGGATCTTTATTGTAAATTATCTGGTGGGAGTATTAGAAGTAAAAGCCATGGAAGTATATGGTCTCTTTAAGACTAAAGTCCTCCAAAAGTTTCTCACATTAGTCCAAACTCAGACTCCATCAATTTGTCAAATTTACCATTTAACTGTTTCTCCCAATTTGTGACTCCAGGGGTTACCTCCAGATTTTGGAGTGGCAGTTTTTACTGTAATCTGTTTTTTGAAGGGTTCACAAAAAGTCATTGATTTTCAGTTTTTTCTATTATTACTATTTAAGAATTGAGGGTTGGCTTCCAAGCTCTTTACATGGTAGAGGTGAGACTAAAAATCTCATTGTTTTTTCATACTAAAAAAAAAATTTAGAAGTACTTTCTATTAATAATAACATTTGTGTTTTTTATATATTTTTGATCATTTGATGGCATCAAGTTAATGTACATTCTCCTTGGTGATTTCTATCATCACAATTTAAGGGCAAGATATTGTGTTAATGGCCTCTGCAAATTAAATAAGTATATCTTTATTATTAAAAATACTCTTCCTATTTTGGGCCCTTTATTTATGCATTTCTTCTTTTTTTACTTTCATCCTCTACCAGGTAGATATTTCTCTACCAGGTAAATCTAAGGAATCCTTCTTCTCCACTGTTGCAGAGACACAACAATTTTGCTTATCTGCTAAAGCAATTTGCTTATCTACTAAAGCAAACTTGAGAAAGAGAAAGACAAGATGAGGACAATTTGAAAGACTTATACTTTAATTAGGAGACAAAGCCATACAAAAGATTTAAGCTAAGACTTATAGGCAAATGAACTTTGAAGTAACAAATTATTTAAATTGAAAGAAATAATGATTAATTGGAAACAAATATTTTAATTTGGCAAGTCTAAATCTACCCAGTGGGTTCCAAGCCCATGAAGATTATACCAGATTAAGAGAATAACAAAATTGGAGCACCTGGGTGGCTCATTTAGTTAAGTATCTGCCTTTGGCTCAGGTCATGGTCCCAGGGTCCTGGGATCAAATCCCACATGGGGCTCCCTGTAAGCAGGGAGCCCTCTTCTCCCTCTCCCTCTGCCTGCCACTACCCATGCTTGTGCTCTCTCTCATGCTTGCTCTCTCTCTCTGTCAAATAAATAATTAATTTTTTTAAAAAAGATAAAATAAAAAAGTAATCAATTAAACTATAGAGTAAATAAATGTTTTGTTCTATCTTACAAGTTAGATATTATCTATGTAGATGTAGCTTTGTCTCAAAAATTTTACCTTTCTTAGGTTATTTCTACACCTTTTACATATTATATGTTTAAATTTCTAATTCTAAGGCAATGTTCATTAAAAGAAAAGTTGAACTAGCTTTCTAGGGAAGTAAATAAATAGCTCTGACAGCTTTTAAACTGGTTTAATTATATTAAGCACCAGAAAGATCCACAGTATCCCTGAGAGAACATGATCATATAAGCAATTTATTGCCAGATGCTTTGTGTTTAAAGTATTAGTCTTTGCTAAATGCAAATAGTTCCTTTATTCATGGAAGAAACATGATTTTTAAAAGTAGCCCCTTCCTGGTTGTTTGTTACTTGAAGCATTTTCCTATGTGGGCAGGTGTCCTGGTGGGTAATGAGGAGTCAAATCCTAGGTTTCTGTACCATAATTTTTTGCAGCTATGAATGCCGAGTAAGTAAAATGGATTTTGCATATAAAGTCTAAAAGGCTTGAATTAAAAAAAAAAAAGGCCAATATCATTAAGTATGTTTTACTTAAGGAAAAGAATACTGAGCTGGAATTTGTAGATCTATGTTATAAAATAAGCTCTTTTGGAACATGTGATGTGACCAGAAGCAGGCCACATGTTCTCTTGGCTTCATGTCCTCCACTTTATAGATTTGAACTATAAAAAAGTTTGCAATCATCAAAAGATTTCAGCTTAAAATATTAAAAATCTTAGGAAAACATTGCTTCTTTCTAACAAGAAAATGGAAAATGGTCATATTTTTTATAGTCTAAGAGAGGCCTGAGATGGCAAGATAATCTAATGAGATACATCTAAAGAGTTTAAACCCTCAAATATAAAGTGGTGCATATGAACTGATTCCTCTTTGATGGAGCAGTGGGAGAATGTGTTCACCAAAACAGAAATGGTTAAGAAAAAGATAGCTCATATTTCAGCAAATTTTTACAGACCACGTGTGGCTGGTATGACAAGTTGGAATTCTTTGTATCCCTAAACACGGTAGATATCTAGACCAACCTGACATCAGAAAGATTGGGGAAGATCTTGACTCAAGAGACCCTTTCTTTGTTGCAAGCATGGCAGTCTTTCTAAAGTTTGAGGGTGAAACAAGAAAATCAGTAGAAACTTGTCTATAGTCAGCGTACTGCATATACGCAACTCATTGATCATCTGTATCTGGAGAAACATTAGGAAAATAGATCTTATCTGGACCCTGTACTGAGTAGAAGACAGAAGTGTTTGCTTCTGGAGGAGGAACAGAATAACCACCTGCTCCCTGAAACCTCCCCTGAGCATGAGTCAGGGATCATGTGCTACTGGATGCTGAGATAAGCCTACCCGTGAGGTAAAGGCACATAGAATCTGCTGACATATAAGACTAAATCATGAAATTAAGAACCCTACTCCAAATCTCTGCTACTTACGGCTTGCACCAAGTCCCATGCCAGGGATGACTCCCAGTGAGTAAGGTGTATCATTACTGAAAAATCCCTTGTGTGCGACAGATAGGCAGGGTCTATTGAGATCTGATAATAAATAAAGCAGAATTGAGAGAAAATCTGGAGGCCATATGCTAAGTAGTTTATCACAGGAGCAATCTGAAGTACTAAATATAATAAAAACAATATCAAAGACCAAACTCAGGTTAAATATAAAATAAATCAACTCAACTCTCATTCCTCATGGCTTGACAGGACAAAAAGGTGGTGGCAGCATGCTAATTTCAAGATTTAAATATTAATTGCCATAGTCTTTTACTCATGGCTGGCATCATTTATAGAAAAAAAAGTAAGAAAGAAAGAAAAGAAAGAGAGAAGGAAGGAGGGAGGGAGGAAGGAAAAAGGAAAGAAAGAAAAAGAAAAGAAAAAAATCTACACACACACACACACGCACACACACACAGTAGAAAATATTATCCACCGGAAAAAAAGCAAAATAGTTGAGAGACTTCCAGGGAAGATAATGGAGTAGGAGGATACTAGATTCACTTTCTCCCACAAATACAACTAGATAACTCTCACATCAGTATAAATAACTCAGAAAAATGACCCAAGGACTGGCAGAATAAACTCTACAACTAAACATAGAGAAGGGGCTACATCAAAGAAGGTAGTAAGGGCAGAGATGTGGTCAGGAACTGAATGTACTCATGGGACTGTTTGTGGGAGAGAGGGACATCCTGGGCATGGAAATGGGAGAGGAAAAGATTCCACACTGGGGAGCCTGCATGGGGAAGTGGAATCCCCATAACATTTGGCTTTGAAAAACAGACCAAATTTCATGAGTTCTTACAACCATTAGAATATAAAACCTGCAATTAAAAAAAAATCAGTGGGCTCAGCTTTGGGAGAGCCAGTGGGTGAAAGGAAACTGAGTCCGTGACCTTATAGAGACAGCACCACAAACACCACCTGGAGATAAAACATAGACACTGTAGTTTGAAAGGTGCTTGGGGCGTATGGAATGGAGAGTCATTTTCTAATCTCAGAGCATGTCCTGGAGGGACAGAAATTGCTGGGAATGTCCTCTAAGAGAAAAAAGGAACTTACAGGTGCCATTTCCCTCCTTCACCTTCCTAGCATAAACACACAGCTACCTGCAGGACTCCCTACCTACCCTACCTACATTGCTAGCACTGCCACCCATTCCCCTCCATTAGATAGGGTGATTCCACTAATCCACATTATTGGACAGCCTGCCTCAGTCCAGGCACTGCGGGTCCCCTTCTTCATAGGAATGCCTGTGTGCAAAACTGGCTAGTACCACCACCCCACCACCTCACCCCCACTTCAGGTGCTTCAACTGTGGCCTGACAGGCCTTGTCAGTACCTGAGCTGGAGGGCCCCTCCCACAAAGGATTAGAGGACACAAAGCTTGATAGCACTTCAGCCCTGCTGTATTGCCCCTAGCATTGTGCTTCAGCAGATCTGACATCTCCAACATGCTCTTGGCCATAGCCCAAACAAGGTGGTGCTGCAGGCCTGACAGTGTGCAAACAGCCCCTATGATGGCAGCACTTTTCTAAAGTGACTTCTTCCCTGGAGAGAGGGAAGGATAACCACAAACACCAGTCAGACAGAGGTCCTTAGCTGTGGGCTGGAGTCAGACACAAGAAAATCAGTAGATTTTCCTGTCTGACTGCAGGCCCTACCTAACAATGAAAGCTTCTCAGTGGATAACACAGGGAAAATGCCCTGCTGTTTGGTGCTACTGCATCTCTGCCAAATGTCCTGTCTGACTCAGCTCAAGCCCAAAGTGTCACCAGACTGGCCCACTAGCACCATAGGGATTACACACTGCCCACAACAGGCAAAGAGAGCCATTGCAGATGACTGAAGGAAAAAGCAGCTCATCAACAAGAGCAGGGCATCACACATAAGAGACACCCCTGAAGCACCAGGTTCTGGTGAACAAGGGGCATTGCACAGCAGGGCACTCTAGGACCGCTTCTTCATAAGGCCACTACTTCAAAGTGCAGGAGACATAGATGTTCTTCCTAACATAGAGAAACAGACACAGAGAGTTAGACAAAATGAAGAGACAGAAGAAGATGTCCAAAATGAAAGAACAGGAAAAGAGGACAGCAAGAGACCTAAGTGATATGGATATAAGTAACATACACTAAAGAGAATTTAAAGTAATGATCATAAAGATACTAACTGGACTTGAAAAAACTGGAGGACATCAGTGAGACACTTAATAATATGATAAAAAAGAACCAATCAAAGATAAAAAAATACAAGAAATGAAGTTAAAAAAACATTAGATGGAATAAATATACTAGATGAAGGAGAATGAATCAGTGATCTGGAGGACAGAGTAATGGAAAATAATCAAGCAGAGGAGTTGAGAGAAAAAAAATTATGCAAAATGAGATTAAACTTAGGGAACACAGCAACACCATCAAGTGTAATAGCATTCACATTGTAGGGATCCCAGAAGGAGAAAAAAAAAAGGAAAGGAGGCAGAAAATTTAAGAGAAGAAATAATATTATATTATTATTAATATTATTTTGAAGAAATAATAGCCTAAAAATTTCCTAGTCTGGGGATTAGGATATCCAGATATCCAGATCAGGAGACACAGGGATTCAACAATAAAATCAAATCAAGAAGGTCCACACCAAAACACATAGTAATAAATGGCAAAAAGTAGTGACAGAAAATTTTAAAAGTAACAAGAGAAAAGAAGGCAGTTACATACAAGGGAAACTCCATAAGGCTATCAGCTGAGTTTTCAGCAGAAATTTTGCAGACCAGAGAGAGTGACGTATTTAAAGTGCTGAAAGGAAAAGAATCTGTAGCCAAGAATACTCTATCCAGCAAGGCTATCATTCAGAATAGAAGGAGAGATAGAGTTTCCCAGACAAATAAATGTTAAAGGAATTCATGACCACTAAATCCACCCTATGAGAAATGTTAAAGGGGACTCTTTGAATGGAAAGGAAAGACCATAAGCAAGAGTAAGGAAAGTAGGAAGTACAAAAGCAGTGGAAATAAGCATATCTGTAAAATCAAAGGACTCACAAAATAAAAGGATGTAAAGTATGACACCATAGACCTAAAACCTAGGGAGAAGAGAAGTAAAGAATGGGTTCAAACTTAAGTGACCATTAACCTAAAAATAGACTGCCATATACAGAAGATGTAATATGCAAACACAGTGGTAACCACAAATCAAAAACCAATAGTAGATATTGCAAAAAATAAAGAGAAAGGAATCCAAGTATATCACTAAAGAAAACCAAATAATTATATAAGAAAAGAGCATGAGAAGAAAGGAACAGAGAAAAACTACAAAAGCAGCTATGAAATAAGTACAAAAATGGCAGTAAATATGATGCACAAGAAGCATTTGACAATACCTCAACATAATAAAGGCCATATAAGAAAAACCCACAATTAATATCATCCTCAGTGGGAAAAAAACTGAGAACTTTTTGTCTGTGATCAGGAAAAAGACAAGTATGTTCACTCTCACCACTGTTACTTAACATAGTAATAGAATTCCTAGCCACAGCAATCAGGCAATGAAAAGAAATAAAAGGCATCCAAACTGGCAAGGAAGAAGTAGAACTTTCACTATTTGCAGATGATATGTTACTTTATATAGAAAACCAGGAAGACTCACCAAAAAAACTGGTAAAAAAAAAAGTTCAGTAAAGTTGCAGAATTACAAAATCCACGTACAGAAATTGGTTGCACTTCTATACACTAATAATGAAGCAACAGACAGAGAAATTAAGGAATCCCATTTACAATCACACCAAAAATAAGAAGATACCTAGGAATAAATCTAACCAATGAGGTGAAAGACTTGTAATCTGAAAATTATAAAACACTGATGAAAGAAATTGAAGAGAGCACAAAGAAATGGAAGAACATTCCATACTCATGGATTGGAAGGACAAATATTGTTAAAATATCTTTCTTACCCGAATCAATCTACATGTTTATGTAATCCTTATAAAAATACCAATGGCATTTTTTCACAGAACTAGAACAAATAATCCTAAAATTTGTATGGAATAACAGAAGACCCCAAATAGAAAACTAACAAACAATCAAACAAACTATATATATATATATGTGTATATATATATGTGTATATATACACACATATATATATATAGAAGAGAGAGAGAGAGAGAGAGGCAAGCAAACTGGGGCCATCACAATTTCAGACTTCAAGTTATATTACAAAGCTGTAGTTATCAAAACACTGTGGTCCTGACACAAAAATAGACACATAGATCAATGAAATAGAATAGAAAACCTAGAAATAAACCCACCACTAGATGGTCAACTAACCTTCAACAAAGCAGGAAAGAATATCCAACAGCAAAAAGAATGACTCTTCAACAATTGGTATTTGAAAAACTGGATGGCCACATGAAAAGAATGAAACTGACCACTTTTTTTTAAACCAAACAGAAAATAAATTCAAAATGGATGAATGACCTAAACGTGAGACATGACACTATAAAAATCCTAGAGGAGAACAGAGACAGTAACCTCTTTGACATCAGCTATAGCAACTTTTTTCTAGATATGTCTCCTAAGGCAAGGGATGTAAAAACAAAAACAAACTCTTGGGATTACATTAAAATAAAATGCTTCTGCATAGCAAATGAAACAATCAACAAAACTAAAAGGCAATCTATGGAATGAGAGAAGATATATGCACATGACATATCTGATAAAGGGTTAATATTCAAAATATATAAAGAACTTTTAAAACTCAACACTCCAAAAAGCAAATAACCCAATTAAGAAATGGACAGACAACATGAATAGACATCTCTCCAAAGACATACAGATGGCTCAATACCACTCATCAGAGAAATGCATATCAAAACTATAATAAGATATTACCTCACACCTGTCAGAATGGCTAAAATCAACAACGCAAGAAACAGCAGGTATTGGCAAGGATGTGGAGAAAGGCGAACTTTCTTGCACTGTTGGTGGGAATACAAACTGGCACAGCAATCATGGGAAACAGTATGGTGGTTCCTCAAAAAGTTACAAATAGAACTACAGTACAAACCAGAAATTGCCCTTCTAGGTATTTATCAAATAATACAAAAATGTTAATTCAAAGAGATAGATGCACCCTAATATTTATAGTAGCATCAACAACAATAACCAAACTATGAATAAAGCAAATATCTATTGACTGATGAATGGATAAAGAAGAAGTGGTATGTATATATACAATGGAATATTATTCAGCCATCAAAAGTGAAGGACTGTGGGGTTCCTGGGTGGCTCAGTCATTAAGCATCTGCTTTTGGCTCAGGTCATGATCCCAGCATTCTGGGATCAAGCCCCACATTGGGCTCTCTGCTCAGCGGGAAGCCTGCTTCTCCCACTCTCACTCCCCTTGCTTGTGTTCCCTCTCTCACTGCCTCTCTCTCTGTCAAATAAATAAAAAATCTTAAAAAAAGGGATGGAATCTTATCATATGCAAGGACATAGATGGAGCTAGAAAGTATTATGCTAAGTACGATAGGTCAGTCAGAAAAGACAAATTTATGGTTTCACTCATATGTGGAATTTAAGAAATAAAACAAATGAGCAAAGGGAAAAAAAGAGAGAGAGTCAAACCATGAAACAGACTCAATTAGAGAACAAACTGATGGTTACTGGAGGGGAGGTTTGTGGGGGATGCCTTAAATAGGTGACGGGGTTTAAGGAGAGCATTTGTTGTGATGAGCACTGGGTGTTGTATGGGAGTGTCGAATCACTACATTGTACAGCTGAAACTAATATTACACTGTATGTTAAGTAAATGGAATTTGAATAAAAAATTTAAAAAAATACTTTTAACGTAAATGGACTAAATGCTCTAATCAAAAGACACAGTGTGATGGAAAGAATAAAGACAAAAGACCCATCTATATTCTGCCTACAAGAGAATCATTTGAGACCCAAAGACACATGCAGATTGGAAGTGAAGGGATGGAAAAGGATTTTTCATGCAAATATGTCTGAAAAGAAATCCAGGGTAACAATACTTTTATTGGACAAATAGACTTTGAAACAAATACTGTAACAAGAGACAAAGAAGAACACTATATAATCATTAAAAGAAACATCCAAGAAGAAGATATAACACTGTAAATATTTATGCACACAAGATGGGTGCAGCCATATACATGAAACAGTTAGTAATAAACATAAAGGAAGTAATCAATAGTAATACAATAATAGTAGGGGACTTTATTTAATACCCCACTTGCATCAGTGGAAATATCATCCATCCACACAGAAAACCAACAAGGAAGCAGTGGGTTTGAATGACATATTGGACCAGATGGATTTAACATATACTCAGAACATTGCTTCCCAAAACAGCAGAATACACATTTTTTCCAAGTGCACATGAAGCATTCTCCAGAATAGATCACATATTAGGCCACAAAACAAGTCTCAACAAATTAAAAAAGATTGAAGTCATTCCATGCATCTTTTCTGACCATAATGCTATGAAACTACAAATCAACCGCAAGAAAAAAATCTGGAAAGAGCACAAATACATGGAGGTTAAACAAGATGCTACTAATCAATGAATGGGTCAACCAAAAAAATCAAAGAGGAAATTAAAAAATAAATAGAGACAAATGAAAATAAAAACACAATGGTCAAAAATCTTTGAGATGCAGCAAAAGCAGTTCTGTGAAGGAAATCTATAGCAATATGGGCCTACCTCAAGAGTGAAGAAAAGTCTCAAATAAACAACCTAAAATTATTCCTAAAGCAGGTAGAAAAAGAAAAACCAAAACCCCAAACCAGCAGAAGGAAGGAAATAATAAGGATTAGAGCAAAAGCAAAGAAAATAGAAACTAAAAAATTAATAGAACAAGTCAGTGAAAGCAAGAGCTGGCTCCTTAATAAGATCAACAAAATTGATAAGCCTAATGCTAGATCAGCAGGGGGAAAAAAAGAGAATACTCAATCAAAAGCAGAAATGAAAGAGGAGAAATAACAACTGACACCATAGAAAAGAAAGGATTATTAGAGACTAATGAAAAAGTATATGTGAACAAATTGGATAACCTAGAAGAAATGGATAAATTCCTAGAAACATGTAACCTCCCTCCCAAAATGGAATAAGGAAGAAATAGAGAATTTGAACAGATTACAGCAATGAAATTGAATTAGTAATCAAAAATCAGAAAACTCCCAATTTGGAACAAAAATCCGGGGCCAAATGGCTTCACAGGCAATTTCTACCAAACATTTAAAGAAGAGTTAATACCTATCCTTCCCAAACTATTCCAAAAACTAGAATAAGAAGGAAAACTTCCAAACTCATTTTATGATGCCAGCGTTGCCCTGACACCCAACTAGACAAAGATACTGCAAAAAAAGAAGTACAGGCCAGTTTCTCTGAAGAACACTGATGCAAAAATTCTCACAAAATATTAGTAAACCAAATCCAACAATATATTTTAAAAAATCATTCATCACAACCATGTGGGGTCTATTCCTGAGATGAAGGGTGGTTTAAAATCTGCAGATCAATCAATGTGATCTATCACATCAACAAGAATAAGGATAAAAATCGTATGATCCTTTCAACACATACAGAAAAAGCACTTAAGAAAGTACAACATGCGTTCATGATAAAAACCCTCAACAAAGTAGGTCTACAGGGAACATACCTCAACATAAAAAAGGCCTTATATGAAAAACCCACAGCCAACATCATACTCAATGGGGAAAAACTGAGAACTTTTTTCCCTAAAGTCAGGAACAAGACAAGGATGTCAATTCTCACCACTTTTATAGTACTGAAAAACTTAGTCATAGCAAACAGAGAAGAAAAAGGAATAAAAGGCATGCAAATTGGAAGGGAAAAAGTAAAACTTTCACTATTTGCAGATGATATGATACTCTATATAAAAAAACCCATAAAGACTCTACAAAAAACTCCTAGAACTGGTAAGTGATTCAGTAAGTTTACAGGATACAAAATCAATACATAGAACTCTATTTCTATACACCAACAATGAAGCAGCAGAAAGAGAAATTATGAAAGTAACCCTATTTTATAAGTGCACTGAAAGTAATAAAATACCTAGGAAGAAACTTAATCAAAGAGATGGAAGAACTATACTCTGAAAACTTATATCACTGATGAAAAAAATTGAAGACAACACAAAGAAATGGAAAGACATTCCATGCTCACGGACTGGAAGAACAAATACTGTTAAAATGTCTATACTACCCAAAGGAATCTATAGACTTAATGCAATTGCTATCAAAATACCAACAGTGTTTTTCACAGAACTAGAACAAATAATCCTAATATTTATTCGGAGCCACAAACAACCCCTGAAGAGCCAAAACAATCTTGAAAAAGCAAACAAACAAAAAAGCTGGAGGTATAACAATTCCCAACTTCAAGTTATACTGCAAAGGTATAATAATCGAAACAGTATGTACTGGCAGAAAAATAGACGCATAGATTGATGGAACAGGATGGCTCAGAAACAAACCCATGATTATATGGTCAATTAATGTTTGACAAAAGAGGCAAGAATATACAACAGCAAAAAGACAGCATCTTCAACAACTAGTGTTGGGAAAACTGCATAGCTACATGCAAAAGAATGAAACTGGATCATTTTCTTATACCATACACAAAAACAAACTCAAAATGGATGAAAGACCTAAATGTGAGACCTGAAACCATAAAAATTCTTAAGAGAACACAGACAGTAATTTCTCTGGCATCAGCCATAGCAACATTTTTCTAAGTATGTCTTGTGAGGCAAGGAAAATAAAAGCAAAAATAAACTACATCAAAATAAAAAGTTTCTCCACAGCAAAGGACACAATCAACAAAATGCAAAGACAATCTACTGAATGGGAGAAGATATTTGCAAACGGCATATCCCATAAAGGCTTAGTATTCAAAATATATAAAGCTCTTATACAACTCAACACCCAAAAAGCAAATAATCCAACTTAAAAAGGGGCAGAAGCCCTGAACAGACATTTCTCCAAAGAAGACATCCAGAAGGCCAATAGACATATGAAAAGATGATCAACATCACTCATCATCAGGTAAATGCAGATCAAAACTAATATATATATATATATATATATATATAATGTGTGCATATATATGTATACATATTCTATACTGGAATTAAAATAAAAATAAAGTTTTTAAAAATGCAAAAAAAAGAAAAAAATTAAATTGTCAGTAGAAACAGGGCCAGGAAAGAAAATGAATTTTTAGTTTAACAAATCCACAAAGACATCATTAAGCTTTACTGTTAATTCCATGAAGCATGTTAGGAGAATACACTTCCAACTGAGAAGTACTCCTCAACTCAATTTACTGAGTTATTCATCTGGGTGCCAAAACAAATAAAGTCATTAAATTACAAATGAATACCTTTTCTGGGTATGTAATATTAGCAAATCAGATTTACCAATATATTAAAAATGAATCATCTAATAAATATAAGCAAAGATTTTAAAACATATACTACAAAAAAAGATAAATGACAAGCACATGAAAATATTTTCAACATTATTAGATACAAGGAAAACGCTAATTAAAATCAAAAGATATACCCATATACATTCATTAGAGCAGCTAAAATGAAGTAGAAGGACGCAACCAAATTTTGGAGCAAATCTGTAGCAATTGGACCTTTTTTACATTGCTTGTGGAATTTTGGAAATGGTCTGTCCTTCTATTGCTGTTTTAACAAATTACTGCACACTGTGTTGCTTAAGATAACATAACTGTATTATCTTGCAGTTTTGTAGGTCAGAAGTTTGATGCTTTTAGCAGGACTATTAGTTTCTAGAGGACCAGTATGAGAATCTATTCCATTTTTTATTTAGGTCATTGGAGTGATGCCATCTTTGTGATTTATGACTGAGGTCATCGTTTCCTTGCTGGTAATGAGCTTAGACCTATTCTTAACTTCTAGAAGCTGCTCACATTCTTTGGCTTGTGGACTCCTTCCTCTATCTCAAATCTGATAAAGGCAGGTCAAGTTTTTCTCAGGCTTCTAATCTCTCCCTCTCTCTCCATTGTCATGTTCCAACCCGCTCTCTGCCTTCCTCTTCCACTTTTAAGAATGAATGATTATGTTGGGACCACTTGGATAATACTGAATAATCTCCCCATCTCAAGATACATAATCTAATCACATTGGTAAAATCATATTTGCCTATAAGGTACTTATTCACAAGTTCCAAGGAGTAGGTTTTGGATATCTTTAGGTGGATTTTATTCTGCCTACGATGGTAGGTACAACCATTTTGGAAAACTAGTTGCCTTTTTCTTAAAAATTTAAATATACATATGCCTTATTACCTAGAAATTCTGCTTCCAAGTATATAGTCAAAGAAATAAAAGCACATGTCTACAGGAAAGAAATCATGTGTCTATACAAAATGTGCATAAAATTTTATTCATACTAGCCCTAACATTGAAAGATCTCAAAGGTCCATCAAGATGAAAATGGAGGAAAAAATGGTGGATGTTGGATATCCATTCATAAAAAAGAAAGACATTTGATAAATAACAAAACATGGATGTACCTTTAAACTATTATACTGAGTGAAAAAGGATACAAAATATACATGCTGTATTTTCCAGTAATATGAAATTAAAGAAAAGGCAAAATTAGCCTATGTTGAAGGAAATCATCTTTGGAGGAATGTTGTGTCCTCATCTCATTCATCAAACCTGATTAAATGATGCACTTAAGATCTGAGCTTTCAGTATATCTAAAATATGCTTCAAAATATAAGACCTTTCAAGCTGTAAGATGCTCTGATACTACAAAAGAAAATATTTTGTATTACTTGTCTTTAAAAATGTAATTGAGGCTTTAAAAATGAAATATATTATTTCTAAATTATTTTAGATGTTTAGAAAGTATTATCTTTTTAAGCAGGATTACCAGAAAAATTTTAATTTCATGTCCAGATGCAATAAACAATATTTTTTTGGGCTTTTTTCCTTTAGTTCCATTCTTTTAGGAGCCAAGATAATAATGAGTGAATGTCTGAGGGACAAAAATACTCATTTAAAAATGGGAGATTTAATATCTAAAAGAGTTCAGATCAAGAAGTTAGATTTCATTTTGCAGATGACAATTCACCAACAACTTTCAATATTGCTAGCCAATCTCAATATTGATATAATTCGCAGAGATGTCTTTGATTTCAATGTTATTTCTCATAATCTTGTTCCAAAGCTGTTAAAAACAACATGGCAGATGGTAATGACCAATAGCCGGACAGAGGGAAGTCAGGAGTAAGCATGCAGCTTTCTTTTTGCAAACATTTTCCATGGTATAATATGACTTACAGAAAGACAGTTCATAGTTTAGAAACCTTCTCCACATGGATAACACATTTGGAGATGGCAAAAAGAGAGTAAATCTTCTCTGAGGCATAATGAGTTTGGGCAGCAATTTCCTCAAACAAAAATAATTAATTACATGGAAGACCCCTTATTCACTGCAATGAAGTACAGGACTTGGCCCATTAATTGAAAAAAATTGGATAGATGAAGAATTATACATAACACAAACATTTTAAATTAAAATATATAAATGCACATTTATTCACATATTTTTTTCTATAAGGTTATGGTCTTTTCATTGAATATGGGTCATACATTTGGAGTTTGGTCTGTTTTCTTCTGTAGATCTTGTTTAGCTTAATTTTAATTCTTTAAAATGATACTACAATATAAAATAAATCTAAATGCAAAAATTTAAACATCTTTAATATTGTCACAACTTAATCCCTAGCATTTTTAGTTGCTTAATTTCATTTAGTCTCTCCAAATCATTTATGTATATAGAACAAATTTTTTATTTCTTCAATATTTTAATGTATTACTTAAAAGTGAATAAAAGTAGTAGAAGTAGGGGCACTTGGGTGGCTCAGTTGGTTGGGGGTCTGACTTTTGATTTTGGCTCAGGTCATGATCTCAAGGTCCTGGGATTGAGCCCTGCATTGGGCTCAGCTCTCTGCTCAGTGGGGAGTCTTCTTGAGTATTCATCTCCTTTTTCCTGTGCCCCTCCCCCTGCTCATGTGTGCTCTTTCTGTCCCTTTCTTTCTCTCTCTCTCTCAAATAAATAAATACATCTTTTTAAAAAGTGGCAGGAGTGGGTCTAGGAACCAGTTACAACTTCTTACTCTTACCTGAAGCTGCTCATTTGGCTCACCTGGTAGAAGAAGTATGGGGGTGTCCTGGAGAGTAATCTGTTAGTTACAAACATTCAGTGGTAATTGGGTATTTGTTAAAATGTTTATCAGAGAAAATGCTTATTTTGATGAATTTGTTAAAGGAGGATGATTAAGAGAAACTCTTTTGAAGTAATAATTGGCATAGTGCTACAAGTCTACACTGTCATTATCTGTAAACTCTATTTTCTTTCCTGACTTATTATATGATAATTAATGGTGCCCCTGCCCTTTGAGGAACCCAACCAGAAACACAGAAACCACACGTGACATTGATAATCAGTCATGTTTATCAATTAGAGTTGATAGCCTCTACATGCCTATCTAAACTAGCTTCTGACCAGTCATTCTTCCTACAAAGTAACGATTACACATACACAAACATGCACACAGTGCATGGTTCATGGACTATTGCTACTCATTATTGTTAAAAGACAGAATAACTCACAAGTCAGAACTGCATTCGAAGGTAAACTAAATTGCTCCAAACATCTTGGAATTCATGGCCATTTAAGAAAATTCACACACGCACACATACACACTTTTAGTGCCTCTGGTAGATTAGCTATATTATATTTGGGGTCCTGGGAATTAACTGCTTATGCTATAGATTCTATCCCCATTACCATATGTATGGCCAATACTAAAAACTGAATAGTCATCAAGAGAGGATCTCAGACATTTAAATAGCAAAGCTGCTTTTTTTAAGCCTTTACGTGGACACCTCAACCCTAGCATTATGCCTCTCCCATCACATCCTCTCGTTTATTCCTTCATACTCACATCTGAGTAAAAATTGGCCCCAGCTATTCACACTTGCCCTTTGAAGAAAGATCTAACCCCTATCTCAAAAGCTTGCTTGAAATAGGGCACCATTCCAGCAATTGGGATGTTCTGTACATTTGACCCTGATTGGGATGAACAGATGTGCACCTTCCCCACAAAAAATACACAGAAAAGGAACATCCTCAGGCCCTAATGTGACAGGAAGCTGTTGCCTTTCATGAAACAGTTATATCTGATTTAGGATTAGATTTGGTTATATAGTATTAGGAAAGCAATAACTAGAGAAAGTTGCCAATAGTAGGAAATGCTTGGAGAAAGAACAGAGACAAGGAATTAGTAGCAGCTGGTAATAGAAAATAATGACATTATAATTCAGGTCCAGGGTTTAAAGTTACAATGACTTTTTTTTTTTAAGATTTTACTTATTTATTTGACAGAGAAAAAGACAGCCAGCAAGGGAACACAAGCAG
Organism: Ailuropoda melanoleuca; assembly: GCF_002007445.2. Lineage (NCBI taxonomy): Eukaryota > Metazoa > Chordata > Mammalia > Carnivora > Ursidae > Ailuropoda > Ailuropoda melanoleuca. Next base: position 47,517,077 of record NC_048225.1, read on the forward strand.
GGGGAGTGGGAGAGGAGGAAGCAGGCTCCCAGTGGAGCAGGAGCCAGATGTGGGGCTCTATCCAAGGACCCTGGGATCAGGGCCTGAGCTGAAGGCAGACCCTTAACAACAGAGCCACCAGGCACCCCATAAAGTTACAATAACTTTTAACATCCTTTGCATCTCTCTCCCATTGAAATGATAGTGAATACCTCCAATGGTGGAGGTAGGGGAAGAAAATCTTTTAACAACACTGGAGGCTATTAACTCCTTATCAGACATATATATAGTTTGCAAACATTTTATCCCCATTCTGAAGACTGTCTCTTTATTTTGTTGATTGAACTACAGCTCCCTAGCAATATATATATTTGAAAATGGACAAAAGAAAGAGATAGAATACACTTACCATAGTGAGCACTGTGTAATACACAGAATTGTTGAATCACTATATTTTGCACCTGAAACTGATATAACACTGTATGCTATTTAACTGGAATTAAAATTTAAAAATAAAATGTAAAATTAAAAAATGAGCAAAGCACTTGAATAGATAATTCTCTAAAGAACATCTATATATACAATATAGAAATGGCCAACAGGTATATGACAAAAGTTGCTCAATATCATTAATCATTAAGGGAATGCAAATCAAAATGACCATGAGATATAACTTGAAACCTGCTTTGATAGCTATTAATAAATAAATAAACAAACCAAACAAACAAAAGATAAAAGTTTTGGAGAGGATGTGGGGAAATTTATCCTCTTTTACACTGTTGGTAGAAATGTAAAATAATACAGCAACTACTGAAGACATCATAGAGTTTCCTCAAAAAAATTAAAAACAGAATTAGCATATCATTCAGCAGCCCCACTTCTGTGTTACACATTCAAAATAATTGAAATCAGATTCTCAAAGAAAGATTTGCATTTCCATTTCATTGCAGTGTTATTCACAATAAGCAAGATATGGAAACAATCCAAGTGTTCATCAACAGATGAATGAATAAAGATGTGTGGTATACACATGCATTTGAATATTATTCAGTCTTTTTTAAAGAAGTAAATTCTGTCATTTGTGATAACTTGTATGAACTTAAATGACCTTATGAAAAATGAAATAAACCTGTCATCGAAGAACAAATACTGAATGAGTACCCCTAAATGAGATCTCCAAGAGTCAAATTCCTAAGACCAGAGAATAGAAACTGGTGGGTGGGGGGAAAATGAATTGTTGTTCAATGGGTATAAAGTTCCTGGGGTGCTAAATGAACAAGGTCTAGAGATATACTATACAATATAGTCCCTTTATTAATAGGTTTGTGTACTTCAGAATTTGAGTGTAACCATCATGTTGTATTCTTATCATCAATAAATAAATAAAGTATATAAAAATGATAATATGCATTTTCTAGTACATTTTGGAAGAAAAATGTAGTTTCTCAAAAATTCTATGTAACTAAAATTCATATGTAACAACAACAGATATTTTCAAATATGTAAAGTTTCAAAAGCTGTGTCACCAATATACAATTGTGGGGAACAAAAACACATTGAATATTTAAGCTTAATAAGATATAGATCAAATTAATAAAAAAACATGGCTATATCTCAATGAAAGAATATCAGATTATGAACATGTTAAACATAAAGCACTAAATGAAAACCAATACTGTAAATAATTACCATAAAATTTAGTATAAAAGTAATAACATAAAATACAATATGGATGCTAATAAGAAAGAACATTCCATGAACAAGAATTAATTTTGGGGGCGCCTGGGTGGCACAGCAGTTAAGCGTCTGCCTTCAGCTCAGGGCGTGATCCCGGCATTGTGGGATCGAGCCCCACATCAGGCTCCTCCGCTATGAGCCTGCTTCTTCCTTTCCCACTCCCCCTGCTTGTGTTCCCTCTCTCGCTGGCTGTCTCTCTGTAGAATAAATAAATAAAATCTTTAAAAAAAAAAAAGAATTAATTTTGCAAGGGCACATTGGTTGGACTTGGATCAAGAAAATAAAAAAAAAAGATTATTGGCTTTTATACCTATCTTAGAAAATAAGTCAAATATTATTTTGAAAAGTATAAAAACTCACTAGTAGAATTAAAAAAGAATAATTACCTTTCATATCAACTTTCAAAGCAAGCATATAGACTCTATGTGACAAGAAGTAAAAGCAACAATAAAGAAACATAAAAAACAAAACTGAGAACATAAAACAAAGTGACAGAATTAAGGCAACACATAACAGTAATAACAGTATCTGAAATTGCTTTAAACTATTCCACTATTAGGAAGAAAATATTCTCAGGAACAATGACAAAACTAAATCAAATTTTAAAACATCTAATGAAAATGACACGGAAAGATTTCAAGTAAAAAAATGGGTAAAAGTTTATCATGCATGGACAAACAGAAGGGAATTGCACAATGAAATGCAAATAGCAAACTAAAAAGAATTTAAGACAAAGAGTATTAGCTAAAATGAATAGGACTGTTTTATAATTCTAACATTAGCACTCAATGGTGCAAACCAAATGGTATTAAATCCTTGTACATTAAGTAATGTAGTATCAAAATATATAAAGTAGAAGTTAAGAAATAATTCAAATTTATAATAGGAAATTACACAGATATTAAAAATATACATATAATATTGTATAACTAAATTAAGTATTGAATTAATATGTACCAATCAAAGCTTTTACACTCTCCTGTAAATATCTGTGTGATATTTGAGGGAAAAATTATCCCTACTTGGCCAAAAAGACCAGAAATTCTAAAATGTGAAAATAATTTTGACCTCATTCTTTGCCTATAGAAAACAGGAATCATTAGCAATGTTTACATTGAAATACCCCAACATTAAAATTTAAAAACAAAATGGAAAATAAATATAAAGAGGATAGTGTTAAAAAATGAATATAATATTGCAGCAGATTATGTTGATAATCTAATAAATTAAAGGCTTTTATTTTTATGGAGAAAAAAATTTAAAGTTATAAATTAAATATAAGACCTCAAATGATTTTCTTTAACAAAGAAGTCCTAGGGAAAGTACAAAGAATTAAGTAATTCACATAAAGGCAAAATTAAAAAAAAATATATATATATATATCAAAAGGAAAATAGTATGAAATGCAATAAAAATCTGAAAATTGATTCTAAAAGTAATAAATGCACCAAAACAGTACAAACAAAAACAGAAGAATGCAGTGCCTTTGTTCCCTTTTACCCCAACATCAAACTACTTGCCTTCATATGCTGAGGGACTTCCGGTAATACAGGCAAATGCATACTGTATGTGTATATAAAATGAGACTTTGATGGGCCATTGATAAAAAAGAAGTAGTTCAGGGTTTTTAATACTGAAAGTCAAGCAAGTGATAGAATATTAGCATCATAACAGCAAATCATGAAATGAAACTGTATTTTAAAAAAAACAAACCCGTGAACTCCTAAAGAATTAAAATTCATCATCAGACTTGCATGACTTTGCCAGGCATTGTGATTCTCCAAATAAAAGAACGAGTTGAATTGAGCACATTAAATCTCACTGACCTTGTGGGAAAGAACATGAAGAGCCTTGAGAGTAGAGATTAGGGGAACTGCAGCAGGACCCTGGCAACTTTGCTGCTCCGGTACCATAAATGCATGACCCTAGACACCAAGCCAGCTGCCACTTCCTGAAAGATTTCAGTCCTAATGGCACTCCTATCACCTGACCCCACCAACAAGAGCCAACAAAGAAAAACTGCACCCATTGAAAGGTATACACCATGAAGAAGGAGGAAGAGTGGATTGATTAGAATATGCTCACCAATATCTTTATACTCAACATTTCAACAAAATGTCCAAAAGTATCATATATAGTCACTGGGTTCCTTGCTTCTTATAAAAAGTTGATTAGGAGTGCCCAATGGTGATATTTACATACTTGTATAGACAGATTGCTCCATGGACTATCAGGACTCTCTTTACTACTGGAAAAAGAATGATTAATGTCTTTAAATCTATCAGATTTGACAGTTAGCTCTGGAAACCTCAGAACCAATTCAGAAAACTCATCTTAAAATTCTGTAAAACAGAAAAACCTATAAAACAACTCTTAGTACTAAGTCCAGAAAAACAGAGCCAATAGACTCATAGCGGTACATAGGTAATATTACCCTTAATTATAAAGGTTACAGCTGAGCTATTTAATTCCAAGTTCCTCCACTCTACTGACTCCTCCTCCTCCTCCTAAAAAAAAGTATATTTAATATTACTTCACAGAGAAATTCACTTAGAAAAAAACATAATCACTCCTTTTTGATTAGGAAAAGTTATCTTACCATTTTTTTCACATTGCATTTACGCCACCTTTTACTGGAGATAGAGAAAACTAAGTGAAAAATTTTAAAATATCTCATTGGTTATTTTCTTCAACTTTAATTTGGCAAATTTTTCACACTTAGAATAATTTAAAAGAAAAGTTAAATTTTTTGCCTTTACTTAGATTTACCAATTAATATAATTCCACACATACCATGTGTTTTCTCTTCATTTCCCCTCCCTTCCTCCCTCCCTCTTCCTCGCTCTTCCTCCCTCACTCTCTCTCCCACTTTCCCCTCTGAATCAATGGGAATTTCTGACTTCATAATACTTCATCACTAAATACTTCACAAATAGTTGTGTACTTTCTAACAATAAAGACATTTTCCTACATAGCTACAATAACATAAGACCTAAGAAAATTAAGTTTATACTTTGTAAATGCAATCCATTTTCAAAACATTTTTTACCAATTTTCCCAAAGATATCTTATACAGACATTTTTTTTTATATTCTAGAATCTTATCAATGTTTACCCATTGTATTTGGTTATTATGTCCCTAAAGTCTATTAAACTTAACTTTTTAAAGGGTCATATGAGTTATCTTGCAGTATGTTCCACATTCTAGATTTGTCAGATGTTTATTCCTGCATCAATTTCAGGATAAATATTTTGGCAGGAATTCTGCATAGGTGATTGTTTGTATTCTTATTACCTTATGCCAGCGGACATTACTGAATAATATTGTAACGATGGTGTGGGACGAACTCTGTAATATGGATTAGCATTTTTCTTTCTAAACACCACATTTTACAATGTCACATTTTATATCATATCCTTCCAAGATTCTTCCATAAAGGCTTAGCACATACTTCATTTTTACACCTGAGAAAGCATGTCATTTAGAGTAGGAGTCTGTAGCATTCTATTACTGTGACCCGGAAAGAACCTCTCCTTGTCTAATCATGTTTTTACTAAAATTTGTGTTTAAATGTCACTTCGAATAGGGAAGCCAAATTGATGCACATTTAAAAATAATAAGCATGTTATCCTGCAATCTTTTTTCTTTTTTAATCAGGATGACCAAGTGTTGTAAATTTTCCTCTGAAATATCCAGTCCCACCTGCAATATCCATGACTTTAGGAATACTTTTTTTATTCAAATATTTTGTATGCATTTGTTGTCTGTGTTGTTAACAATGTTGAAAACTGCAGAATATTTACAACCCAGCAGAACAAACAAAACCAGGTTAATTGGATTAGAGCAAAATTATTAAATTAGAATAAATTTACTTTACAATAATTATCAGGTCTAATATTTTCTTACTTAATATCTTGCATAAAATTATAGTGATTCTCCTATTGTCAAGTTATTATCAAACTGAACATCTATTTTCCATTTCAAAATTAAAAACTATACATTTCAAAATTAAAAGCATCCAAAAGATAATGTTTTAGATAACTGTGGAGTGTAATAACTATAGTAAGTGTGGTAAATAATAATAGTTCCTAATCTGTGCCTGCTTTATGACTTAACAGGTAATTGAGCTTAAATCAACTTATTTCTTTTTCTTTTTCCATCTCTGCCTTGAGTTAAATTCTTTGTTTCATATAAACTAAAGAATTCTAATCAACTTCTGATGGAGACCACTGCAATCTCTCTTTTCAACATCTCTTTACAAATTACATGAATACAAATCCTTGGTTTTGGGTGTTTTACAGCCTAAAATTAATTTATCTTAGCATCATTTTATCTGCTTCTTGTAATGGGTGTTTCCTAAGGGTTTGTTTTTTGTTTGTTTTGTTTTTAGAAAATGTTTTCTATTTCAGAACAATTTTACAAACCACTGTTACAACCAATAGAAAGCCGTTAAGTGAATTATTTCTAACTGGGGAAACTTTGGATTTGCATTATAAAAAGATACTTTAATGATTGGGTATGTATATATCAGAGGCATCTGTAATTTCTCTCCTGTAAGTGTGGACCTCATTTTAGAAGTTGTAACAATAACCAAGGAAGAGACATCAAGGTTCCCAACTAGGCAAAAGTAGTAGAGTTGTAGAAGAAGGTGTAGCTGAGATAGATGTTAAAGAAGTAGACTTGCATTTTGTTGGTCACTAAACAAATATGTGAAACATAAGAGATAGAAAGGAATCTAGAGTGACTCTCAGATTTCTATCTTGAAATATATATATGCTGCCTTTACATGAGACCGAGGATTAAAAAGGAGTTCATATAGTCAGGGAAGGATAGCGAGCTACATTTTGAGAATTGCAAGTTTGTGGTATTAAGGTAACATTCAATTGAACATTCTTAGTATGTGATTTCATGTATAAGTCTGGATCTAAGGGAGGAGTCTCGTCTAAAGATATAAAACTTAAAGCCACATAAGTGTATCAGATTGCTCAAGGAAGGCATAAAATGAGAAAATGGAAAAAAATATGCTGAGAAAATACCAACATTTATAAGAATGTTAAGGGAACATGATTGCCACCAAATTGTTCTCTGGTTCTCGTGTTCATTGGGTACAACTTTGTATGACTAACGTGTTTAGTTGTACCAACTGCTGGATCCCTTTTCTAGGCCAGTCCTTCTTGGTCAAGCCTCCCATATTCTTGCAGAAGTATTTAACTGATTTGTTTTCTAACAACACTTGTTCTTAGTTAGATAATCCATGTATAAAGAAATACTTAAAATTCAGAGTGCCTGGCTCAGATAGTGCTGAGATAGAAGGACGGAGGAAGGGAGACAGATAGATAACTATCAAAGACAAAATTCATTCAAGGAGTGGGAAAGGAGAAAAAAAAAGGAAAATGAGTATATAATATGGACTAGAGACAGTGTAATGCAGTAAGGACCCTAAGCTGAGTCACTATCTCCTGTATTTCATTGATAGAATTCAGTTGCACACCCATACCTACCCATAAAAGAAATGTAGTCTGACATTGAACTTAGGGATAAAAGAGTTTTTACAGTTATCTCATTGTCGCAAGACTCAACAAGTCTAGAAAAGAGAGAAAGCAACACGATATTGTGTGCTATACACATAATTTGTATACAAATAAGGCAAGAATCATATTTTTCCCAAAGACCTTGAAATTTTATTTAAAGGATCAAATTAGACATGATTTGACTGCAACAGCAGTTATGTATAGGTGAATGTGATATAAGGCATAATGATGCTAGAGATTAGAAGAGTAGGCATTTAGTATGAATTTTTATTGACTGGATAAAATTTTGGAAAGGCAGATATCTTCAGTTAGGCCTCAGAAATAGCTGGTATTTCTGCATGTAGGACAGACAAGGGTCAATACACACTAACTTCTCATGTACCCTCCTTCTATTCCCAGTTTTGTCCTCCAGTAGCTAATCCCATCTGTTTATATAAGTATTGTCTATGGACACCAAGTTAATTGGATAGCTTTCCTTTCCCTTTATCTTCTTGAAGTTGGGTGAGAGGAGCTGTCTGAGTATCATAAATCTCCATCAGTTCTGGTGCTGTGCTGGCTGTTCAGCTCCAAGTAGGCAGTTTATGAGTTGTGATGATTTATAGTTTTAATCTTTTCTACAAATGAGTATGGAGGCTATGCACCAGGCCCCTATTTACAAAGAAAACAGATAAATAAGTAAACAGATAAATAGATAGATGGATAGGTAGAAAGACAAATAGATAATCATAATAACCCTGACATTAAGTTATAATGTTACAAAATCAACTAAGATTGAATAAATATATTTTTTATGTATTCTTCTGGAGTGGTTAGCAAACTGTTATTTGCTCTATCAACAAATGTTTATGGGTGAATAATTGGAAATATGTGGGGCTATTTTATTGTATCCACAGTAGTAATACATTAGAGTATACCCATTATCTTACCGTCCATAACATTAATTCCTAATTATCTGACATGCATTGAACAAAGGCTTCTATCTCAGCACATTTTCTAAAAAGTACAACATGAGTATAAATATTAGAAATGGAAAACACATTATTTTTTCTTTTTATTGAAAGTATTTGACATACAACATTGAATAATATTAAGGTGAACAGATGTGAATTTGATGCATTTATGTATTGTAATATGATTGCCATTGTAGCAAAATTAGCATCTCTAGCACATTATATAATTTTGTTAGTGGTTGGAAAAATTAAATCATAGATGTTTTTAGGGATGTTTAATTTATATTTATGTTTATATGAATTTATATTATGTTTAATCATAGATGTTTAAGTTGGAACAAGTAGTAAATAATCCATAGAGATTTAACACACAGTTTAAGGAATATAGACAATAATATTGTATGCTAGTCATCAAACTTACTAGGAAGACACTCTCAAACAAGTCTACCCCAAGATTGTTAAAGTATTTTTGGCCAGTATTCTAGTAATAGTTGTTGGCAGAACTAGGAGTATAACCTAAGACTCAATTTTTCACTCTTTCACCAATAAAATGCACTGTGTTAACACATACTGTGTTAAGATTCAATGTTAAAATAATTATCCAATTTAAAGATAAATCTTTGTTCTACCTGAATTATATCTTTAAAAATGTGTCCAAAATATATTTTAGAATATCCTTGAAAGACTCACAGTGAACACCATGCATGTTCATTAGTCTATTGTGATAACCTCATCACTGAAGTAATTGGAGATATTTGCTTTATACATTGTGATGCTTTACAAATTTTGCAGGTACATTTTCTTATCTTCTGTGAGCGCTCATTTAATCCATTAGGTACATAAGGAAGTGTTATAATCCAGTTTGTAATGTCAACCTTATGAATAAAATAAAAACCTTCCTTATTCTAGTTATTTTACCAGAAGAATGAGTATTTGAGGAAAAGCTGAGCAATTGCAATTTGAGACAAACAAACTATGACAACCCATAAGCAAATCTGAAAAAAGAAAGGGAAGGTCAGCTTTTATTTGGTTTTCGTAGAAACTGGGAGGGGCCGTTTTGAACAAAAGTTCACTGGAGAAGAGCAAGAATTTGAGGTTATAGAGGTTTCTCTTGGTTACCCTGTTATTGCTGGGCCAATAACATAAAATTCCTATGTAAAAAGTGTCCTGCCTTGTTAAGATGGGGATTATCTTCCTTCCCACTGAACTTATTTTGGCATTGTATGGGGGTCGATAACAAATTTATAAGTACCCTTCTATTGTCTTAAAGTTTAGTAATGACCTCACTCAGATATCAGATTACAGCCCATCCACATCATCATTTGAATATGATGTGTTTAAGTATGTGTTTTTTCTTTGTTTCTTTATTTCTCTTTCTTAAATTTCATCAAGCTTTTTGCATCTGGAAGTTGATGCCCTTGAAATTCAGGAACTTTGGGGCCTTTCTTTTTTCTAATATCTTTTCCTTCCTTATTGTTTTTCTTCTTTCCTTCTGGAACTCTAATTATATTCATGTTAATTAACTTGATTTCCTGCTCCGGCTTTCTGAGACTCTGTTAATTATTTCTTTAGTTTTTTTCTCTGTGTTCTGTAGATTTATTAATTTCTATGGGTCTATCTTTAAGTATCCCAACTCTCTTCTTTTTTTTATGTTCTATTAACCTTTATCCAATGAATTGTTTTTCAGTGGTTGTAACTTCCAGTTCTAGATTTTCCATTTATCTCTTCATAGTTTGTGTTTTTGTGCTGATATTTCCTAGCACTTAATCCACTATGCTTAGTTTTTCTTTAAGATTATAAACATATTTATAATATATTTTTAAAAATCCTTACGTATTATTATAATATCTGGGTTATCTTGGGTTAGATTACTACCACTATTACTTTTTTTCTTGAATATATCATTTTCTTGGGTTTTTTGTTGTTGTTGTTTTAAAGATTTTATTTATTTATTTGACAGAGAGAGAGGCAGCCAGCAAGAGAGGGAACACAAGCAGGGGGCATGGGAGAGGAAGAAGCAGGCTCCCAGTGGAGCAGGGAGTCTGATGCGGGGCTTGATCCCAGGACCCTGGGATCACGCCCTGAGCCAAAGGCAGACGCTTAATGACTGCGCCACCCAGGTGCCCCCATTTTCTTGTTTTTTACCTATCTAGTGATTTTGATGGGAATATAGATACTATGAATAATATGTTGCAGAAGATTTGGATTGTCTTACAATTTCTACAAAGACTTTTCTATTTGAATGAGCAATTAACATGGCCACAGTCAACTCTGAACTCTGTCTTCCTTCCAGAAGGCAACATCTGAAATACCTTTCTCTCAGACTCCAAATGGTACCTTCTTGTGGGGACATTTGAGATCAGGTTTGGATATGTGTAGTATAGTGACCAGCAAAGTTGTTGGGTAAATTTTACACACAAATGTTGGAGCTTACTTCTCTCCAGAAGCATTCTTCCCCTTTTGTCATGAATTCTGTGGCCATTCTATCACCTCTGAAGTCTGTTATCTGACATATCAAGATAGAAAAACAATGGTTTTCTGCCACCCAAATTTTGAGGAAAAATGGTAGTTTTCTGCCACCCAAATTTTGAGGAATATAAAATACTATTGGTCAATAGATTGCAAAATCAAAAATCATGCATGCCATTCTTTGTCTTTCAAGGAAGACTATCTTACACTTTCAACCTGATTCTGGTAATATTACAGTGACAACATATTGTTACTTTTTTAAAATCATGTTTATGATTTTATAATTGTTATTTGCAAGAGGGTTAGCCTATATAAGTTACTCCAGAATTACTGAGATGAAGAACTAAGATTCTCATTCTTTTTAAATTAGAAATAATTATAGGAAATACCATACTAGCTTTTTGCGAGGATAAAGAGATAACTTATATAATTCTTTGTGTATATTTTGACACACTAAGTAACCAAAATATTATATATTTATTGTAATACTAAGTTTTTGTTGTTTTGGTACCAAAGATCTTTAAGAATTTCCCATGATTGGGCATCTCTGTATTGAAAAAAAAATGTTCTTTGTCTTTTATATCTTACTTTTTAGGAAGGGAGAAAGTATATAAACAACAAACCATAATCTAGTTTAGTAGTGACCACAAAGTAATGCACAGACAATGGATGGAATGACCACATTTTTGAGACAGGGAATATTTTACAATCTTTAAGAAATAAGAGTTTTCAGGAATAAAAAGGAGTTTATTGTATCTTTAGTAGGAATATAATTCAGAACATACTAAAAAATATCAAGAGCTATATGGCATAGCAGTCTTGTAACACACAGAAGGAAATGTTAAATCAGAGTTACAGAACTTATCAGCATTTTTGATTTGTCATCTAACCAACCTGAGCTATTCTTCATCTGAAAAATGTCAACATTTGTAGGATCTAAGGATATTTCTGAATAAATAACATTCTTGAGTCCAATGAAAAACATTCCTCACTCCTTTGGAAAGTCTAAATCTTTTTACAAATATAATATATGGTGATCATAATTTCTTAAAATTAAAAAAAAATCACATTTGAAGGTAAATTTTCCTTGAAACATTAATGTTCAAATATTAAAAAGTTTATTATCATTTTATATAAATTACAGAGCATTTTCAAATCTAGGAGGATTTTGATAATTGCACTATCCTCTTTAAATCTTTTCTCCAACAGTAAAAATATAAGATTGAAAAGTTGTCTTCAGTTTCAATAAACAAATATGCTTTCACACCCAAACTTAGTAAATAACAAAGTTTAACACAGTATGAATTAAGATGTAAAAGTATTTTTTCTATTTAAATTTTAAAAAAGACTTTTAATAACATTATATAATTGATGTGATTAGGAATGACAACATTGGTTTATCTTTTATTGGTATTAAGTAGAGTTATATAATATTTAGAGATTCTAACTCTTCTGTCATAAAATATTTTCTCCCTAAGTATATATTTTTAAATTATTTTCAGATTAATTATAAATATGATATTAATCATTAGCTTGATTATTTAGGTCTGCAAAGTAACAAAATTATGTATCAGTTTAGTAAAATAACCTTTTTGGTTTTTAGATTGCAATCAGCATTTGAACAATTTGCTGTTGGGTTTTCCATTTTCTTGCACGCCTAGAAAGAAGTCAGTTGTTTTCGAAAGATAGCCCTTCAGGACCATCACCACTTTTTTTTTTTTTTTTTTTTTTTTTTTTTTTTTTTTTTTTTTTTTTGCTTTACAATGTTTTTCTTTTGACTATCACATCTCAGGAAATTTGCTTTTGACCTCATGAAACCTATAAATGAATCTATGAATATTGGCTGAAAAACATCCATTTTGGTCAGGGCCTTGCATAGGAAATCTAACCAGTACCATTCGATTCATTTCATACAAATTTCAGTTTAGAATTATATAGATATTTAACATGTGATTTTCATTAGCTGTACTCTAAAACTTCAGTTTGTAAAAGGTTTAAAAATTTTGGATTCATTCTACATTCTCCATGTGTCTTTTAATATGCGTATCTTACTCTTTTTTCCTTAGGTCTGAGTAATTCTTTGACTGTGACTCTGACTCCTTACGACCTTCCTGTTTTTCCATTATTTTGATGCGAGTCATTCTTCAAATTTTAAACTATACACTGCATGTTCAAGATGAACTAATATGTGCTAGTCTCTAGAGTGTTCAGGCAGACTGATATATGGAATACCTGAAAATGCAGGAAAATATTACCATGATACTTTCTCCCTGTGCATTGTGTACCAAGAGACTTGTCTGTGATGAGAAGCTGGCGAGAATTTGGTTGGCAGGCCAAAATTGTATTTGGAGGATTTTTACATAGGGAAAGTCATTAATTTTCTCACAAATTGTAGAACACAACATCTGTAAGAAAATAGGCACTATCGTACACATTGGACAGGAAGAGCTAGTTGACAAGTCCTCCAGTATAGCACTACTGTACTTTCAAATTTCTTTGTTTTGAATAGAGAACAGGTTCTTATGAAACTGGTCAATGATGGAGCTAGAAATTCCACTATATCAAAACATAGTGTTTAAATGATGCCTTGAAGAAGATACTTACTGAAAGAGAAACAGTTATATAGAAATAACATTCCCAGCAAAGTGTAAAACAGAGAATGAATTTATAATCCCAATCTAGAGCTTCATTTAAAAAGTTTTTAAAAATTAGGGGAGAAAGAGCAAAAGACACCTGTCAAAAATGATGAATTGAGGGTCTTGAAAATGAAAGTGGAAGAAAAAATTCTTGTCCGATATCAAGTGAAATTTATACATTTCTTTAGAGCATCTTCACAAAGAATATGCCTACTGTTCCTGGCTTTATATGGTATGGAAATAATAGAGATTTCTTGCAAATAGATTTTAGAAGCGAACCACGTATGCCTTCCAATTTGGGGAAACATGAAATTTCATGTTTAGCCTACTGCCTGCTAAATAGCACCATGAACAGCTTCAAATTCTTCCTCAGTTATGTCCATTCCCTGTTGTATATAATTTCCGTAACACCTGAGAAATCCATGTTCTATATGCAGATTTCTGTCAGGTTGTTCATGACACAAAAACCATCAAGAATCTTAATAATGTATTCAGAGCCCTACATCTTAAGCCAATTCCTTCTCAGATCACAAATCCAGCATTTACTTCCTCTTGACTCAACTTATCACTAGACCATTTTACTCAACTATCTCACTGGTACTTCAAGTCTCACTGGTACTTCAGTCTCAGTATTTTCCAATTGGAACTCATGGTCTCTGTTCTACAAACCTTCTTGCATTTGACATTCTTTTTTTTTTTTTTTTTTTGTCTTCCCAACATTCACTCCCTCTGTATCACATACCCTACACCCCCCACTAAAGGTCTGGCCATTCAACCCATGCAGTATTGTTTATAATTGGTCTTCAGTCACAGAAATGTGTTCAAAGGACAGGCATATGACAACGCTGATTCAGTCAGAAGTGGGGAAAAAAAAATTCTTTCTTCCTGAATCATTGAAAGAGATACATTTGAACTTAAGAGGCCAGGAGCCATCTTTTTAATCACATTTTTAAAACTAGTAGTCAGTAGGAGCTAATAAAGCGGGAATCAAGCTGAGATAATAATGTCTGAATTCCAAGTTCCAGTCTCTGAAGTATCTTGAGTTAGCATCCTTCCCATGTCTTTTCCATTTGTTTTGTGGAAAGACTTAAGCTGCCCAGCCTTCTAAAAGAGCGATTTGGAGAAAGTAATTTGGCTCCCTTTCATTCACCTTTGTTAAAGTTAATGAAACAGGACTAAAACTGCTCTTTCAACATCTTAATAACTCTAAATTCTCCCAGCCTTTCTTCATCTTCACAGCTACTACCACACTGAAGCCGTTTGCCTCAGTCTCCTGGATAACTCCAGCCATCTCTTTACCTCCGGCATTCTGCTGCCAGTCCTGTCTCCCCGAAGAATACAGGAATTAAAATGCAAATCTGATCTTGTATTCCCTTTATTCAATGACTTTTAATGGTCACAAATTTATGCTGAACTCATAATTTTAAGTTTTCCATTTTATATCACCCTGGATGTCCCAAAGCTCTTCAAATACAAAATGCTTCCAAATTAATTCATTTCCCCCCACTTCTGCCTTACTTCTCACTTTCTGACTTTGGCTAATAGCAACTCTAACTGCTTAATTTCCTAATTTAGAAGCAGGTAATGTCATTAGGCTCTTCCTTTTCTTTCGCTTTTTTCTAAAAATTACAAAAGTCAAGCAGTGCTACTCCACCAATACCTGCTGGAGCAGCTTCTGTGTTGTTACTTCCAATTCAAGCTTATATCAGTTTTATCTGGACAACTGCAAAGGCTTCCTCACTGGCCACAGTTTCAACAGTTTCCTTCCGCTTGGTTCTTATACAAAACTGGACAGGTGACATATAATATGATAATATGATTCCATAACTCCCTTACTCAGTAATCTTCAATGGTTCTCCTCTGCCTACAAGCTGAAATCCCAAACCTTAGCATGGACTTTTATAATCTCATGCTAGCTTGCCAGTCTGGCCAAAAACTCTGATATTTTCCCATTCATACTTTATAATCCAAGCATGCCTATTTATTATAGTTTCCTTTCCATATTATCCTTACCTAGAAAATTCTTTCATGTTTGTCTTTAAACTCTGACATAATTTCTGTGTCTTTTGAGAATACTCCCTGATGTCCCAGGCATATTTGACTATACCTTCATCTGAGGTCCTACTGACTTTGTTCATTCCAAAAGGTACCATCTGCTTTGTATATCTGACTTCCACAGGAATAGTAAGATCCTTGAGGCAGCAACCTGGTCTTTTATTGATGTATACCCAGTGCTCAGCTTATGTAGAATGCAAACTAAGTTCTCAGTAAATATTTGCATATTGAAATAATATTCTTAGGCTTTGACTTTTCAAGTGGGTTGATGCTGCTTATTAAGCAGGAATGAAAGAAAGGATTCAGGGCAGAAATTCTGGTCAATTCTGTGATATAAATTTTAATTTGATGGAAGCATCTTCTCTGTTTTGTCTCCCTTGGAAACATCAGTAAGGTGTGAAAACTTAAACAGGGCAGTCCAGGTGAAGAAGAGGAGGTTTATCTTCATAAGGGCTGTTAAAAGTCATAGATGATAATAGTATTTTTAGCTATTATTCCTGTCAACTTATGTATCAATTATGTATCAAGAATTATACAGGGGTGCGGGGCTGGCTCAGTGGGTTCGGTGTATGACTCTTGATTTCAGCTCGGGTCATGATCTCAGGGTAGTGGGATCAAGTCCCAAGTCCAGCTTCACACTCAGTGGGGAGTCTGCTTGAGATTCTTTCCCTCTCTCCCCTTGCCTGTGCCCCTCTCCCCACTCATGGTCTCTCTCTCTTTCCCCCCTCTCTCAAATAAATGAATAAATCTTAAAAAAAGAATTATAGAGATATTTTTGCAAATGTTTTCACTAATCCATATAGTAAGCCAGAAAAATAGATTTTGTTTCAATTTTTTAAAATAAAAAAAATTGAGTCTCATGCCATGTGGTCAGCCTGTCCACAATTTACACAGTAAATTATGATACTGGAAAGCAACAAAAGGAAAATACAACTTAGTGAATGGGAGAAAATATTTGCAAGTCATATATCTGATAGAGAGTTAATATTGAAAACATATAAAGGACTCATACAACTCAATACCAGAAAAACACCACCCAAAACACAAACAATTCAATAACAAAATGAGCAGGAGATCTGAATAGACATTTTTTCAAGGAACATATTCAGTTGGTGAATAGTAGGCCACGAAAAGATGCTCAACATCACTAATCAACGGGGAAATGCAAATTCAAACCACAATGAGATACCACCTAACACCTGTTATAATGGCTTTTATAAAAAAGACAAGAAATAACAAGTGTTGGCAGAAATCTGGAGAAAAGGGAGCCCTTGTGCACTGTTAGTGGGAATATAAATTAGGGCAGCCACTACGGAAAACAGTAGGGAGTTTCCTAACAAAAACAAAAAACAGAAAGCAAAAAACATAATAAAAATCAAACTACAATATTATCTAGCAATTCTACCGGGTATTTATCCAAAGAAAACAAAAATACTAATTTGAAAAGGTATGAATACCTTCATGTTCATTGCAGCATTATTTTCAAAATCCAAAATATGGAAACAATCTAAGTGTCCACGGATAAAGATGTGGTGTATATACACAATGAAATACCATTCAGCATAAAAATGATGAAATCTTGTCATTTGCAACAATACAGATGGATCTTGAGAGAAGTATTCTAAGTGATACATCAGACAGAGGAAGAAAAATACTGTGAGATCTCACTTACATAAGAAATTAAAACAAACAGGGGCGCCTGGGTGGCACAGCGGTTAAGCATCTGCCTTCAGCTCAGGGCGTGATCCCGGCGTTATGGAATCGAGCCCCACATCAGGCTCCTCTGCCGTGAGCCTGCTTCTTCCTCTCCCACTGCCCCTGCTTGTGTTCCCTCTCTCACTGGCTGTCTCTATCTCTGTCAAATAAATAAATAAATAAAATCTTAAAAAAAAAAAAAGAAATTAAAACAAACAAAACAGCAAAAAAACCAAGCTCATAGAGAATAGACAACAGATTGGTGGTTGCCAGAGGCGGGGTGGGGGATGGGTAGAGGTGGGAGAAATGAAGGAAGTCAAAAGGTAAAAACTTCCAATTATAAAATAATTAAGTCAGAGAGATGTAATATACAGCACAGTGACTATAGTTAACACTGTGCTGTGTATTTCAAAATTGCTAGACAGTAGATCTTGAAAGTCCTCATCATAAAAAAAAAAGTATAATTACGTATGGTGATATTTGTTAACTAGACTTACTGTGGTGATCATTTCACAATATAAACAAATACCAAGTCATGTTGTACATCTGAAACTAATGTAATGTTATGTGTCAACTATACCTCAATTAAGAAAGAGAAAAACAATGGTGATCCTGGGGCACAAACTCAGATTATCTGAATTCATAATCCGTGTCTTTTTCTGTTTATTACATACAAGACTGCAGTAATTAAGCTACATTGCATTTTGTTAAGAAATCCAGGGTAATTCATATTACAGACTTGGTGGTAGAGGCTGATGGAGAAAAAAGAGTAAAAATATTATCAAGGTGTTCTTTGGAGTTGTTTATGCAGACCACTAAATAACAAATATTTGAGTAATTTTCATATTAAAATTATTGGCAAGATAGTATTTTTTAACAAGATTATTCTTTCAATATTTTTTCTTACCTGATTTTTCTTTATCCTGTATGTAATCTATTCATAGCTTCTCTTTTCATTCACATATCACTCAACACTTATTGAAAAGCCTTTGGGTTCAAAATACTGTTTTTAAAATTGCTTGTTATGAAACAGTTTAAATCACTTCTTGTCAGCCAAATAGGCAATACAATCTTCCTCTCTTTGAGAGAATGGATTTATATATACAAAATAATCTCCAAGAATATAATCAAGGAGAAGAATCACTTTGGAAATGCTTCATGCTGTATTCATCAAAGCATAGGCCAGAGATATTTTCAGTTGATTTTAGGACCACTGAATTAATGCCAGTTTCATTGGACTGGAATATTTGAAAGCTGAAAGGTGTTATGAACTATGCAAGCTGAGAGAGCTGCTGTAAAGTGCATCGGCCTTATTTAGAAGAAGACTCTAACTAGCTGTGTAACATAAGGAAAATTACTCCGTATATTTGTGGCTAAGTTTCTTCTTAGTAATATGAAAGGATTATACTTGAGTGGCCATCTCCTAGTTTCTTTGACTTGTTAGTTTCCCTTATCCATGGCAGAGTTAGGAAGAGTATGCAGTAGCATCTATACAAATTACAGAAGAAGTAAGGGAATATTTAGGATGCAAAACCAGATCTTGATATAATTTCTTCCTTTCTGCTTTCATGTATGCATAAACATATTTTTGTTTTTTAGAAACAAGTTTAAAATAAGTGAATGAAGCATGCTCGTTTTCTGTTTCATAATGCTATTTCTCTTACCACATTGTGCTATTTAAAATAGTAATGCTAACAACTATCATTTTTGAGCACTTAGCAAGCACAAGGCATTGTACTATTCATGTTACAGAGTCTCATTAAGTCATTTTTAAAATTATCCATTAAAAATATTTATCAAGCGTGTATTACATATTAGACATGGTATCTTTATGATCCCCATTTGATAGGTGACATAAAAGGAAATTAAGGAATTTGGCATAGTGCGCAGATTCCAGCAATTCTGGCCAGCTAGGACAGAAGTAAGATTCATTAAAAAAAAAAAAAAAAAGCTGAAAGGACAGCTTACAATTGTAATCTGTACAGGTAAAGCAGTTTTTTAATTCTTCATGAAATATTTGGGAAACAGTTTTACAGCTCTGGCTTAGAAGTTGGAAGTAGAGCTCAGATATTTATGGATGAGTGAAGTTTAAGATATCTGCTACCTTCCACTTGTCACACTCCAACTGATCCTACAGAAATGATGCATGAGTCCTTTTCCATGTGGTATCCAAGGCTACCATTTTTAATATACTGGTCTATAATTGTTTTTCTAACTTGATGACTTGCTCCTTCTGTAGACAATATTCCTTGACTCCTTTGCCTATTCTTGGTTCAAGAACCCTTTCAAGATTGATGCTATCTTTCCTCCTAACCCACAAAGCTTACCATTCACTTACCATTCACTTACCATTCACTAATCTCATTTTTTTTTCATGCTTAGGCCTTCAGAGTTTGAACCATAGATCCAAGGTCAGTTTTGGGGGCTACAAGCTCCTTGCTGGACACTTTTTGCATCTGCATGCTTCTGATGGACGTCTAAGAGTGTAAAAAGGAACCCTTTGTCTTAGGATTGTGCTCCAGTAGTTTCAAAAATCAATGAAACATTTTCTCAAAAAATGAAGAACTTAAATGCTGGAAGAATTGACTCAACATTATTATATATTTAGGCCAGGACAATTTCTTTCTACAAAAGTCTATAATCTTTAGAAATAAGTTTCACTAGTCTTTCTTTTATAGGGTAACTAGGCTCTCAAATGTGACTAGAAGACTTCTGATCACTGAATGCATTGATCCATTTTAGTTCTCATCTTTATCTCTCAGCAGCAACTGGCTCTGCCAGCATCTGCAGGGATGATCATAGGCTTTGGAAAAAAATACTCAGAGTTGATTCTTATTTAAGGTACTTGCAAACTGTGTATCCTTGGTTATGTTAACTAAACTCTCTGAGACTTATTTTCCAGTAGAAAAAAAAAGGTAATAATAACTTTCTTGTCATATGTGTTGAGAATTAAATGTATGTCATATATGTTACCCAGGACAGGATTGTGCAGGGTAACAGCATTTTTCAATCCATTTTGATTTGTTAATAAGTTAAACACAATGCTTTACTTTTATTCATATATCTGTTATACTGGTGTGACCATTATAGTGGCTCATACATTCAGTAAGTAAAGGAGATTTGTTTTTCCTTGTATAAAATGCTCTTATAATCTGGATTCATCCATTAAGGCTGTTTGCTCAAGAGGTATTTAATATAACTCAACATTTGTAGAGCACAAACTGAATATTAATGAAGTTCTTTCTCCTTTGGGAAAAGTAAAGTTTTAATTTTAACACAGGGGAAACTTTGCCGATATGGTTATGTTGGGCACTTTGTGGAACCTTTAAGATGAAATGCAACTCAATCTAGTAAAAAAAACAAAGTCCTTTAAAGGTACCTCTTAGATAAATTGTGTCCCCCTAAATTGCTCAATCAAGAAACATTTGCTAAGTATAGCTCTAAGTGTTATTGCACAATCTGTTTTCTTAGTTCTAACAGATGTTAGTTTCTTTCCATGTTTACTCTCCTGATACCAATCACTAATTCAACTCTTTAAGACTTCAGCTTATACTTTCTGAATATGTATTATTCCCTATTGTCACACAAATCATATTTGGTGTTTAGTTACTGATACTACCTGGTCACTACATGCTTGATGTAACTCAGAATTTGTATGCTTCAATCCAACATTAACTACTTAGGCTTTACTCTGAGCTTCTTCAGGACTACAGGTGAGTGATATGGTCTAAGTTTGATTATATACACATTCATTCAAACCCACAAGCATTTATTGCCTAATATTGTTCATATAGTGTCCTGGTCACTGGAGAATAAGTTCATAGACTAGAAAATACAAAGAATATTTTCAAGTGGAATGCAAGAGAAGTAAGGAAAGAAAGTGCAGCACTTCATTGCCTATGTTAAAGGATTCATTTCTGGAAGATGAGTTGGAATATCCAGATAAATATGTCAGAAGAGAGGTCTCAAATATCCAGGAACAAATGAGTGCATGGAGCATTCCGATGAAGGGAAAGCTTGTAAAAAATAAGGCTGGAACCATAAAGAGGGACCAAATAAATTCTTGATATGGAAGACAATGTGGATCCTTTCAACATTAAAATTAATGTTTCTTTAGAAGTAATGTTAGAAATCATGCAAAATTTGAAAAAGATGCACACAATTTTGTATTTAAAAGTACCTCTTAGATAAATTGTAGAACTTTTATCACAACCCTTTTTGAAAATGAGCATTGCTATCTGACATATACATTGACTAGCTTTGTTGTCATCTACAAAAAAACTTTCCTCTCCCCGGTGTAAGGAACTGTACAAACTTTTATGTGCCCATCTTACCTACTGCATATATTTATTTAATATATTTAATATGCCACTAGATTCTGGGACATCTGGGTAGCTCAGTCAGTTGAGCGTCTGACTCTTGGTTTCAGCTCAGGTCATGATCTCGGGTAGTGATATCAAGCCCCAGTTCGGGCTCCAGGCTCAGCACTGAATCTGCTTGAGACTCTTTCCCTCTCCCTCCTCCTCTGCCCCTTCCATGACTTGCATGCACATGTGTGGGCTGTCCCTCTCTCTCTCAAATAAATAAATAAATAAAATCTTTTAAAAAAACTATGCCATTGGATTGTAATAGTCTCTGCACTGTTTCATAGTATGAATATCCCTTGAGTAATCACTTTTAACTCTATAGCTCCAACTCTCACCTGTGTGGTAGTAATGACTCTCAAAACTAGAGCTTGAGATTGACTCCTCTTTCTCTATGCCTGCTAGATATGACTGCTTAGATGTCCCATGAAGTCTTTATGATCCACATGATTAAAACTGAGCTAATGGAATGTCTTCTGGAACTATGACATTAAAAATATTTTAAAGATATCTCCTAATTTAGTTTAATTAGATTTTAGGTAAACGACAAAAAAGCATCCTCTAAAATCATTTCTGTGTCTTTAAGAAAATGAAAAAAAAAAAAAAACCACCCAAGTGTTCACTCCAAAAGGAATCTGAATAAAATGAGAGCACTGAGTAATATATGACATAATCATAATTACCTCCTCTTAAGAATTGCAATCATTGACCTGATCTACAGTGGGTATAGAATGCACACATGCATTGCTTATGCAGTCAGGCAAATCTTCTACAAGTACATTAAAATGGTCTCTGTCATGTTGGATTGGCTGTCAACTAAAAATAAATAAATGGATGCAGATCTCCAAATCAGGCTTCTCAGGCTCCCACAGATGAACTTCTACCAACTACAATGAAACAAAACAATAATAATTACTATATCCATGAAGAAATAAATTACTATGAGTAGGAGTAAGCAGAAACAACAATTTTGGATCACCAAGGATTATAGGCATTGAAATTGTCAGACACAATATATGAAATAACCATATTTAAAATGTAAAAAAAATAAAGTAAAATAAATAAGTAAAATTTAAAATATGAGTAGGAAGCCAGAAACAGAACTGGGTGCCATTTGTAATCATTGCAATCACTCGCTTGCACACATTTCCTCTGTAGATAGAGGGCTGAATAGGTGATGCACAGAAAATTTTTTTTAGGGCAGTGAAACTATTATGTATGATATTATAATGGTGGATATATGATACAATGTATTTTATAAAACCCACGGAACTGTCAAGTATAAAGTGTAAATCATAGTTATACAATTTTATAAGTATTATTTAGGAGGTCAGAAAATACCAGCAACAAGTGCGGACCATGACATAAAAAAAAATTTACTGTATTGCAAATATATTTAGCATCTCACAGAAGAGGCTAGGGAAAAAATGCTGAGCTACATAAATTGGATAATGACTGGAGTCTATAAAACTAAAAATAAAAAACAAACAACCCCGCCAACCTCAAAATCTGCATAGCAATGTATTCTAGTTGACGAACTTGTTTCCTGTGGAGATATGTATTAATTATCCATACATACTGCGACTGACCAATTAAATAAATGTCTGACTAATGGTGTGAGCCAGGATTCACATTGTTGTAGTAGAAGGTTACAAATAAGCAAGGGAAGAGGCCACAGTGATCTACAGAGGAGTGGATTAGAGTTAGAGTCATCAGTATAAACTACTGTTTACTTTAATGGTTATATATGTTCGTGTGTGTCATTGGTCAGTATGAGGATTTTCTTGTTCTACCAGTTTAGAAGGTCTAGAAACAATGTCACTACAGAACAATGAACACTCTTAGAACATGGCATCTAATATCATTGTCCAATAAAAGGAAACAAAGCCACTTGAGGAAATGGCTGATTATTAAACGGGGGTGGGGGGGAAGTACAGTATGAACCTGGGGCATCTTGTAATGTAATAAAGTAAAGAAGTGTTCAAAAATAAAATTACTCACTCAAACAAGTAAAAATATCCACAATGATAGAGATATAGTCAAAAGACACAGAGATAATTGAAAGAGTTCCCAAAGGCTAAAGCTGGAAAAATGTGAGTAAATATTTTAATAAAAAGAAGTACTAAATTATAACCCAATGTATAAAATAAATATCCAGAGTCCATACTAATGTAAACATATGATTGAATAAGTAAATGAGGGGATTCAGACGAATCCCTGTAGAAAAATTCCAAATGACTTAAGCAGATACTCTGCCCTTGAAGAAGTATAACATAACTCTTCTTTGGGCTGCACAGAGTGACTTTCTTTCAAAGAATACACCATGGAAAGCGTAGGGAAGAGTACCTTTAGAATAGAGAAACCTGACAAACACCACCTCAGCCAGATGATCAAGGTTAACATCAACAGTGGTAGTTATGTTGACAGTATGAACCCATGAAATAATGCGATGAGAATGATATTTTACCTTTGTGGTATTCCTCCCAAACACACATAACCCCCGTGTAATCATTAGAAAAGCATCAATACATCTTAATACAGACAAAATATCTGACCTCAAATCTGCCAAGGTCATCACAAATAAGGAAAATCTGAAAAAATGTCACAGCTACAAACAGCTGAAGGAGACATGCCATCTAAATATAATGTGGTATATTGGATGTGATCCTTGAAAAGAAAAAAAAAAGACATTAGGCAAACACTAAGGAAATTTGAATAAAGTATAGACCTCAGGTAATAATACTGTATTAGTGTTAGGTCTTTAATTGTAAAAAAAAAAAAAAGTACCATGTTAATACAAGACATTAATAATGGGAGAAACTGGGTATGGAATATGGGAACTCATACCATCTGTATAATTTTTCTGGACATCTAAAATTGTTCTGAAGTGAGTCTTATTTTAAAAAAATCATTAAGGACTAAGAAATTTAATATGAAATAATAGCACATTTACCTGCAGGAAGAATAAGCAAGTCTAAGCTTTTAGGAACCTAATAAAATAGTCTCAAATATATAAATGTACTTATATATATTTATATGTATCATACATTTATAAATCATATATTTATGATAGAATTACTGCTAGTATATATATAAATATATCATATATATATAATATACATGCAACAGACATTTTATGTATGTATATATTTATATATGTATACATTAGAGGCAGAGAGAAAATTATACAAACCATGACCAAAATAACTTTCTTAATTATTGATAAAACAGACAAAATGCTAGTAAAGATATAAGAAATTTAACATCACAATTAGCGTACTTTATTTAATGGAAATATATGGAATGTTATACACCAAAATTAGAGAAAATAAATTCTTATCAAGCACACACAAAACATATTCAGAAACCTTTGTGTTCCCAACCAACCATAAAGTCTCAACACAGTGAAATATTTGTATCATAAATCCACCTTTTTAAAAACAATGTGCAGTTAAATTAGAAATCAGCACATGTGAGATACCTTTACGACCAATCAATCTGAAAATTATCACAAACACTTCTATATTATTTATAGATCATAAGAGAGACCCTAATAAAATCTTNGAGATCCTAATAAAATCTTAAATGCTTAGAACTGAATTAACTAATATTTAAACTTTTTTTAAAATTTGAAGATTAGACTGAAATGATTCATGGGAAAAATATAGTCTTAAATGGTTATATGAGGAAGGAAATAAAATATTAAAGATTAACGAGACTATGATCAAATTTAAGAATGAAGAAAATAAGAAATGGAGCCCCTGGATGGTGCAGTTGTTTAAGTGTCTGACTCTTGGTTTCAGCTCAGGTCATGGTATCGGCTCAGGTTGCGGTCTCAGGGTTGTGAGATGGATTCTGCCTGGTACTCTCTCTCTGCTTCTCCTTCTGCCCCTCCCATCTGTACTCACTCTCTCTCAAATAAATAAATAAATAAATCTTTTTAAAAAAGAATGAAGCAAGTAGGAAGTAATAGCACTAAGAATAGAAATGAAAGCAAAGACAAAAAAGGAATCAATACGTATGTGACAAATTTTTAGAAAATGTCTGAAAAAAGGACAAAGCCAAAATTACATTAAGGTAACTAAGTTTGACTCAGTTTCAAAATATTCTCCAAAGGGAAACACCAGACTTCATGATTTAAAGGAGTATATGACAAAACATTAGAGAAACAGATCATTAAAATTGTATACAAACCTTTTAAGGTATAGAAAAAAAGACTCTCTTCATTTAGGTGTACGAAGCTAATATAATCTTGATAACTGAACCTTACGAGGGTAGTGTAAAAGAGGAATGTTACAGGTAAATCATCTCATGAATAAATTTGTAAAACCCTCAGTAAAATATTAGCCAGCTAATCCCAGCAACATATAAAAGAGATATAAGTCATGAGCAAGTAGAGCTCAACTGTCGCAAGCAAGATGTGTTTGACACTGG
This sequence comes from Ailuropoda melanoleuca, assembly GCF_002007445.2. Taxonomy (NCBI): domain Eukaryota; kingdom Metazoa; phylum Chordata; class Mammalia; order Carnivora; family Ursidae; genus Ailuropoda; species Ailuropoda melanoleuca. The sequence continues at coordinate 47,542,928 of NC_048225.1, forward strand.
AAAATCGAATGATGAAGGTTATCACATTAATTGATTAAAAGAGGGGGAGAAAAGAGCTTATAACCATAGATGCAGAGAAGAGCATTTGATAAACATCCATTCAAGGTGTCTTATCTTAAAAATAGAAAGAACCTCCTTAGTGTTACAGATTATCTACCAAAAACCTACAGCAAAATTGGTTACTAAAATAAAGAAAGGTAAGATGCTCACAAACTGGTTCTATTTAACAGTTTAACAGAAGTTTTTGTCATTGGAGTGACCACAGGGGAAAAGAATTAAATGTTTACAGATCATGAAGCAAGAAACAAAACCACAAATATTTGCAGATAAAATTGTCTAAAATCAGAAACTCTCTGAATAATCAAGTTATCAGAGTGAAGAAGAACGTTTACCATGGTGACTAGATACATAATCAATACATAGAAATCTGGGAATTTTACACAACAGTCACAGATGCAAGTTGTAGTTTGTAAAATGATACAATTTACATAATAGTAACAAAATGTAAGATTCATAACAATGTAACTAATCAAAAAGCACAGGATCTTACTGCAAAATTGAAAAACAAATATTGAAGGATATTTCTGAAAACNGTTTGTAAAATGATACAATTTACATAATAGTAACAAAATGTAAGATTCATAACAATGTAACTAATCAAAAAGTACAGGATCTTACTGCAAAATTGAAAAACAAATATTGAAGGATATTTCTGAAAACTAAATAGGTGAGGAAATACACTTTGCTTTTGATAAAAAGTCAATATTTCAGATATATTTTCTCTTCACATTTAGGATCATTATTGTCAATAAAATCCCATTAAAAACCCCAATAGTTTCTTTCCTTTTTTTGAGAAACTTGGTGTTTATTTTAAAGTTATATAATTGTTGAGGAACCTGGGTGGATCAGTCCATAGAGCGTCTGACTCCTGATTTCAGCTCAGGTCATGATCTCATGGGTCATGTGATCAAGCCCCACAGCAGGCTCCACAGTCAGCAGGGAGTTGGCTTGAAGATTCTCTCCCTATACCCCTCCCCCTACTTGCATGCATACTCTTTCTCTCTCAAATAAATAAATATTTGAAATAAAATAAAATAAAATTATATAATAGCAATGAGACAAGAAATGACAAACCACTTCTCAAGAAATGAAGATTGAAAGGATATATACTGCCTGGTATCAAGAATTATTCAAAAATTACAGTAAAAAAAAACTTTACTCAGGAATTAGCAATAATTGGCTTGGGACTAGAAAAGACACAAAACAAAAGAGAATATAGTAACATTTTCACTGTTACATGGAAAACTTATATATGGAAATGTCTGTTTTGCCACTCACTGAGGAAAGATAGGCTTATGAATTAATTATGCTTGGACAATTAATTGTCACATCATATTCAGGATTTAATGCTAGGTCAATTAAAGAAAAATTATGTGATGAAAATTGAACATTTTAGAAGAGGATATAGGAAAATATTTATATGATCTCAGACTGATGGAATTCTCATTATAAGATTTCAAATAAGCAACCATAAAGGAATGCATTAAGTGTAAAAATTCTGTTTATTAATTCAACAAATTTTCATTGAACACTCTGCACAATGCATTCTGCTTGCTAGGGGCTGAAGATACATCAGTGAACAAAACAAACAAATTTCTTGCCTGTATCAAGTTTACTTTCTAGTTAAATATTTGCAATAAACATGTGTTAGCCCGTTGGGGTTGCACTAACAAAATACCATAGACTGGGTGGCTTATAAACAACAAAAATATATTTCCCAAAGCTCCAGAGGCAGGAAAACCAAGATCGAAGTGCCTGCACATGTTGTGTCTGGTGCTGGCGTGCTTTCTGGTTCATAGACAGCTATCTTTCCACTCTAGGCTCACGTGGCAGAAGGGAGGAGGGAGCTCCTTGAGTCTTTTTTATAAGGGCACTAATCCCACTTGTGAGAGCTCCATCCTGTGGCCTAATCACCTCCCAAAGGCCCCATTTCCAATCACCATTTCATTGGGGATTAGTTTTCAACATATGAATGGGGATTCCTTCTATAGAAATATAGACTGTAGAAATATAACTGTCCTTCTATAGAAATATAACTGTCAGAGGATCAGTATTTAGATATATACCTATTTTCTGTCAATTTAAAAAATTGCAAAACAACCTCATAGAAAAATGGCCAAAGTCATGTACAAGTTTTTCCACTGAAGGAAAAGTCTGAATATCTAATAAATATAAGAACACATTTTTTTTACTTAATTGTAATTAACAAAATAAAAATGAAAACCAAATGTGATTGTACTTTGTACTTTCCTCATTGGCCAAAGTTAAAAATCAGGACTAAAACTAAATACTTCTGAAAATAAGATGCAAATGTAAACTTTAGAGGCCAATCCTGGGAATACCAATCATCAAACCACATTAGAAAGCAATTCAGCACTATCTTGTAAAGTTGAAGATTTGCATTTCCTGTGACTTTGCAATTCTACTCTTGGAAAAACACTGGGATATGTGCACCAGAAGTCATGCCCCTGCTCGGAGCACCAGTGTTTGAAATAGCAGAAAGCTGAAAACAACCCAACTGGGAGTAGATAGATAATTTGAATTTTACTTATATAATGAAACACTATACAGAAGTAAAATAAATTAACTACAAACAAATGCATTAACAGGGATGCATCTTGAATAATTAATGCTAAATGAAATACACAAGTTACAGAAGAGCCTATTCAGTAGGAATGCATCTATGTAAAGTTCAAAAGTTTTGTGTACTTCCATCCAATTATTTGACTATAACTTCCATGAAAGCATGACTCTGTTTTATTGTTGAAACCCAAACACCCAGGATAGTAAGATATCACATGTAGTAAAATCATATTGGTGATGTCCTCATTATTATAGTGGTAATGTCTACACAGATATTAGCTTTCCTTTCTCTTTATATATTATATATTAATTTGTGTATTATATTATTTATTAAGTCACCTTTTATATGATCACTTCCATTTTATCTGTGCTTTACTTGTAAATAAAAATAGCCAAATGTATTTTTTAAGAAACTGAAAGCGCTATCTCCTATAAAAGCAGTGCCTCTAATTTTTGCTGATATGCTCATTAAACTCCATTCACCTTGACTCATCTCTATTATTTTCCATATCCAGACTGCATTCAACTCATTCTAGGTTCATAGGCTTTGAACANGCCCCATTTCCAATCACCATTTCATTGGGGATTTGTTTTCAACATATGAATGGGGATTCCTTCTATAGAAATATAGACTGTAGAAATATAACTGTCCTTCTATAGAAATATAACTGTCAGAGGATCAGTATTTAGATATATACCTATTTTCTGTCAATTTAAAAAATTGCAAAACAACCTCATAGAAAAATGGCCAAAGTCATGTACAAGTTTTTCCACTGAAGGAAAAGTCTGAATATCTAATAAATATAAGAACACATTTTTTTTTACTTAATTGTAATCAACAAAATAAAAATGAAAACCAAATGTGATTGTACTTTGTACTTTCCTCATTGGCCAAAGTTAAAAATCAGGACTAAAACTAAATACTTCTGAAAATAAGATGCAAATGTAAACTTTAGATGCCAATCCTGGGAATACCAATCATCAAACCACATTAGAAAGCAATTCAGCACTATCTTGTAAAGTTGAAGATTTGCATTTCCTGTGACTTTGCAATTCTACTCTTGGAAAAACACTGGGATATGTGCACCAGAAGTCATGCCCCTGCTCGGAGCACCAGTGTTTGAAATAGCAGAAAGCTGAAAACAACCCAACTGGGAGTAGATAGATAATTTGAATTTTACTTATATAATGAAACACTATACAGAAGTAAAATAAATTAACTACAAACAAATGCATTAACAGGGATGCATCTTGAATAATTAATGCTAAATGAAATACACAAGTTACAGAAGAGCCTATTCAGTAGGAATGCATCTATGTAAAGTTCAAAAGTTTTGTGTACTTCCATCCAATTATTTGACTATAACTTCCATGAAAGCATGACTCTGTTTTATTGTTGAAACCCAAACACCCAGGATAGTAAGATATCACATGTAGCAAAATCATATTGGTGATGTCCTCATTATTACAGTGGTAATGTCTACACAGATATTAGCTTTCCTTTCTCTTTATATATTATATATTAATTTGTGTATTATATTATTTATTAAGTCACCTTTTATATGATCACTTCCATTTTATCTGTGCTTTACTTGTAAATAAAAATAGCCAAATGTATTTTTTAAGAAACTGAAAGCGCTATCTCCTATAAAAGCAGTGCCTCTAATTTTTGCTGATATGCTCATTAAACTCCATTCACCTTGACTCATCTCTATTATTTTCCATATCCAGACTGCATTCAACTCATTCTAGGTTCATAGGCTTTGAACACTTTTGTGCCTCTCCTGTCCACTTGTTCCCCAGGCCCAACACTCTCACCTAGGTTGTATGCACTCTTATTTCATGTGAGAAATGGTGCAATGGCCTTCAGCTTCTCCTTGCCTCTGTTGTGCACCTACTCCAAAACCACTCTTCCTCCATTTTAATTCTATTGCTGTAAAATTTTAAAAGACTTCTCATTGCTCACTAATATATTATATATTATATTATTATATTATTATATTATATTATTATATTATTAAGTTGGCCCATGTTTTGTCATGTTTTATTATTTATGTTTTTATTATTATATATTATTACTACTATTACATTATTTGTTCATTTTTTGTTTTAATATTTATCCATTCTTATGTTTTCTGAGCCCTTGAATTGGTGGTTTAATTTCCATCACTAGTTTTAGAAAATTATTAGCTATCATTTATTCAAAATTTCATTTTACATGGTTCTTTTTCTGGGATTCCAGTGGCACATGTGTAAGACCATGTTATGTTTTTTCACATATCCTGGATTCCTGTTGTGTGTTTTTCACTCTGTTGTCTCTTTGTGTTTTAGTTTCACTATTTTTTCCTGACCTACATTCCTGCCGCCGCTTCTNATCAAGAATTATTCAAAAATTACAGTAAAAAAAAACTTTACTCAGGAATTAGCAATAATTGGCTTGGGAATAGAAAAGACACAAAACAAAAGAGAATATAGTAACATTTTCACTGTTACATGGAAAACTTATATATGGAAATGTCTGTTTTGCCACTCACTGAGGAAAGATAGGCTTATGAATTAATTATGCTTGGACAATTAATTGTCACATCATATTCAGGATTTAATGCTAGGTCAATTAAAGAAAAATTATGTGATGAAAATTGAACATTTTAGAAGAGGATATAGGAAAATATTTATATGATCTCAGACTGATGGAATTCTCATTATAAGATTTCAAATAAGCAACCATAAAGGAATGCATTAAGTGTAAAAATTCTGTTTATTAATTCAACAAATTTTCATTGAACACTCTGCACAATGCATTCTGCTTGCTAGGGGCTGAAGATACATCAGTGAACAAAACAAACAAATTTCTTGCCTGTATCAAGTTTACTTTCTAGTTAAATATTTGCAATAAACATGTGTTAGCCCGTTGGGGTTGCACTAACAAAATACCATAGACTGGGTGGCTTATAAACAACAAAAATATATTTCCCAAAGCTCCAGAGGCAGGAAAACCAAGATCGAAGTGCCTGCACATGTTGTGTCTGGTGCTGGCGTGCTTTCTGGTTCATAGACAGCTATCTTTCCACTCTAGGCTCACGTGGCAGAAGGGAGGAGGGAGCTCCTTGAGTCTTTTTTATAAGGGCACTAATCCCACTTGTGAGAGCTCCATCCTGTGGCCTAATCACCTCCCAAAGGCCCCATTTCCAATCACCATTTCATTGGGGATTAGTTTTCAACATATGAATGGGGATTCCTTCTATAGAAATATAGACTGTAGAAATATAACTGTCCTTCTATAGAAATATAACTGTCAGAGGATCAGTATTTAGATATATACCTATTTTCTGTCAATTTAAAAAATTGCAAAACAACCTCATAGAAAAATGGCCAAAGTCATGTACAAGTTTTTCCACNTAAAAAAAAAAAAAAAGAAAGAAAAATGGCCAAAGTCATGTACAAGTTTTTCCACTGAAGGAAAAGTCTGAATATCTAATAAATATAAGAACACATTTTTTTTTACTTAATTGTAATCAACAAAATAAAAATGAAAACCAAATGTGATTGTACTTTGTACTTTCCTCATTGGCCAAAGTTAAAAATCAGGACTAAAACTAAATACTTCTGAAAATAAGATGCAAATGTAAACTTTAGAGGCCAATCCTGGGAATACCAATCATCAAACCACATTAGAAAGCAATTCAGCACTATCTTGTAAAGTTGAAGATNACACATTTTTTTTACTTAATTGTAATTAACAAAATAAAAATGAAAACCAAATGTGATTGTACTTTGTACTTTCCTCATTGGCCAAAGTTAAAAATCAGGACTAAAACTAAATACTTCTGAAAATAAGATGCAAATGTAAACTTTAGATGCCAATCCTGGGAATACCAATCATCAAACCACATTAGAAAGCAATTCAGCACTATCTTGTAAAGTTGAAGATTTGCATTTCCTGTGACTTTGCAATTCTACTCTTGGAAAAACACTGGGATATGTGCACCAGAAGTCATGCCCTTGCTCGGAGCACCAGTGTTTGAAATAGCAGAAAGCTGAAAACAACCCAACTGGGAGTAGATAGATAATTTGAATTTTACTTATATAATGAAACACTATACAGAAGTAAAATAAATTAACTACAAACAAATGCATTAACAGGGATGCATCTTGAATAATTAATGCTAAATGAAATACACAAGTTACAGAAGAGCCTATTCAGTAGGAATGCATCTATGTAAAGTTCAAAAGTTTTGTGTACTTCCATCCAATTATTTGACTATAACTTCCATGAAAGCATGACTCTGTTTTATTGTTGAAACCCAAACACCCAGGATAGTAAGATATCACATGTAGCAAAATCATATTGGTGATGTCCTCATTATTATAGTGGTAATGTCTACACAGATATTAGCTTTCCTTTCTCTTTATATATTATATATTAATTTGTGTATTATATTATTTATTAAGTCACCTTTTATATGATCACTTCCATTTTATCTGTGCTTTACTTGTAAATAAAAATAGCCGAATGTATTTTTTAAGAAACTGAAAGCGTTATCTCCTATAAAAGCAGTGCCTCTAATTTTTGCTGATATGCTCATTAAA